>NW_020897690.1:12368566-12771564 GCF_003984885.1 Neopelma chrysocephalum
ATTTCTCAAAACAAACTTATTTGCTGTATACTTTAGGATACTATAGTTGAATCATAATATAACACGTTCATAAAATTAACACAATCTCTGTGTGAAGAAAATATTTTGAGTAGATCTATTCATAGTAAAACTAGTAAAGGCACACAAGCAAGACTGTGCTTTTGCAACTCAAATGTGACATTTCATGGGTTTTTTTTAAATAACAGCTCTCGAGGTATTTGCTTCTATATGAGGCTTATGGAGGTGTGCTCGCTTTGCTTTTAGTTATTTTAATTCAGAAGAATAGCTAAGGGGGTAGTTTTATACTACATATAATCTGCTGTAAATGTGGACTGCAGACAAAACAAGTTTCTCACTGCTTCTGTTGATCGTTATCTAACGTTGTGTGGCCTTGACATTCACTGACACCAAAAAGGGGAAAAAAGTATATTTTGTTGATTCAGCAAACTGAAGCAACACACACAGCAGCTGTATGACTACCAGATCTGGTGCAAAGAAGGGGATGGGACAAAACTGCAGTGGTGAAACATGCGTTTGTTGCTTTTGGCAGCAGCCCACAGTCACACCAGATTAGGTGCAATATGGTAGAAAAAAAGCTTTCTTACAGAACCTGTGTATTAAAATCCCGTAAGGCCATGGGGATTTACATAGCCCATAAATTGTGATATGCTTTTTGAACTTTTGGTATTCATTTAGCTCAGGTAATAGTGATGAAAAGATAATAAAAAAAGGGCAAAGTTGTCAACATAGGTGGTCGAAGACTTTAGGAGTTCATTTAACGGTTTGATACATGCTAGAAATCCAGGCTCTTAATTAATGTGGCATCTGTAAAGAAAATCTGCTGACCTGATCACCGGGAATGTAACTTTCAGCAATGTCATGAAAGTCTGAAAGCATGTGAGGTATTAAAGACTTTACTGTCCTTTCAAGCAGGAATGTTTTTTTTCATCTGGCTTTTGTGGTGCGTATAGCTTGTTACTGGCCCCCTGTAGAATCAACATTTGGAATTGTTCTTATTCACGTTGATTTATTGAGTTAACTGGAAGAAATTGCCTGTAAATCTTTTTCCTGGAGAAAGCTTAGAGGGGAAAAAAGTCACTCTAAAAATCAGCTTGCTTCCTGTAACTGGTTTTTTTTTCTTTTTTTTTCTTAATACTGCATACACACACATATATACATGTATATATGCACAAACACTTGGCAGTCTCATTCTTAGTTGCAATCTTCTTAGTTATGCTCATCCATTTTGGATGAGCTGCCATATCCTGAACTTTATTCAAGTTGATAGGTCAGGTATGGAAAATGTTTTGTCTAGAGATCTTAAGGTTCAATTTCAGTCTCTGAGGACAGAACTGGTTTTGCTTCTGTCAAGAGATGCTTTGCTGTGATCACTTTCAGGATAAGGAAATAGTCAATTGCAGTTATTATTATTTTTGTGAAGTTCTGCTTGAATTCTGTAACCACAATGGTTTTAAGAACCATTTTGGGTTTTGTTTTCAGGGTTTAAAGAAGATTTCTACTTGATTCATGAGATAATGCGACCTTTCTTATATCCAAATCTTTGAGATCAGAAGAAAAGAAAGTTTCATACTCTTGATGTCAGGTAAATTATGTAATACTATTGAAGGCAGAAATTAAGCAGGCTGCACTGAAATGTTTAAATAACAATAAGGGATTTGCCTGCATTCAAGGCACCTGTTCAGAAAGATTAATTGGAGTTGTGATATGAATTGTAGAAATGAAGACCTCTTTCTAAACTGAATTATTCTGATTTGATTGGAAGAAGCAGCTTCAGGGTAGTGTGAAGTTTTGTTGCAGCCTTATCTGCAGTGCTTTCTCTTTGTGCTGCTGCAAGTTAAAGCTGTGGTCGTATGCAAAGTCTGTAGTGAAACGTGGTTTGACATGTAACAACAGCTAGTGATTCCATCTTTCTCAGAAGTACTGCTTTTAATCCTTTTAGCTGTTTTGCTTCTGTATGAAAATCAGATCTTTATCCAACTTGATTGTCTTCAATTTGGGAGCTTGGAGCATTCTTAAAATTTACATAGGAAGTGGATTTATTAACACCCTTGTTTAAATGATATTAGGAGGCTGCTACTTATATCCAGGAAAGACTAAGTTAGTGTTTACCAGAAACACACCCCTTGACTTGAGTCCTGGTGATTTGTGCTGTAGTGTTTTGACACTTTTTCTGCCACCCTACTACAGGGCGTTCTCCTCTAATGGAAATGTAGGTCAGTCTCAGCAGCTTCAGGGTGACTCTCAGAGTCTTATTTCAAAACTGGTTTCACCCATGATTTAAGTGGAGAGGAGGTTTTTTGTTGGGCATAGCTGTGCCTCAGCTTTGTTACATTAACTTTATTGTGGGCTGTAACTTCAGGCATATGAACAGGTAAGCAATGAAATACTGACATTTTATAGCACTGCAGTGATATTCATCAGATATCAGTAATTAAACCTGAGGTTTCATGAGAGGAGTTGAGATTTTCTGATTTTGTTTTTTATCGATCAGGAATTAACTTTAATAACCTCAAAGGACAATAAATGTGTGTTTTCAAGTCAAAGGATGCTTACTTTCCAGAGACTCTCAATATATTTTAATACTGAAGTGTATGCTGCTTGTACTGCCTCTGTAATATTAAATAGATTTATTACAGGGGCTGTGCTGTGTAGTATTTCCTCAAAACTTCAGCTCTAACCTGATTTTCAGCAAGACTTGGATTATTCCTATGTGTCATTGTCAAATTTAAGTTTTAAGATGCAGTTTATTTGTAACTGCAGTTTTTATTTATAACTGCTGTTTGTAGTATTCAGGATAAAAGACTGTACTAAATTTGTAAGATAACTAAAGATGCTCCCCTTCCTACCTCAATCTGTTACTAGTACAGCTTTCAAAAACGCATTGGCACTGTGTTGTCATACTGCATGTACAAGCATCAATCTGAGCCCCACTGAGATTTCCCAACTGAGCTGCTTAGTGCACAGGAGACACTTTTACTTCTGTTGCATCTCTGTCCTTTATCAGTGTGCTCTGGGCTGCATGCACTGGGCTAGAAAGCAAGGATTTCATATGTGTTTTACTGCTGTTAATGTTTTTGAGCCACTGTAAATTATTGCTCATGACTTGTTTCTTTGAAAGACTGGTGGAATCTGGGAATAAAATTGGTATCAGTTATAGCATATCATGGCTCAGGTAGTGTCTGAGTCTCTTCATTTTCACGATTAGTTAGGCATGAGTGGCCTTGTTTTGAAAAACCCATATTAAAAAAAATATGTTCCTATGTTAACTTGTTCTCTGATTTCTCCTCTGTGGAGAATAACATGTTGGCAGTATCAGAAGGGGTAGAGATTTGTCCTGTAGTATTTAGAAATTCAGCATTTATTTCTAATGCAGGATATAATTATGACCTCATCTTTCTAGAAAATTACCTACAATTTATTTCATGTTTTGTCTCAGTGAATGAGATTTTCCTCATTGTGTTCATTGCATAAACATTATGGTAGCATATAACTGATTTCCTACAAGACCTCTACCCTGTTTGTAGCTTTGTGTTTGGGGTGTGATTTTTTTAGCCGATGAAGCAAAAGTATTTAAGAGTTATCTGAATATTAAATCCTGGGTTTTTTTTTACTTTCAGAAATGATTTAGCATGACTGAAGGGTGTGCAAACAGATCATTGCTAAGAATGTAAATATTTGTCTTTTAAGGTTTGACAATATTAAACATGTAGCACTCAATCTTGGGTTTTGGGAATAATTTCTAAGTAAATTGATCCGTGAATACAATTTCATAATTTCATAAAATGCCAAATGCTATTCTGTAATAAGATGGCTGCATTTTTTTAAGGTAACATTTGGGGTGTTTGTCAGAGAACTAACAGTAAAGAGAGGTGGCATGAGGATAGCGAAGGGTAATGTCCCGAGTTCCTGGCGTGTCTGCATCTTGTGTGTGCCGATGGCTAGAGTGGGTAAGGTTTATTGACCTCCAGGTTGGTGACTGAGCAGAGCAGATAGGTATTAGAAGAATTTCACCTTCTGATGGGTTCAACTGAAGGATCATGTGTGATCACTAGTAGATTTCTTCTGTCCCTCCAGTGGTGAAGTGTGTCTTTTTTCTTATTCCTTCACTGGCATGAGAGAAGAGAGGCTTCCAGTTCTGCCAGATGTGGAGGAGGATTGAGTGTGTATGGTTGTCGTCTTGTAGAAAGTGCAAAATGAAAAGTTGTCTTCCTTCTGTGCAAGATAGTGCTGAAGTAGCAATTAAACTCTGAGATTTAATGACTTAATTTTATTTGGACAGAATTGCTGCTTGTTGTCTCTTCTGGTTATTTTTGTAATGTCTCTTGTGGACTATTTGTACTCTGGGCTGAAAGAGAAAGTAGGAAAGCAGTTTATTCAGAGGCTCTTCAGGTGCATTTGAAGTAGCATCAGATAGTTTTCAAGTGGCTATACTTAATCCACTGAATAAAATTCTCTGAGATTTTTTTTTTCTGAATGTCGTCATGTAAAGCATGCAGAGGTTATATGTAAGATTCAACTAACACCTTCACAAAGAGTCACAATAATGGAGAAGTATAACAAAACTCATAGTTGTTTTTTGCCTTTCATTTTAAAAACTTTTGTAATGGGTTTAAAATTTTGAAATCTGGCTACAGGGTGTCAGGGACAACAACATGTATTTGTTTTGCTGTCACTTCTCCTTTAGCAGTGTTATACAGATGTATGTTAGGATCTGTCTACCTTTTTTGCTTTTAGTCCATTAAATTTGATTTCAATTTATGAAGGATTCCGACCTGTTACACTGCCGTGTGTTCTTGGAGAGATATAGACATAGGAATAACTATGTAGTTATAATGAACTGGGCCAGGCTATTCTCATAGAATCATAGAATGGTTTGGGTTGGAAGGGACTTTAAAGATCCTCTAGTTCCAACCCCCCTGCCATGGGCAGGGACACCTTCCACTAGACCAGGTTGCTCAAAGCCCCATCCAATCTGACCTTGAACACTTCTAGGGAGGGCATATCCACAACTTCTCTGGGCAACCTGTTCCACTGCCTTACCACTCTCACTGTAAGGAATTTCTTGCAAATATACAATATCCTCACAATATCCAATGTAAGCCTACTCTCTCAATTTAAAGCTATTCTCCCTTGTTCTATCACTGCAGCACTTTGTAAAAAGTCCCTCTCCAGCTTTCTTGTACCCCCTTTAGGTACTAGGAGGTGCTATAAGGTCTTTCCAGACCCTTCTCTTCTCCAGGCTGAACAATCCCAACTCTCTCTGACTTTCTTTGTAGGAGAGGTGCTACAGCCTTCTGATCATCTTAGTGGCCCTCCTCTAGACTCTCTCTAACAAGAGCATATCTTTCTTACGTTGGAGACCCCAGAGCAGAATGCAGTACTCAATATTCTAAATATAGGATGCAAAATTGCAAAAAGATGAAATTCTGTGAAGAATGTATAGGAGCATCTTACAGAGGTCAGAGAGGGTCATGTCTTTATAGTCCTGTGATTTCTTCATAAAACAACTTTAAAAAGTCTAGCTTCTAAACTTAATTATTTTTTCTCAGATCTAATTTTGATGGGACATTAAAAATCTTTGACAATTTAAATTTTATTTCCTATGTAATTTTCCACTTTATTTCTGCTGTGGTTTGACCCCAGCCGGCAACTAAGCCTCATGCAGCCACTTGCTCACTCCCCCCACAGTGGGTTGGGGAGAGAATTGGAAGGGTAAAAGTGAAAATTTGTGTATTGAGGTAGACAGTTTAATCAGGAAAGCAAAAGCCACACACACAAGCAAAGCAAAACAAGGAATTCATTCAGTGCTTTCGGTGGGCAGGCAGGTGTTCAGCCGTCCCCAGGAAAGCAGGGCTCTATCACATGTCACAATGACTTTGGAAGATAAATGCCATCACTCTGAATATCTCCCTGCTTTCCTTCTTCTCCCCCCATCTTTATATACTGAGTGTGACAGCATATGGTATGGGATGTCCTTTGGGTCATCTGGGGTCACCTGTCCCTTCCTAGCTTCTTGTGCAACCTCAGCCTCCTCGCTGGTGGGGTAAGGTGAGTAAGAGAAAAGTTCTTGACTCTGTGTAAGCACTGCTCAGCAGGGATGGAAACATCCCTGAATTATCGATGTTGTTTTCATCACAAATCCAAAACATGGCCCTTTATTATCTACTGTGGAGAAATTAACTCTACCCCAGCCAAAACCAGCACAATTTCCTAATTACATGAAAGCAAGAAATCAAATATTAGGGAATAATACAAGGCTAATGCAACTTGAAAAGGGGGATTTCAGTGCACGAGATAGAGACTTGCTATGAAATTAGGAACATAATTGTTTTGAGCATGGTAATGCGTACATCAAGAAATGTAGGCTAATTAGGATTTTTGTCTTGATCGTATTTTAACAATCTGGTCTATACTTTTTCTGTGTCTTTAGGTAATAGTAAGTCTCTGCTTGTATTTAAAATGTCTGACATTTTTGGGGAGTTTCCACAATCTAAATAATAAATGGAGTCATATTAGCTGAGAGTTTTCATGGTGAATGCTGTAGATTAAGGAAAGGATGATGCATTCCATGTGGAGTAGATATTCTCATCTGCTGTTTGGAGTCTTCATTAAATTACTGGAGATGGTATGCCTTCCTAATATTATGCACTCAATTTTAAAACTGTTTGAGCTGTGATTCAACAAAAAGAACATAATATATTAGTAGGTCATTAAAATTCAAATTGTCCTTAATTCATAGCCTATGTGTCATACCTCTCACGGTTATATTCTGCTTCTAACGTTGCATAACTGTTGGTTGAAGCTAATGCTTTATTTTAAATTCTATAGTACTCCCTTTCTGGGGTAATTTGTTTACAAATGAAAGACAAAAAGGATTCTTAATTTAAATGTTTTTTAATAAGAATAAAACATGAGGTTTACATAGAATGCTAATGTCTAATCACAAGCATCAAGTGTTCTATTTTATTTGTCTTATGTTCTGCAGCGATATATTCCAGGGGGGGAAGGAGTTATCAGTGTTTTCAAAATTAAAAACAGGAGATTTTATTTGTGTGTATTCACAACAATTTGTACAAATATAGCTAAAAGATATATGTAGAGAGGCAAGTAAAAGGAATATTAAAACCCAGATCTCATACTCTTAGTTCTTTCATTTATCCTGCCTGCATCAGTGAATCTTTCCAGAATAATTTCATACCAAACACTTTATTAAGAAGAGCATTCAAAAATGTCAAGCCGGTTTTGTTGTGAAACATCCTTGTGTTATGCATGGCAGCCTTTTACATCTTGGTAAACGAGCGTCATGGTTTAAACCCAGCCAGCAACGAAGTACCAGACTGTGATCACTCTTAGATTCTTACCCCAGAAAGCATTGATCTCTGGGGGTGAGAATGGGCACACCTCGTTATGGCAAGGAGGATGTTCACCTTCTGCAAGAAGGGCAGTAGGAATGCCTTGCAGGGGGGCAGGGTTGTCCCCAAAAAATTTTGGAAGCCTTCCTCTTGGTGCTAAAAAGTTCCCCTTCAAAGACAGATCTCAAGTGTTGTAATATATTTATACTTCAGGAAGTGTAATGGTATATAAACGTTGTAGTCCCTGATCATGTGGCTGACATTTATAACAGTTCATTAATTTGAGCTCAGTGAAATAAAATCTTCTGTAAAACCATGATAAAAGGCAAGACTGGAGATGAGAGATTTCATACTACAGTAGTGGATCCTGTGGCTACCCCAGCATGATATTCCTGGTGAATGACACATTGTTACTGCTTTTCATAGAGAACTGCTAACAGGCTTCTCTTGACTTTTTTTTACAAATATTCTTCCAAAAAGTGGAGGAGCAATCAGTGGATTTGTATTACTGTTGTAGCTGAGGTCTACAATCAGACACACTTATCTTCTGGTCTAGGGAGCAGTGCAGTAGAAGGAATAAAACATCTTGTTTTTAAAATAGCAAAGTAGACTGAACAAATGGCAAACATGGGCATAAAATTATTTGGCTTGTGATCAAATTTTTCATCTGAAATTCATAGCATTATTTTGAAAAGCTATTCTGTTTTTCAAGGGATACCAAAGAAATAACTTTTTCAGTTGGCATGCTTTGCAATTTTTTTTATACGCGAAATAAATTGGGATAACACAGAGATATATGCAGATTTTCGTAAAGATTTTATAATGTTCAGTTCAGTGTGATAAATAATTAAATTTGACCATAGTTGTGTAATAAGTAAGTATAATATTGAAGACAGATAGTGCCTGATCTTACTGCTTCAATTCTTAGAAATGGAAAATGATTCCACAGAAGCTCTTGCAGATATTCTTTGTTTGTACCCGGGCTTACTGATCTCTTCTGAGATATCTGTGCACACTGGGCTTTTGTCACCACCTCAGAGCTGAAATGCCAATGTGCTGTGAGAGCTGCTCTCTCTGAGAAGAGCTCTGGCTAGCCAAGTTATCCAGCAAATAAAATATTCATGTTGGGAGCCTACTTCTGCCTGACATTCACTGGTTGGCATGGTATTGGATGCTTACACCACGATCCTGTATCAGCAGGCTGATCCTTCAGTATTGTTTTTGTATGTTTAGGGTAGAGGATATTCACTGTGTACTGCTCAAGCGCTGGGACTGTGCTGCTGTTAGGATGATAGTCATGAATACTTGTTAATGTATTTTAGTAGCATTTGGATCAGGTTACATTACAGTGACCTGACTCAAAAATTTGAGATTTAATAAAAGCTTTTTTGTTGGAATGCAGCTCCGTTGAATATATTTCTTTTTCTGCTTCAATGTTTTTCCTTGTGTTTGAGATGTGCATATATATCTCTTTAACTTTGATTCTTAAAAGATTTAGTACTATCAAATCTTATGTAAGTAGTTGTGTGTGATTTTGAATGTGCAGGAGGAACAGATCTATGCAGGGAACACTTAAATTTGCGTGGTTATCTTTTTAGAACAGAATTGCCTTTTTTCAGAACTGTGATCAGTACTTTGTGTACAGTGTATTGATTTTTGTAGAAGATACTGAAAATATCTCTTGTTTTAAAAAATATCATTGCAGAATGTAAAAATGTTGGCTGAATATGGAATTACTTGGAGTGTATGTCATAGTATATCAATGCCTTGTATATACTGTTAGCAGAGCTAGACCTATGGTCTTCCATGCTAACTTTGGCATGTGAGCATAATTCTCTTTTAATTTGATGAACCTTTGTAGCACTTAAACATTTATACAATGAAGTGGGAAAACTCTGCTTTTTATGTAATATAATCACATTAAATTATGAAATATATTTAACTCACTGGTACTGTAGGTAGTATGCGTTTAGTCTCAGCTTTTTCCAAACATCAGCTGTATCCAGAATTCTTTACCTCTTTTAGTTATTTAGTTTTGTTCATTATATACCTTTATTACATTTACTTCCTAGTTTAAATTTGCCATTTTTTATCTTGTGTCTCTCTCTCCATTCCCTTTCTGTCCCAGTCACAGTTATTAGAGTTTCCCCCTTGCCCTCTGAGGGAATGGAGGCCTAAAGGAGGGGCTTGGATTAGTGTATCTGAACATACTACACAAAACGGGTAGCAGAAGTAAATCATCTGTTACCATACTCTGTTAGTAGTATGGATGTCTGTTTGATTTCTAGAATGGGTTATTGAATTTTATGTTCTTCTTTCGGAGCGGTAGATTGGAATACATAGATGTACGCGTGGAAGTCATGGTGGTTGATAGGTAAAGATATGAATCTGTGCACTGTTTGCTCCTTTGCCATACTTTGCATACAGTTGATGCATAGAGGAATGTTAATATTGATACTCAGAGATGAACCTCAGACAGCTCTAACTGAAGGCTTGACCTTCACAAATGCATGCTTTATTTTTATTTATAGGTGTAAAACGAAGGTGTATGCAGACAACCTTCCCACAACGAGCGTTGTCATTGTTTTTCACAATGAAGCTTGGAGCACACTTCTACGAACTGTTCACAGTGTGATAAACCGGTCACCACGACACATGCTGGAAGAAATCGTCCTTGTCGATGATGCCAGTGAAAGAGGTAAAGATGATGATGGCGCTTTAGCTTGCTGCTTTTTTTATTTCAAAAATTGATGCTGACTTTATATAGGCTTAGCCCTCCTCAGCAAAACACATTAGCTGGGGGGGGGGAAGGCAAAGGGAGCAACACCCATTTTGAAATACAGATGGATCATTCTGCACTGAAAGCCAATGTAAGTTTATCTGTCTGTTTACTTTTCTGTTGACAGTGTAGAGTTTGTGTTTGCTAGCAGGTTTATCCTATTATAGCTTTCATGTTTTGCATTTAGAATTTTAGCACATTTATAATGCTTGAGGATATTTAATACTAGAATCACCTGGTGAATAATAGCAAAGGCAACTGTTTGTTACACATATCCGAATTTACTATCACTACCACCATTAGGCTTGGCATGCAGAGGAATTAATTTTGATTATTCAGTTCATGGGAATTGAAAATTGAGTTTCTATGCTGTTAGAGGTTCCATTTCTTAATAATAGTGCTCCAGATGTATTCATTACAATGAATAACAGAAGATTTTCTAACTGAAGAGCATTAGAAGTGGATTTTTGCACTTCATGTATAACCTGATAGAAGGTATAATGATTTACTTCTTCAGGTTACGTATGTGTATGATACCTTGCATGTTAACTGACCTGTTTCACACTATGTGGATCTAGAGTACAGCTACTTGTGGAGTAACTGAGTGGACTAAAGAAAGGACATATCAGCTCACTCTGATCAGCCTCTGACAAGTCTGTTTTCCTAAGGAAGCACAGCTCATGCACTGAGGTTGTGTTTGCACTTGACTGTGTTCCTTTCCTCTCTCGGGCACTCTCACTTGCTTTTGCTTTTCCTTTTTTACTGATACTGACTTTAACTGCTTCAGCCAATTCCAGTGTAATTTGGAAGAAAAGACAGAGGCCTTAAATACAACTACATTCAGGCAGCAGAAGAGAAATGCCCATGCAAAGTGCAGGGCTGGCACATAAGTATGTTCAGGATTAGATGAGACATGTGATCAACTTTTACTTTTAGAAAGACACAACATCGCATTTTTGGTTTTTTTTCACCTGTGGGTAATTTATAATTGTACCCCCCCCCGATTTTGTTGTAGTTTTTCAACCTTTATATAAAAATTCCATATTTTGTTTATCAAAACAGTCCTTGGCACTACTTAAAATCAGTGTTAATTATTATTTGTGACAGGTCAGCTTTCTGTATGACCTAGAAATAAAGACCAAGCCAATATTAGAATAATGAAAATATTACTTATGTTTTGCCTCTTCAGTTTCTGTTTTAGAAAAAAATCAATTTTAGCATAGCAATAGACATGTCATCACTATGAATCATAAAATTATAGTCCACTTGAAAAAGCATGTTGCTTTGTGTAGATAAATTTTCTGTTTCAGGGTTAGGTAATAAAAACAAAGAAACTTAATTCCAGGCTGAAAGATAGAATATTTCATAGGTTTTGGTGGTTATTGAACCTGTTCCAATACTTCATTTTGAAGCCTGTGATCTTCATTTCAGATCACTTAGGCATCTTTTATTTGTCATTATTTTCAACAATTACTGAAAGGGGGGTTTTTTGTTTTGTTTTCCAAAAACTTGTTATGGTTCCGTCAAGCATGCTTTTAGATTAAACAAAACAGACGGGTATGATGCCTGAAAATTTGAAGGGTTTACATATGCTACTTAAGCATTGTTTGTGTTGAATTAAAACAGCGTACTTTTCCAGAAAAAGACAGTGTTCAGCCTGAGTAGTGTATATTGAATTCTAGCATCAGAGTAATTTTAATTGGAATAAAGTAAGCATTCAGTCTGCTTGAAGCACACTTTGTATCTGTTAGTGTCATGCTCTTAGAAGAATGAATTTGCATAATATCACACATTTGTTTACACTTTTACACTTGAAAAGCTTTGGAGAAACAAGACATCTGTATCATTGTTCTCTAGTTACTGATCAGGATTGCAACTTTAGCTTTTAAATATTGATCTTTGGTAACTATTTAAAAAAAGTTGACAGCAGAAATCAGGATTAGCCAGTACTTAAAACTAGGTCAGCACTGAATAACCAAGTGTGGTAGGCAGATTGCGTTAGGATAGACTACATCCACAGAAGTTAGTGATACAGATACAGATCAAAGCAATGTAACCAAAGCTAAATTCCTGCCAATAACATCTTATAAAAATATTTGCTCTTCTTAGAAAACTGTGTTGGCAAGCTTGTATGAGATAAGACTGTTTTTTATTGTAGTTTAATAAAAAAAAGTTTGAAACTAAATTTTTCATTTACATTCATATCAGGGTGACTCAGTAATAGAATTGGCAAGGTATTTTTCAACTAACACACTTACTTGACTTGAACTGAATATATTTGCTTTTTTGACATTCTTTCTGCTACTACTCTTTAAACTGTCTGTAGTCCTAGGTAAAATTATGCACCCTTTGGATAGAGAAAAAGTTGAAAAGAATATCTACCACTAAGAGTTACAGTTATACCTCTGAAAATACATGAATTATTATTGTTTCCACCCAGAAGTATCATGTGTATGTGTATATGTGTGGGTTTTTTAATATTATCAAACCTCACTCTGTTGGAAGTGTATGAAGCATGCTAAAAAATACTCAGTTGTCATCGTGGGTCACTCGTAGGCAACTGCCTATGTAATGCATAGAACTTCTCATTTCGGTGTTTAACATAGAATTTAGTATAAATTAATATGGAATTTAGTATAAATAAAACCATTACTATAAGTTTGCATAGAAAATAGTTCTACAGCTTGATCCTGACATTTCTTCTAGGCCAAAATGTATTGCATACACTAAAAGACTAGTCAAATACTTACTTTTTTCTTTAAGAGAAAAAAAAGTCTTACCTTACAAGAAACCATTACCGGTTTCTAGATGTATGATTAATCCAAAAAGCTAGACTTCTACTACTGGAAGAAAAGGGAGCAATTTGTGAGGAATGTTTATTGCTTTTAGAGAGGGTGTTCTGGAGGGAAAATAGCTGTTTAGATTTGAGCATTTAACCTTAATTGCTGGTAGCAGAGGAACTTCAGAAATCTTGATGCCTGAGTTTTATTTATCATGCTTTTGTAGAGATGAGACATCAAGCTCTATCTTTTTGCTTATTTTGCTGAAATTATAGTAATATTTTAAGGGTATGGTTACTTAAGGTCTGTCACATTGCTTCGTTTCTTGGAATAGTCCCTTCTGAAGTTTTGAACAAAGTGGTAGTTCATATGGACATGGTTAAACATGGGAGAAGGGCTGTTCTTAACCTTATTCCCTCCATAGCAAAAACACTGCACACATCTGTGATTGTTTCTTAGAGCAAAAAAAAGTTGAAAAGTACTTGATAAATTGAAATTTTAAATACTTTACAGGGAAGTTGAAGGTAGGACTTAAGATTTTTGTATGCAATATTGACCATGACTTTTTGTAATGCAAATTTGTGTTTTATGTTAGTTCTTGACTGGCTGCAGTTGTATTATTGAAATCTTCCTCTCTTCCTCCTGTCAGAATTTTACCATTATGTTAATATAACTACATTCAAGAAGCATTGTCACAGCCCAAATTCATTCATTCAGCTTTGAAGTAGTTAGAACTACTTTAAAGGCTTGTCAGTACTACACCTGAAATCTGCAGAGGAACATGTTGATTTGTGTGACTTGCTCATCATATGGTTACCATAGAGAGAAATACTGCGCACTCTGTGTATATCATGGAAGCCCTTTACACACATTACCATGATACTAGTTCTTTTAAATTAGTGGCTTTGGAAAGCTACAATGTAAAGAGATGCTACAGACTCAGTCAGCTAAATGATCTCTGTGCTCAACCCCATAAGCCCTGCAAAATGTTCAGACATATACACTTGGTTTGTGCTAATAAACATTTTTACATTTGAGTCTCTGTTAATATGCAAAATAAGAACTAACTTGCTTTGAGTTTCTCTGGAAACAAATATTTAAGATGTATCAACCTCTTATGCACTTTTAGCACAGTTCAGCTTTCAAGAGGTGTCAGAACTTATTTCTGTGGGTTTTAGTGGCAGTCCAACAATGCACAGGAAAAAAATTAGAAGGCAGTTGGGACTCAGTCATCCGGAGCAGTGGTAAGGAGTGGTAATCACCCTCAGGTCAGCCCTGCCTCTTGAGATTTACAAAACAGCCACTAAGAGTTCATGCTGTGCTTTTTTCCCTCCTCCAGTGTCACACTTATTCTTGTATGAGGTACTTAAAAGTGCCTTATGCTTTGCACTGTTGTAGTACAACTCCTGTGTGCTTTGAGTGTATAACCTAATATATTCCGTAGCTGTGGTAAAAGACAACTTTGCCTTTTATACAGATTTGAAATCTGCAAATTATTGCAGAAGTCTGTTTCTGTGACTGTCAATTGCATTCTCCCTCAACTGTTTGTTCTTCCTTTGACATTCATCATAGCACAATAGGTCTTTGCAATGCAAGTAATTTTGAGTCCCTAGGCGTATGGTAGTCAGTTACGACTGTTCTATTCTGAATAATTTGTTCCTCAGCTAAATTGAGATTTGTTGGTGTTACAGATATTGATTTATGTATAGCTGATTCTGGGAGGGTTTTTTAGGTGTTATAGTGATAATTTAGTAGGAAAAATGTGAGCCAGAAAACCCTAGAGAAAGCATAGTTGAAAAATTATTTTGATGTTTTAAACTCCTGATAAAGAAATTATCTGTAAGTTACATTACTGTAACTTAGGAGGCAATTAATTATGTTCAGCTAGTGAAATAATGTCTGTATTTTCTTGATAGAGAAGCGTTATGTCCAAGAGCACTTATGCATGTGTTTTTGAATATGAGTCACATCTTTTCCATTGTAAAAACTTGCCTATCCCATCTGGATTTTGTATAAGCATTCTACCTTCTCTTCATTGTTGTGTTTTCCATAATGAAGAAATAAAGAGGAGAAAGAACTTCCTGTGCTATCAAGTGAAGCACTTGGAAATGTGGAAGGGCATATTGGGAAGTGTACAATAAGCCGCAAAGGAAACTAGCTGAGAAAGCAGGAAAACAGTAGAAAAGAAATGAGGAAATGTCTCTTAATTCAAATCTCTTTGTGATTAAAAAAAATTACTTAACTGACAGTTTTCATGGTTTTGATCATTCTTCGCAGACTTCTTAAAAAGACCTCTGGAGAGTTATGTGAAAAAATTAAAAGTACCTGTTCATGTGATTCGAATGGAACAGCGTTCTGGATTGATTAGAGCAAGATTAAAGGGGGCTGCTGCTTCTAAAGGCCAGGTCATCACCTTCTTAGATGCTCATTGTGAATGTACAGTAGGCTGGCTTGAACCTCTGCTGGCAAGGATCAAAGCTGACAGGTAATTATCCATCTATTCACCCACGTTGGATTTTTTCGGTTGTTAGGAAATCTTCCAAGTATTACAAAATAGTCTACAAGCAAATATCTACTTTCTAAAGGACTGAATAAATTCTCATTGGTATAAGGATAAAAGGCTAATACAGGTAAACTTCTTTAAAAGTAAAACTCTGTTTCAAGTGAAGTCTATATTGGAATGCATGGAATAATGTGTTAAATAGCAGAAATCCTGAGCATGAATGGAGTCGAGAAAGCAAGGGAATTTGAGGTCAGTCTGCAACCTGGCCCATTCTTTCATGAATTTGGGTAGATATTTTTGAAGAAGAAATGGAGCCCTGATCTCATATAACACCAATACTGTGAGCAAGACCTGTCAGGTTTACTGTTTTCAGGTTCTCGTAGCAATTTCTTTATTTCATAATGGTTTTGATTGTGGAAATATGTGCTGTGTCTTGGTCTTCTGGGATGTACTTTTTACAGATAGAATAATTACTGAAATCATGTTCATCTGCTCCTATGATTGTGTGATAGAAATTGCATTGGGGGGAACAGTGAGAGAATGATCTGCTTTATAAAACAATCATATATCCGAGCAGTAGCTGTAGTTGCACACTAGTCTGTTAGAAGACAGCATATTAAATAGAATAGCTATTAAGTATGGTGTTCAGATCTCTATTTAGTCCTTATGGTTATAGGTAAAAATCACTTTTAAAATTTCATGTTACAAAATATAGTGTTATATGATGAATAAGCTACAAGTAATGAAGAATCTTTGTTCAGCACTGTGCTAAGACAAAGTACTAAACTTTAAATTATCATTAATACACTTTCTGTGAGACTAAAATATATATGTTGTTACAATTTGTGCAAATTCTCAAACTTACGTCCTTTAAATTCAGTTGCAACCAACCCCAGAATTTTTTTACAGAGCTTCCCATGAGAGGCCACTTTCTGTCAACTTTGATGCAGTATTATACTTTGTTAGCAATGACTATCATTTCTTAGTCCTGAGAGTGTATAAGAATACTTCTCCAGAGTTAACGTCCAAGTCTTAATTTCAAAACATGCAAGTTACTGTGACCACGCAACTAGAAACAAGAACCTCTTGTTTTCTACCCAATCACTATGGAGCAATGAGAAAGCTGGGATCAGTAATTCCATCTGTAGAGGAATGAATATTTATTGCAGATAATGATGCAAATACATCTGGTATTGCCAAAATTGTATCAGAAAAACACATTTTCCTCTATATGAATTAACTCTAATTAGCAAGACAGAATGTGAGAATGTTTCCTGGTAATAATTTATTGAGTACTGTTGTTAAGAGATGGCAAAGGAAAATTTAAACCATATGTGTTAAAAACAATATTTAATAAAAAAGACAAAAACAAACCAACAACAAAACAACAAACCATCTTTTTTGACACTTTAATTAATAGGATTTGGTTCTTCCCTTTTCCTAGGAGGACTGTAGTGTGTCCCATCATTGATGTAATCAGTGATGACACCTTCGAATATATGGCAGGTTCTGACATGACCTATGGTGGGTTCAACTGGAAGTTGAATTTTCGTTGGTACCCTGTTCCTCAGAGAGAGATGGATCGACGGAAAGGAGATCGAACCCTTCCTGTTAGGTAATGAGAAGTTATTCAATTGGTTATGATTTTCATATCCTTTCTAGGTTAAACTTGTAAGTACTTGAGGTTATTAAGTACTTAGTTAAGCATTGTAGCATCTTTTTTGTCTGGTTGAAGGAACAATATAAAAGTTTTTACATGGATTGATTGTTGCTAATTTTTGGTAGCAATAAAAGAAGCAATCAACTTCACTTTGAAAATATTTCTAAGTTTCATGTTAATTACTGCAGAATTACTAGCTTTTAGCTAGTTTTTATAATGATGCACGGGTTTTAACAAAGCTTATTTTTATTTTTTAATTGAACCTTTTATTCTAACAAAGCAAATAGTATTTTGAAAAGATACATTAATTTTTGGCATATGTGTTTATATTTGTGTATGCGCATTCATTTATATTTGGATGTCATGTAGGTTTATGACAAAGGTAAAGAGAAAGATAACCTGTGCGTAATGTGTACCTTTAAACAGTTGCAAACATACATTTTCTGCCCTTGCTGTTTTGAAAAGTGGGCCATGTTTACTTCCCATAAAGTTGACGATATGGCCTTTACTGGTTTGTTTGTCAAGAAATTGAGAGGTCTTCTCAGGATATGGCTAATTGTACTACTCCCCTCCCCCAGTTTCCTTTTTAGGAGGGGGAAAAGACATATAAATTTTTATTTAAATTGTGACCTAGCTTGTATATTATGTATCTTTCAGAAAAAGCCAAAAATGTTTCAGGAAAATAGCTAGTGATATAAAATCATTTATGCTAAAAGTGTAAATAATTGAACTACAAAGTTATGTCATCAGCCTAACATATAATTTACTTACTGTGTATTTGTTGTCTAAAAAAGATGAAATTTGAAAGATGTTTCTAAAGCTCTGAGAAACTACTAGCACTGTTTTATTTTTTTCTACCAGTAACAAATTTGAAAGGAAAATCTGGATGTAGCCCTGACTATACAATTTTCATTTATGAAGCAATAATAGTGAAAGCAAGCAGGCCACTTCTTAGCCTCCCATAACTTTTTCAAGCACAGTAGCCAGAATTATGATTTTCCTGTGTGAAACTGGTTTCCTTTGTATAAGTTACCAGCAGTGGAGGCAGAAGTCTTTTTCAGGAATGACAGCAGCTTTCTAGGGGCTGTTTCTCTATCCAGGCTCCAGCCTGAAGTGGGAATATAAGGACAACTGTCACTAGTTCCATCTCCAGAAAATTTTGAGCTAGCAAGTACATCAGTGATAACTGAGTTTGAATGGAAGCTTACAGAGAAGTAATAGTTAGGAACTCAGGAAATAAACATGTATTTTGTAAGTGTAAGTGTGAAATGTATTTAAGTGTATGTTTTCATAGTGACTGGTGCACTTTTTTTTTCCCTCCCCTAGGACACCTACAATGGCAGGAGGTCTTTTTTCAATAGACAGAGATTACTTTCAGGAAATTGGAACATATGATGCTGGAATGGATATTTGGGGTGGAGAAAACTTAGAAATTTCCTTCAGGGTAGGTAAAACTCTGCAGTATTTTTTTACTCAGGACAGTGCATGTTGAGTTCTGTAAAGTACAGATCTGCTGCCTGCATCAGTGTCCTCTTCTGCTGCAGTTAGCACTTCCCTTCCTTCCAGTGGAGATAAGCAAAGATTTTATCTGTCAGTGAAAAATACATGGTAGAGCTTTGTGATTAAAACATTGAGATGATCATTCTGAAGAATAAATGTGTGTGTGTGTTAAAAGGAGTTCAGTTATAAAAGCTAAGGGGGGAGCTTCAATTAATGGTAATTCATCAGTGCAGTTTAGTGTGTCAATGAAATGTGAGCGCCTCTGTTACAAACCTGCTCTTCTTGCTCCTTAATGACTTAATGATTGCATGTGTTCATTGTACTGTGGACATGATCACTGTTGTTTTCGTTTTTGATCCTGCCATATAGCACCGTTTCCTTTCGCTTTACTTATCAGCTCAGAGTATATAGGGAGAAACTTCTAAAGTACTTCAGCTTTCTGAATCTGCTATTTTTCAAGGTCCAAAACAAAACTGAAAATATTTTCAGAAACTTTCCATGAGAAGTGTATGCGTTCTTTTGCATGGAGATTCTATTTTATAGTGTACTTTTTTGGACACCTGTTAGTTCCTGTGATTCATGTGAGCCTTTTCCTTCCTTTGCGGTCAGCTTGCCCAGTTCTCTAAAGTAACCTCTTGCTGATGCGTCATTGCTGTGAGGGCTGAAATACTTACTTATGCTGCCTTACTTAGGCTTGTGAGTATCTTTAGCTGTTGAGCAGGAAAATATGTGCAGTTCTCTTCCATGAAGTATGTATTTGTTCTAGACCACAACTAATGTGGTTTTCCCAACTTGAACAGAAGCACGTGATTAATATTCTTAAACTTTTTTTTTTGACAGTTTGTAACTATGGAATAATTGTTCTATCACTTCCAGATCTGGCAGTGTGGTGGCACTTTGGAAATTGTGACTTGTTCACATGTTGGGCATGTATTCAGAAAAGCCACACCGTACACTTTTCCAGGAGGTACAGGGCAGATAATCAACAAGAATAACAGGCGCCTTGCGGAAGTCTGGATGGATGAATTCAAAAACTTTTTTTATATCATTTCCCCAGGTAAGCAGGTCTTTGGTTATGAGAAATACTTATTAAGAATTAAAATGTTACTACTGGGAAATAACATGAGGTATTTATATAAAACTGTTATTACTTTGAAGTTCTTAAGACAGAACTCACATAAGATGTACAAAAAGGAAGATCTTAATTAAAAAATAGTTTTGTTAGGCAGAGATGTGCCCTGAAGGTTTGGTTTGTTTGGTTGGTTTTATTATTGTTTTTTTCTTTTTTTTTAAACATCATGATTTATGAATGAGCTTCCTGTGCAATAGAATTAAAGTTCAGTGGAACGTCGAAAAGCTCAACTGTAGTGCTGAAAACTAGCCATCCAAATACATATCATAATGTGCTGAAATTTTGCCTCTGGCTTCTGCGTTGTAGACATTCCAGGTTGAATAGATCAGATGTGATTTAAGTGAAACCCATTACCAGGAGTGGCAAAAGTTAACATCTTCTGTCCTGGTAGAATTTGCACTTCACTATCAAGAGGATAGAGACAAGTAGCCAATATACTTGATGATATTTATTATGTTTCCTAAAGTGGATTTTAACAAAACAAGAGGATATAAAATATGAGAGCAGATTTCCTATGAACTGAAACTTTCTGAAAAAAAAATCAGGAAAAGAAAGGAAGCCTATGAAATATTGAATTATTACTTTCTACTACAGGATATTTTTGTTATTGTATAAAAAGACAAACTTTGGATGGCAACAGACAACCTTTCTAAATACTTAAGACATCAGAGACATTTGACTTTAAATACTAAGTGGTAGTTCTATATGCCACATCTGCTTTTCCAAAGAGATTTCTTTAAAACCAGTATTTCCTTGTGAGTTGTGTATTAAACTTGCATTAGTATTGAAATTTGAAAGCTGTAATACAATGTATTATGAGACTGAAGAGTGTCAAATTTGAGATTATGGGTTTTAAGAATGCTTGTGGGAGCAACTGACTGTGGATTTAGGGTGAGTTTTTGTCTTAAAAGAATGCATTACTCAAATGAGACTGTGTAAGATTTATAATTAAAAATATCTTGCTACTACTCAAAGCTTTTGAGGTGAAATCACAAGGTAAGGTCTTATGGTTATTACTCTGTTTTGTAATTAATGCAGCATTATGAATTCAAACATGACCTGTATAGTTATTTAGGAAAGTTGTATGTGAATAGGTGCCATCATTTTTGTTTAAGATTGCTTTTATGTATCCATGTCAAACTAGATTTTAAAATGTACAAAATAGCTGGAACAACTAACTACAAAAATAACCTAATTCTTTAAAAAATGTAAATTAGTGATAAGCCATGACATGGCTCTGTTACTTTATATGTAATCTCTATAGTCCTTCCATTTCATGTGGTAAGCATAATCTACAAGAGGAGTTATACTGCTTTAATTTTATAGGATTGATTTTTTTGATAGGACTTTCGTAGTTTTGCAGTATTGTAGAATATGCATGCATTGTCTAAAGTCAGTAAAAATTCTGAAATGGTGGAAGTAACTTAAGCCATTATCTGTAACTGCACTGTATATTTTCTTTCCTTTCAAGAGATACATGTCTGCATAGTTTGTAGGCTAACAGCCTGAATGATTGTTGAATAGGGATGTCTTCTTGCCAGGCTCCTCTTAGAGCATCTGCACCTGCTGACTGTCGCATGATCTCATTTGTGTACCCATATCCGTATTGACAGTGCACTGAAAGTTAATGCTAGAATTTCCAAGTGTTTCAAGAATAGGATCATATAGTATCTGAATAAGATGCGTTACTCTGAAAATGGTTTGTTGCCTGGGGCTGTGAGGAGGCTGGTTAGTACTGTGGGTCATTCTTTAGCTATGATGAATACCTATTGTTCAGAGAATGAACACACAAATGTACTCAGTGCCACTCGTGCCTCTCACCCCCCAAATCCATGTAAGTTGTGAGAGCCAGTATATATAAACTAACAAGGATTACTATTTTAGGAAGTTCACAAACACCTTATTCTTGTTATTCTGGTATCTCCAATCTTAGCTGGGTGTTGCAGACCCTGATTTTACCCATTGACAACAAATAGCATCAGTAAAAGTTTCAGTAAGTCTCTGTGGCCATTAGTTGTTTAGGAAGTCAGTGAATCTCTGCTATCTTAGCTCATTTAGCCATACTCTGCTTTTCCAGATATCCTTCTAAGATAGAAATTTAGATGTATAGTTCTTGCAGAATGCTGGCTTAATAATCCTCAGGCAGAGGACTGTGTGCAGCCTGTGAAACTGTTTGCTGGTACGACGTGTACTTTCAATATTACTGCGACAGTGTCACATGTTCTTGCAAGGACCAAAGTGAAGATTCTTAAGGTGATGCTGGTTTGCAAGCCTGGGTGCAGATGAGCAACAAAAACAGGCAATCCTCTGAACACCCAGGTTTTTTCTCATTAGTTGATATAGGTGAGAAAATTGGATTTTGAATGAGATAATATACTGACAAGCATCATTCAGCCTAGCTAACAAGACACTTGTTTCTTCCTTTATATACTTTCTCTTCTGTTCTCCTAAGATAGTGAACCACAGAGGGATTCATTCAGGAAAGCAAACCTAAGATTCTCAAGTAGCTTTCCCATTTCATGTAATCTGTGTTGTCTGGAATAAAAAGGCTTGCTGCTTGAATGATAGGAACTCAAGAGACTTTTTACTATTGATGTAATGTAGTTAAATGCAAAGCTGCCCTCTTGAAAAGTAAGCAAGTAATCCTTTTCTTCTTTTATAAGTATAGCCTAGTAGAAACTAATACTTGTCTGTTTTAAGCTTGCATGCATTTTAGAAGCCATCTCTCTGCTTAGGAGTGTCTAGGTACAGCTGGAGGTTGGGCAGGCACGTGTTGCTGCAGCTGTGCTCAGCCAAAATCAAACCTGTCTCATTGCACCAACAGCTATTCTCCCTGGCAGTAATTGCTCTAGCTGCAGTCCTTTCTCATTAGCTGATAGTTTTACTTGCAATCATGTGTTACAGCAGGGCTCTGTTTCCCAGACTATTTCCTTTTTGGCTTCCAGAAAACAAATCCAGCATATGCAGGTGAATAGTCTGATTCTTAGCTCCAGTCGTTCTGTTCTGTGGACTCTGCCACTTCTTTATTTCTAGTGCTGATCTTTCATCACTTTCTCCAGGCTAAAATATTAGGACTGGATTGTCCAAGGTGAGGCTTCACGAGATGGTGATGTCAGTCTCACAGCTTGCTGTGGGGAGAGCACCTTGCTTTCCGTGGCAGGGGTCCTGATTTGGCAGGCACTAGGGCTTCACCTCCCCTCACTTTCTGATCGTTCGTCTGCATCAACTGATTCTATGACTTCCTGAACTTGCAGGATTATTTGTTCTGTGGGCTGGCTCCCCATGGGTTAAGTTAGCATAAGTATCATCATAGGAGATACTGTAGGGAAAGCTGCCCCTTTCTGCAGCAGCAGCTGCAAGGCATTAGGCTGGCTTACCCCAGCTACCTACCCCTAACCTTCTCCTAGCTAATTAATGATAAAAACTGACAGTTGTAGAATTTGTTGATATCCCTAATCTAAAGGTGAAGCATGGATACTTTCAGATTCTGTGGTTTTACCATGCTGCATGTGAGTCTGGGTTCCAGCCCGTACATACACCCCCCTATTCCTTGTCCAGTGTTCATCCTTGTCATTCAGCAGCCTCTTGAATCCCAGCTGGTGAGCTCAAGACATCCCCAAAAGCAGCTCCAGTGAGCTTGGGTAGAGCCTTGTCTAGCTTTCATGGAAATTAATTTTATTATTGACCAAAAGTTTCCCCATAAGCCATCTTCTGTTGCCCAGGGGCTAAGTGGGCATACAGAAGGCCTGAAAAGACAGCATTATGGAATTACCTGAGCAAGAGTCATCTATAGAGAGACATCGGTGTGTTATCATGAAAACTGGATCAGCAGGCCTCCTATCTAATCACTGTGTGCACTAGTCTCTAGCCAACCACAGTAACCCATGGTTCAGTATGTACAGACTGAAATGGATAACATTATTTATGGTTGATAGGGAGGACAGAGAAGGAACTGAGTCCACATCTTGCAGTGTAGCTAAGCCCATGTTCAAAGTCCATACCGAGTGATTCCATGTGGTTTTGTATTCAGCTACTATTCCCTATCAGCATTAATTGAGAATGCAAAGAATGTAGCTATTCAAAATGGATTAAATTATTATTGCTTATCAAGTTTCATAATAATAAATAAAAACAAGTTATACGATTTTTATCAGAAGAGTAGATTTAGATGAAACAGTTTCCATACTGTGCTTTTGAAAATGATTGAGCAATTTATAATCATGATGAAAACATCATGCGTTGTTGGTTTTTTTTCGAAAGCAGTTTAGCATAAATATATTACCACACATTGAACTTGGGCAAGCAAATCTTCAGCTGTTGAAATTTTGAGGATGGCAGAATTGTTGCAACACAGCTGATGGGAAGCTTAAATATAAGGTGCCAAAGACAATTAAACTGAAGTATTTCTCTCATAGACATCATTACATGTGAGGAGTTTTTTCATGAGGAAAGACCATTTTAAATTAATTAATGCCCTATCCCTGGAAGTGCTTAAGGTCAGGTGGAATGGGCCTCTGAGCAGCCTAGTTCAGTGCAAGGTGTCCCTACCCACTGCAGAGGGGTTGGAATGAGATGATCTTAAAGATCCATTCCAACACAAACCACTCTGTGATTCTATGATTTTTCCTAATTGTTTTTTTTAAAATGAACCGAAGATTTGAAAGAACAACAAGTGGACATGAACTGTCTTCCTCATGATGCACATACCTTTAGAGTCTGGCATAATTTTCTCCTGGGAGGAAGATTTGATCTAATTCATGTTTTGTCTTTTGGTTTTGTTTTGGTTTTTTTTAGACAAGCCTTTGAAAAAAAAGTCCAAAACCACTAGAAGGTCATATGTCACTAGTGTGTGTGTGTGTGTATATATATATATATATATATATATATATCAGTTTTACTGGTCTGTGGAGGAATAATGTACTTAATTTTTGGTATGCCTTATACTTCGCTGTAGTTTTCCTTGTTTTCTTCCATTCTTTTTTTCCCCCCAAAAAATTCCTCATAATTAACTGCCACTGCACTGGATAGAAATACTCAAGCTAGTTTTGAGTAATATAGAGAATGTACCAGAAATCTTGGAAAGTGAATAATTCAGCCTTATTAGAGGACACTCCTAAGGCAAATATACCTGTTCTGCTCTTCAGTCCATCTGCTAACCTGATGCTAATTGTAGTCTCTATAACAATGTATGGTTTGCTGCAGACCTGACTTCAGAGAGTATTTTTTAAAAATCTTTCAGAGTAAAAATGATTTAATGGAATACATTGCAGCAGAGAAAAAAAATCAACTGGCACTTTCTTTGTGGTGACATTTAAAACTACTTTAAGAAACAGCATGCTTGTATGCTATTAGGTCTCATTTAATTATTTATGGTTGTGACTGTAACTGTTATTTCCCTTCAGCGATGTGATAAAGCCTTAACGGTGTTGTTTTCCAGAGGTCAGTGTAGCAAACTGAATAAGTTTTGTGTCTAAGGTTGTGAGGCATGGTAACTGTTTCATCCATCAGCTGCTTTTTCATCACTGAAAAATGAAGAAGCCCATACTTGGCTGTGGTTTGAATCTTTCTGTTCTTACTTACATCATCTTTTGAGAGAGTGTTGCTTTTGATGTAGAGCAAATATTTACTTTCATGAAGATAGGACAGCTTTCTGTGGTAGTTTTTTTTTTCAAATTTGTCTTGTGTATTTTGGTTTAGGGATTTCTTATGTGACCTGAATGCCGGGACAGAAATTTTCTAAAATTCTATAAAAAACAGGCTTTCCGTTGCGTTCATTCCTTTATCAGTATAGTTTTCCAGTATCTTTAATAAAAAGTCTTTAACAAAAAAAAAAAAAAAGGCCTGGACGCCTGGCTAGCATTTTTTTCTTTCTGGAATATTGAAATTACTAATGTTTTTATTGATATTTACAGACATTTAGCTGAAGTTATCTAATTATCTGTCTTAATTGAGTAGAAAGACACCATCTGCTGGCAAGTTGATTTAATACACAGTATATCAGCTTAGAAATGTCTCAAATTATGTTTCCGAAGGTCAACAGTTTAAGAGGTAACTCACAGTCCTCTAAAGTGGAAGGATTTCTGAAAAATGTATACACCTGGAGGTCTGTGTTGTGGTGGCCAGATGAGCCATATTTGTGGTCTGTTAGGGGAATTTAAATTGCTAGGCCTTGGTTTTGTTCTTTTTTTGGTTTGGGTTTTTGTTTGGTTTGGTTTTTTTTTTGGTTGTGTATTGCATTTGACCTGTGAGATATGGAGTGTGGTGTGGAAAATAGGAAAAGGACATGATGCTTAAAAACTAAAAATTATCCCACTCTAATTATTGGAGTATTAATTACAACGCTGCTTAATTCTGGTGAAGCAAAAATATCTACTGTTCATGAGCACTTTCCTCAACCCATCTGCAGATGGGACTTGCACAAATTAATTTTCAGAAGGAATTAAAGCAACCTTTAAGGAGTGGGGAGATACAGGAAGAAGGAGCACTGTGATAAATGAGGAGCAAAGGAATAAAAAGGCAAGCAAAATACCACAAGAAAATTATAACAGTCGTAATGGTGAACATACTTCCTGCAAATGCTGTGGTTATATTGTACAAACACTGAATTATTAAAGGTTTAAGTTCCCTGTATGAAGGCTGCTTTCTGCCTGCTTCTTTGTGCAGTTAGATAGATGATGAAGGGTCCAGCAGGTGGTATCCGGCTTACAGAAATAAAATAAAATTAAACTGTGCTTGCTCCACAGAAAGAGACTGCTGTGTTAGGCTGCGTAGATATGCACCCCAGTTACTACTGGGGGTAGAATGGCAGAAGTGACTATAAACGTTTCAGCCTTTCTCCTCTATTAACTTAGTAAGCAACTGCATTCAAATTGTTCCACAAGCCACAGGTAAGAAATTGTCATGTACAGCCCAAATGTAGTGTTTCTATCTTTTGTATAATTAGGTGGAAAAAGAAGTCACAGGTCTTGATGGGTATGTCCTCTCTGAGTGTAAACAGCATAATACTATATTAAACAAAAACTTACTTATATAGAGGTGGTTTTCAAAAGATAGTCTTTCATGGAAGTAGTATATTATACTGATGATTTTTTTGTTTGAAGCGGTATTATATAACATTTATTAGCAGCCATTGAATAAGACTTTCTTTGTTTCTACAGGAGTTACTAAAGTTGATTATGGGGACATATCGTCACGACTTGGACTAAGACGCAAACTCCAGTGCAAGCCTTTCTCCTGGTACCTGGAGAATGTTTATCCTGATTCCCAAATTCCACGCCATTACTTTTCTCTAGGAGAGGTAATATTTTATCCTTCATATTTATCTTCCCTGTATAAAGTACATTGGGCAGTAAGTTGTTTGTATTTTAAGCTGAGTAGTGCAAGCAAGTTATCACCAGAAAAGTTCAAGTATCTTGCACCTGTGTTCTGTCACCTGTAAAATGATAAATCTGTCCTATCAGTAGGGCAGATAACCGAACTTTGGTATACAGTACTGTAATTTGAATGTTTTCCGTTTTTTATACCACAGTACAAAATGTCATGTAGAAAGGCTTTAGAAATATTCCTTCACAATGATGCCTCAGCCTTGCTGGGCATTTCTGGTTTTTTCTTTAGCATTTTTAAGTGACTATAGAGGTAGTACAAATGATGTTGTCCTAAATAAGTAGGCACCTACCTTCCCCTGCAAGTCATGTTGAGCTCAATATTGAGCCTGTTGTAGGGTGATTTTGTACTGTTTGGTTTAAAACACTTTTAGCAAAATAGAGCAGGTGTTCGTGCTGCTGCATGACTATCAGAAGACTTGATATTCATACTTGCTTAATACAGAGTAATACAGGGATTAATACTTCTGAAAGTTTTGGGCTGGAAACTCAATTGTGTCCATTTGATTGTAGTTGAATCTTTGAGCAAGAAGTGTTCCCAATATGGAATCCCCCAAAGAAAGCAAAGAAACAAACATGTTTCTATAACCTGGTAGCTTGAACATTTACTTGGGACATCGAGTCTTGGACAGTGGTGTCTCATTGTAGTGTGGTTCCTTTACTTCACATAACCTCTGGAGTGTAGCGGAGAGAACTGGTGCCACTGTGGTTTGATGTGGACCTAGTTCTTTTCTGAAAATAGCAACCTTTGATGTGCTCTTTTTCACTCATAGATAAGAAATGTGGAGACAAATCAATGTCTGGATAACATGGCAAGAAAAGAAAATGAGAAAGTTGGAATCTTTAACTGCCATGGAATGGGTGGCAATCAGGTGACAATTTTTAAAAAATAATTATTTTAATGTATTGAATTATTTGGAACACCACTTCTCGTTGGGACAGTTCTTCAGTATTTTCAGTACTTATCCTCAAAATACACCTAAGTTTTAAAGTTTAGGAAACTCTCATTAAAGAAGACGCCTGTAAGACGAAATGCATGAGATTTGGTGGTGGTTTGTACTTGTAGGTTCTTGAGGCCTGGTTGCAGTACGTTTCAGAGCAACTTTAAAGTCAAAAATAAAATGAGGAGAGGAGGAGACTGTTATATGCTAGACTTCACCTCCTGTGGGTTTTCTGGAACTGCCTTCTGGTTAGACCTTCTGACTGTTATAGTTACTTCAAAAAAAACATGCCTGTACCTGAAATGATGTTTTAATATATATTTTTCTGGCTGTCAGTTGTGGGATTTGTTTTACATCTATTTTTTTGTTCTGCTTTGTTAATGATTCTTGATGAATTGTTTTCCAATGTACAAAGACTACCTGTGTTTGGGGATTCTCCTATTCCTACAAAGGAATAAGTCTGCAATTTAAAAAATGTGTCTATTTTGACTGAAGAGCTTGTTCACATGGTGTTTGTATTTGTTCCCTACAAAAAAGTAAATCTTTCTATACATGCTGAAGGGAACAATAGAAAAGATAAAAATAGTGGATATTAATTAAATAATGCACAAATGTTCCCCCTTTCCCTCACTCTAGGAATCTTTTGGTTGAAGGGTTTTTTTGAATTCCTCTCATTCTTTATCTATCTAGGTTTTCTCATATACTGCCAATAAAGAAATTCGAACAGATGATTTGTGTTTAGATGTATCCAAACTTAATGGCCCAGTAACGATGCTCAAGTGCCACCACCTAAAAGGAAATCAGCTTTGGGAGTATGATCCAGTGGTAAGTCTTCTAATGACTTCTGACAGAAAAATGAAACAATTGGGCTTTTACACAAGCAACATAATCCAGTGTGGGACCACTATTTGACAGTCAAAACAGGAAACAAAGTCAGGATTTTGTTCCCTCCATTATTAATTCACCATATAGTCATTCAATGGACATGTGTATTGATTTAATTACCTGGTGAGTTTTGAGGGAGCTTTTAGAAGAATATTTTGAATGTACATTTGGATCCTCTGCAGAAATATAGTCTTTTATTGTAGTTTTGTATTAGAATGAGATCAAAAATCGAAAAGTATTTAAGGTATCTATTGGACCAATAAAAGATAGCACTAACAAAGTTGTGACAAATTCAGCACCTGGTGTCTTTTCTTGCACAAAGTTAAAAGGAAATATTTTTCTAACTGAAAAAAAAAGAGCATCACAAAATTACAAAGGTGATTTTACATTTCTAATCATGGTATGTTTAAAGGATGGATGCTTAAAACAGCTTTATTTTAATAATTCTTTCTTGTACATAATGTTAAAATTTACTTTGAAGTTCATATGTTGAACTGCCAGATCTAGAAATCGTTGCCCTTTGATCCACTCATCACTAATTTGATTTGCAGGCTCTAAAAACAATTTTGTGATTGAGTAATGCAGTCAAGAACTCTAACTTCATGGCTAGCTAGAAAAAAGTAGTGCCCAAGCTTGTTAATTTAAAATCAGTTATTACGAAAGACAGTTGTGAGACAACTTGTGGATGAAGAATCTTGCCAGTGTATTTGTGATGGCTATTTTATAAGAAGAATTTTAGGTATTTAGGTACTAAAAAGTCATTTCACTAATTTAAAAAAAAAAGGTGGGTACTTCTGACTACATATACTTGCTATAGATTTTAGTAGCTGAGGTGTTAACAAAACCCGCAGCCTTTAAGACTAAAAGCAAATATGTATGAATGATGATTTTCTGATTGGGATAGTAGTTAGTGTGGAAGATGATGGATCTCTTCTAGGATTTCTGTACATTTTTAGCAACTGTTGATAGGAGACTGAAGGAAGCTGGAGACTGGTGGGATTAAATGTTAATTGGAAGGATTAAATGAGTCTCAGGAACCATTCGTTCTTGATTTTAATGTGGTTAGTTTACCTGATTTAAGTAAATAAGATGAGTAATATTACTACCCATAGTGATTCACCAAAGGGAAAGTGCTTTTTATTGTTTCTAACTTATCAATGGTAAGAAAAATGCATCTTTAGACACCTAATGGCAATAGTCTCTCTTGCAGTGATTGCCACAGACTTCCCCTGTGTTGATCCTCAGCCATAAATTTGATTGTATGTGTTTTTTCTCTTTATTCTGTCAACAGAAAATCTAGGCGTAATCTTCATAACTTTAATGAAAGTTGGCTAACAAAGCACAAAAATAAGTTAGAGAATATTTTAAAAGTATACCCACCTGGTTGAGTGATTTTTTTTTCTTTCTGCCTCTGTTCAACTCCCTTCTTCATTCTTCAGTGGCTGTATGAGTGCAGGAGATTGATGTGCTCAGGTTTTTGATTGTTTTTGGGTGTTTTTTCCCTTTGCTGCCTGTGCACATAAGGCCAGCCTGTTTTGCCACTTTTCAGTCAGTCCAGTGTTCTGGTTGTGCTGCTGAATGAGAGAAGAAATACTGATAGTACTGCCTGTTGGTGCAATAGACAAGTTGATGCACTGATAAGTATCCATAGTACAGTGGCAGGAAATGCAACCACCAAAGATCTCTTCTCCGTGAGGATAGTGCTCTGAGGTAAATGGAGTGCTGTATTGAAGATTGCATAAGTAAGATTACTAGGTATTAGAAAAGATATATACTTATGTGAATTTCCACACACTTTTTATGAAATAACATACTTTTTTAAAAGAACATAGTGCTAAAAGAGCATAGAAGTGAACTCAATTTTGTGTCCCCAACTAAGGAAGAAAAAAATGTACTTGTGAATACATATTCAATGTGTTCATTCTGATCTGATAAAAGCTATTATTATAACTAATAATTGAAGTTGTGTATCTTACCAAACTTTAATTTCTAGCTCTTTGAGAATCTCTAGCTGCATAGTCCTATTTAAAGAATGGTAGATGTTGCTTGATTTAAAAGTTCAGACTGTTTTGTTTTTTCATGAAGCAATGTTTTTAGTATCTACAATGTCAAATAGCATATTTGAGTGTTCTTTATGACTGGGATCTGGAACCAGTAACCATGGGGTCTTGTCTAGTTCCTACTTGCCTATGGAAGAGTTTTGATGGCAACTAGTAACTTTTTTATTACCTTATGCCTAGTGGGTTTTTTTTAAAGCCAATTTCTTTTTATTTTGTCTTCAAGAAATTAACCCTGTTGCATGTGAACAGTAACCAGTGCCTGGACAAAGCCACTGAAGAGGACAGCCAGGTGCCCAGCATCAGAGACTGCACTGGCAGCCGCTCCCAGCAGTGGCTGCTCCGCAATGTCACCCTTCCAGAAATATTCTGAGAGGTTCTAAAGAAAAGCAAAGATTGACTGGGCTACCTCGGCTGATACTTTGGCTACACTGTTAAGTAGCAACAGAAGAAACTTCTGCTTGGCAGAATCCACAGTTTGTCAGCTGTTAGAACTCCTGCAGCTTCTCAGTATCTGTGAACCAGCCTTCCTGTATAAGGATGTGAAACTACCACACATACTAGTGAAACTGTGCCCACTGATGTTTACAAGATCGAAAGAGTTTCTTCCAGCAAATAATTTAGAGACCGTTTGGACAGTGGAAGCATAATCAATGAAATAGTCTCTTTGAAGAGCTCCATATCATTTTAGTTTGCTTGCACATCAGTAACCTCTGCTGAAAGTGCTGTTGTAACGAAGAAAGTTTCAAGAATTATTTTTTCCTGGTTAGCAGCGGTAACCAGACTACTAAATATAGATCCACAAATAAATGAAAGAGAGAGCTGGAAACCAGATTCAGTAACATGAAATAAGAATTCTGTGGTTTAAAAACAAAAAGTAAACAGGGTTTAATGAAGCTAAATCAGAACTATGAAAAGTACAATTTGTTATAGTGAAGTATCAAATTTATATGTAGATTTTATACCTCAGTGGGGGAAAATAACCAAGTCAAAAGGCAATTGTTTCTCTTTTACAATTGTGTTATAGTCCATAAATATTTTTTTTCTGGTGAGTCTGAAACTATTTTGGGCGCAAACAAAATGAGCATAAGAATAAACTTAGCTCTTGAATGTCAAATCAACTTTTTTTTTTTAATTTCTTGGCTGTTGGAATTGTATCTTTTTATTACTGTCTGAAAACTGGAGGTTAACATGCTGTCCAACTTTTTTTTTCCAGACCTGCCATTTCAGTTTATACTTGGGTCAGTCAGCTTATGGACTTTTATGGCCAAACAAAAGATTTAAGTACATTTAGAAATTAAGTTAACTTGATGGAGTAAGCTTAGCGCCCAGGACTCATACTACTGTACTAAGGTTTTGTTTTCATAGCAATAAATCTTTTGTTCCTTGTTTGATTTCAGTCATCAGAAAGCCAGAAGATACATGATTTGGGTAGCAGAAGATTGGCAAAACTGCAGGTTTTCTGGAATCCTTTTTCACTTCATATTCAGATGTGCTTCATTGTCAAGTGCATATTTAGATTAGTCTCTGAATTGTAATGTTGATCTGCTGCTTTTTTCTAATAAAACCTGAAGAAAAATAGCAAAATTGGCATAGTTTTTAAAGTTAACATATCCAAAAGCAATATGACTATGTCATTACATTGGTCTGCATTTTTTAACTGAATTGCTTTGTTTTGTTAAAAAAAAAAAACCTGTGTGGGCTGATCTTGAAAATGAGCCACTGACCGCTCAGAGTATACATTGAATTTTCTTTTGGAAAGAAAAATGAGATTTGCTTAATGGAGAGGATATTTTTATGATAAATGTCACTTTTTGGCCAACTGTCTTGTAAAGCAAATTAAACCTAGACTCATGCAAAAGTTGTGTGGAATTATATTTGGCTGTTGTGGCCGTTTTAGATTTGCTCTTCCTAGTTGCTGTACTCAGTGTTATCTCCATTATTTCTGCAGCAGTACACAAGAATTTTCATACACAAAGCAGGGGAAATGTAAATTGTAATATTACGTTTTTACTTCAAAAATACATAAAATGAGATGATATGGGATTAATATCAGATAGAGCATCCAAATATCTATCTTTCATTGACTCCTCTCTTTGGAAATCTTATGAGATCGAAGGGGATTTATGAAAGTAATTTATCAAAAATATATTGAAGTGTGCCAAGATGACTTAAAAAAAAAAAAGGAATGAAAATGTCTATCTTAGAGGTTATGTGAGAAGACTTATTCCTTTATTATGATCAGTGAAGAGAACAGGGTGGGTGACAGTGTAATTGATGCATTTTCTTGCTCCTCAGATACTTTGTGGTCCCTCCTGCTTTTATACTGTTTCTGAAGTACAGTGTGTGTTTGATAGTGCATATTAGCGACCAAAATACTGTTTTCAGGTTTTCTGCTGTGTACCGGTGAATGACGACTTGGGTCATGTTTTGGATTTAATTTATTTTTTTTTTTAGTTTATCTTAGCAAACTAGTACTTTTTAGGGTGCGTGTGTGTGTGATGGTGCCTAAAAGTGGCGTATCTATTACTTCAGAAAAACCTTCCCAAACACGAAACACTTCCCTTTAAAAACATTGCCAGCAAAGATGCTCTAGATCAGAGTTGGGTAAGCTTTCATGAAATGAGAAGCAGGAGCATCAGAAATGCAGTGCAAAAGTCCTGTAAATTTTCAAAATTTCTTAATTTAATGTTTCAGATTTCATAAGCATAGGGCACATCACTGAACACACAAAAAGAACACATTTTCACTTTATATTTCCGACTCTTATGATTACTGCTGTGATATCCTATTAACAAAACTGAAGTGCCATGGCTTGCAAGGTTACTCAACTTGTAGGTAGGCTTCAGCGTTACTATGATTTTACCTTTCTTAGTTCAACAAGTCATTTTGTATGTTGGTCACATAAAACTGCAGTAAAAATAATCACACAACTTAAAATGCATGTGTCAAGTTGTCAGCTTCAGAAAGCTGAAGCAGCAATGTGATTTCCAGCCTATATGTTACCAGTTCTTTCCTGCTGAATATGGGGGAGGGGAAGCAGCAAACCAAAGAGTGGCTGCAGCCCCAAGGTGTTTGGCTCAAAACCCTGTTGCTCAGCCGGTCCCTTTGTGGACAGCTGGTGCTGGTTGAGGAGCAGTGAGCCGTGCTTAGCTTGTCCATGTCTCCATGGTACATGCTCAGCAGTTGAGCTGTGTTGGTGGACAACACAGGGTTTCTACAAAGAGTCCCTGTCCCTGTAGCAGTGTGCATTTCAAATAATCTGTCGTATTAAGGACTTTTCAAACATGGCCACAGAACAGCTTCTCACACACGGTTATCTTATATCTTCTCTTGCCACAAATGTGGCTATCACCAGAGCTCCCTGCTGAAAGTGAGCTTCCTTAGGACTCCGTTTAGCTGTAATCTCCCAGGAGTGCTCCTCCACTTAAAGGCATAGTGCTTCCACATACTGACTTTGAATAGGAATATTAGTTGACTCTATCAGTTATAGACACTCTTAATTCCTTTCCATCTAATTTGTCTTCTTGTACTGAAATCTTTAGCTGGAATTTGTAGAACCTCTCTAGGTATTTTTATTTAACCTGTTCTGAAAAAAAAAAAGCGTTGTTTTTTCCTTACTATGTAACACACCTTTGTTATGTGACATATGAATCCTACATATGAATCCAACAGAAATCCTACTCTGTTCTGCAGTGCTTCAGAACTTATAGATGTTCAGATCAGATGTAGGAGAGAAAAAAAAAGACCACTGTTATCTTATTTGACATTGACAGCAAATACGTGCAGAGTAAATGGAAAAAGAACCCAGTAGTTGCATTTTGAAGACAATTGGTAAACTCTTTTTGACCTTTTGTCTGTCCTGTGCTCAGTGTATTTAGCATAAATTTCCTATGCATGCTGTAAAGGCAGTGTTCTGTTCTCCTTCGCTTCTCATTTGGCTTTGTGAAGACACTTATTGAGAAACACCAGTGCCTTTTAAATGAGTTAAAGTATATTACATATTATGGTACAAACTTCAGATAACTACACTGTGCCAGGTCTGATTAGGTCATCTTCAGTCTGTACAGATACTGAAAGCTGCAAAACAGTTATCTGTGTGTACATACAACTATGATTGTTATTGTCTCAGTCAGTTTATTTTATCAGTATTAAATTAAGTTGTATTTTAGTAGCTTCATTTTTATAGTAGTTTTATATCAAGGGGCTTAGCGGTCTTTTTCATTTTGTTACAGCAATGGTCCTCATCAAAGATATGCACTGTAAGAAAAAGAGAGAATCTCTGTTACAAGTTAGCAGCAAAACTAAGATAATCCTTCTAATTCTTGCTCTATTTTTTCAAGTAATGTAAGGCATTCAGAGAGATGGGCAAAATCCTGGCAGATTTATTCTGTTGTACTTCCCCTTCAAGGTAAGTAAGGAGATGCAAATGTGCTTCAGAAGATTGACTGAGAAATAGTAACTCAAAGTTTTCCTTCACTGTATTAACTATTCCTCCATGCTTTTAAATGAAGAAATGTGGGAAAGCATAAGTGTTACAGAGCAGCTTTTGGTAGCTTTAGGAGCCTTGCATCTTATCTGAAATAAGTTATAAATAGTAGAGATTTAGGGTAAGACAGGAATATGCAAAGTTAAAAACTTGCACAGTGTCAGTGCTGTTTGCTCCCAGGTCAGTAAGAACATTTTTTACAGTCACCTTAAAGCAAATAGTTCTCACATTTACATCTTACTCTAAACACTAATAATTGAAAATTGTTCAGTTAAGCATAGTTGTGATATGTGACAGTTGTACACATTGCATACAGTTCTTTTTCTGTAATAAGGTTTTAATGCAGAAAACAAAATTGACCCATAACGAATAGATTATTTAAAGACCAGAAATTATGACATTGAGACAAAAACTAATTCGCTGCTTTGTTCACTTGTTCTCCTTTCGAATCTTGGAGAATGTTTTTGTAGCATTCTGCTTGCATTTCATGTAGTGTCAACTGATCCTTACCATTTAGCTATGTGATGCTACTCCATAACAGAATCAAACTCTGAGATGAAAACAAACTACTGTTTCTGACAATAAACCAAGTAATTGTCACAGCACTGGTTCAGGGCACAGATAGTAACTTGCCTCTGAAACAATCATTATGGGTTTCCTTGCCTCTGAAGCAACTAGTAAGACATACAGAAGAACTTTCTTTCATTCAGTTTTAAATGCATCTTCTTTCTTTCTTTCAGTAGATGAATGTCATTAGGAGTTCTCTTATAACCTTGGTGTTGTTCATGCTTTGTATTAATCAGAAAAGCTTTTTGGCCCTACCTCTTGTTAAGTCCTGTCTCATTTTTATCACCTTTCTTTGAGTATTTTTTCTTTTATTTTCAAATAGTGGATTATGGTGTTTATGATAGTGATGAGGTCATCTATATTGCCATTAGAGATGTGCATTTTTTCTGTGTTATCCATTATGCATTCTAATAGTGCATTAAGTAAATGTTTTCGGGAACATTTAGCTTATAACGCAGGACTGTAGAAGTGACTCTCTGTTCTATTTTGCATTAAGTCGAATTTGTAGGTTTTTGCTTTCTTTGAGTGTATGCTGTTTAATCACCTAACTTTGGTTGTTTTGCTGTCTTAGATAACTTGGGACTTCTTTCTCAGTACTTAATGATACTGGTTCAGTCACAAGTTTTGGACATTCCCACTTCTGCTTTTCTCTTGGGTTGGAACACACCTCTGCAGGTCATCTGGTCCAAACCTTGTAAAAGCAGGGCTGACTTCAAAGTTAGATCAAGTTGCTCAGGGCCTTGTCCAGTCACCTTCTCAGTATCTTGAAGGATACAAACTTCTGGCCAACCTGTTTGTGTCTGACACCTCTCATGGTGAAGAGTGCCTCACCTGCTCCCCCAGTATCTAATCAGAATTTCTTCTCCTGCAACTTGTCTGTGCCTTTCACTGTGCATTTCAAAGTTAATCATAAGTCTTGGCAGATGCTGTCTGCTATGTCATTTCCATGTTTCTGGGAATATAACCAGTTGGCCATGTGCAGTTTATATACTGCAAGTGAACTGCTAATAAGGTTCTGAACTGCTAAGGAGGTTAAACCAGTGTTTAACCTCTGCTTCTTCTAAATTCTAGAAATATGCCTTTCCTACAAACTTAACTTTGGCAAAGAGAGGCACCTATCCTGTGAAGTGGTCCAAGAAAAGCTGTTGGGTCCATGTCCAGCCCACAGGAAGTGGGAAAGAAGCCCAGCCTTTATTGCTGTGGCAACTTCAGTATTGGAAATATTCAGACCAAAGAATTTGAGAATAAGTTTTGTAGTTGCCTTGGCTGCACGATGAGTAGATATGGATTCTTTCAGAGCAGAAACCTTATTTCAAGTTCAGTGAAAACAGGAAGAATTTTCTAGCTGCTGTTTTCTATCCTGGTTTTGATGTACACGAATTCATTAATTAGGGTATCCGAGTCTCTAATGGATCCTTTTGGTCTGAAAATGTTTTCAGGTAGCTAACCAGATTAGCCAAATGGCAGCTTCAGATCTATGCCAGATAGATAGACAGAGCTCAAGTTACCAATTCTGTTGGGAAGTGTTCTAGGATCCCGGGTTATAACAGCTGTCACTATAGATGATCACTGTAATATGGTAAGTGATGGCTTGTTGCATGCCAATGACCCTTTGCTTGCACTTTCCCCTGTACTCTTGAGTCAGGGAAGTGCTGGGAGTGGAAAGTGTCATTTCCATTATCCCAGAGTAAAGAACCTCTCCCCGTGTGAAATGATGAAAGGAATGTATGCTTGAGGCAGTGAGATCAAGTTGCACATATAATTCCATTTAGATGTGGCTGTACCTATATGGTGAATGAACTGGAAACAAATCTCAACCCCAAAAATCCTCTCTCATTCCCAGATGCTGAAAAGCATGGGAACCAGCTCTGTATTATCCATACTTAGGGCTTGTTTGAATGTAGTAGCTGTCAGAATTACCCTTTGTAGTCAAAGCCAGTCATTATTCTAATTTGGCCTGGGTGTTTTGTGCTCTTGAATGTAAATTACTGAAAGAAAAAGCAGAGAATTATTCAATTATAAATTGTGCATGTGTACCTATTTACGTGAAGTAGTTTAGACAAAGTGCATTAAACCACTTCAATTAGAACTGAAGCTCAACCCTGCAACAGGCTGTTTTACTCCTGTGTTATCTGTTATAGGCATGTTTAGCCCTGCCTGTCATGTTTGGTACATATATTGGTCACTGCCATCTCAACTCTGCTCAGTTGGGTCCTAGGTGCGATGAAACGCTGCATTGTTCCCTTTCCTTTTCAAGGCTCTGGACTGCCAGGAGGCATTGTGTGCTGTTTCCACTTTGTGTTGTGCTTTTGACTTGAAAAGTGCATTTCAACCCTGTGCAACAGTGCTGAAATACGTCTCGATGGAAATTGTATCTTCTGAGTTGTGGCTTTGGTAGAAACCAGACCCATAAGGTCTGATTTTTTCTGGCTACAGACTTGCCAGAGGCTGGGTCTCCAGGATATGTCAAGATCAGTTGCCTAAGACATGCTTTGTTCCTCTGACACTTCAGTCCAATTGGATCAATGATAATCCAGCCTCATGAATGCTTCAGAGGCCATTTGAGTATAATCCATTTACTCTGTTAGTTCCCGCAGTCAGATTTATAACAAATGTTGGAGTGATCTTAAATAATAACTGGCATCGTTAAAAGAAATTGTTTTCTTCAGGTTCCCAAAAATCCCACCCCCAACACTTTGTCAGCAAAGAAGGGACTTTTTGCCTTTTTTAGGCCAATTGAAGAGATGACCCTTTAACTATGATCAGGCATTGGCATTTTAGAGCTACTGGCTCACTCCAGTTCAGCACACCTGGTGTTGGAAGCCACCTGCCCGTGAGCACCTCTCTGCCTCTCCCAGCATTGCACTACCACTGTGCAACATGGACATCATGAACAGGTCATATTATTGTGAACAGTAAACAGGCAATGCCTTTTGCATGGTGTTTCATCAGTGTCTGATGGGTTGTTACGTGCAGCTGACAACATAACTACCTGGTGTAATATCCACGACACAATGGAATTTTGTGTTTTAGTGTAGCAGCAGTTGACCACTGCTCTATTGCTGTATTGAGCCTCAGATTTTCTTCTGACTCATTTACTACATACTCTGAATATTCTATTTCAAGTCCCCATATCTCATGTAGGAAATACCAGAGGAATGTGTAATGGACTTTCTTCCAGACATGGGGCTGCCCATTTGAGTCTGCCCGTTAACTGTGTATTTGACTTGGACATCAACAAGACACGTTAATTGTTCTCATCCTGTCAATGATGTATGGGAAATTAAAAAATATGTCCATTAGATGTGATTCTGGCTGTAGGACTGGAAAGACTGATGTACAATTTTCTTTCATTTTTCAAAGAGATGACATAACTAGAGTCATAGTAATGATGGTAGTGTGGTAATAATGTGGTTTGGTGGGGACTGTGATAGCAGGAATAAGTTTATCACTCTCTCAAAGCTGTTCAGTGATGCTGTCCATTCTCCCAGACCTATTGATGGAGAAATGTGCAGCACTGTGCAAAAGAGGTCTGTGCTTGATCTCAGGCATGGGTGTGAGACAGCTCCTTTAGGAGCATCTCTGCTGCCTTGCAGTAGCAAAAAGGTTTACACAGCATATACCTATGTATGTTTTTTAGTGTGTTGTTCTTACAATCCTTAATATTGCTGGTTAGAGCAGTAGGAACTGGAGGAGACTGGTTTGTCCTTCAGTTTTGTGGACATCATTAATGTAAGGGGTTTTGTTTTTGTTTTGTGGGTTTGGCTTTTTTTGTATATTGTCCTTCGCTGTGTTCACATTCCATGATGTTACTGATGCATAAGGAAATTAGTTGAATCCTACGCATCCCCTGATGGAACTTGTCTGAAGGTGTCTGTAAGAAGGACAAATTCTGCCAGAAGCACAGAGAATATAATAGCACTTGTGAATCGCGACTCCCCTGCCCTGCACCAACCTTTACACAAGCTTTTTTTGAGATACGGTAGTTCAGCATAAATTCCTTCCTGTAGTAATCTGAGGTCCACTCTAATTGTTACATAAAGCTACCTGTTCTTTTTCATTAAACCATGCACCTCAAAAGCTGTGCTTCATAGTATTACCATAGACAACTTTGCATATAGTTAACGGTATGAGGTTGTTTAGACAAGTCTGCCTAATGTTGTCTGTACTATCAGTTGACAAAGCCAGGGGAACAGTCACCTTGTTGTATACACCATGTCTTCCTCCTCCATTGCGGAGATCTTCACTGCAGTTATATTATTACTGGGGTTATACCGAGTTCTTACTGCCACTTGTCAAGCAGATGATGTGAGGACTTAGGGCTAAATTAGCATCAATAAGGTGTTTGTGGGAAGCAACCCTCAGACAAGTAGTTATCAATGTGTTGGGCACTTCATGTTAACTCTACAGGTGACTCCATACAGCTTTCTTTTGATAATAGAGCAGTTTAAAACCCACAACTGTAATTAATCCATATGTGTGTGCTCATTTTCCTCCCTCCTCTCCCATTCCATAAGAGTCTTTACAATTTGTGCATAAGAAGGAACTTGGTGCTAGGAACAACTGCACCCCAAATATGAGGAGTAGAAGTATCCCACCATGGATGCTAGAAATAAGGAATTGTGGTATACATACAACCAAGATGCAAATGTTCAAGCAGACTGCAACTTGAAGAAATCCAGTTAGAGGTAATCTCACTGTATGCAAACTTCTGTATGATTTTTTTAAACTGATGAAGTGAGCTTTGACTTCTGACTGTCTTGATTATTCAGAGCATGAAGCTTATTGAAAGCTAAGCTGTTGCAAAAGGCTAATGAAGTGATTTTTCCTGTATCCTGTGGATGTAGCTTGGTGACTGTAAAGTTCAGCTCAATTTTTTTAGGATGTGCCTGGACTAGGAATGTTAACTAGCTAAAATAGATTTAATACAGCTGTATATAATCACAGAGAGAAGAAATAGAAGCTCATATTCTACCTGATAGTATTTGGATTAAAAGGCAATGGGGTAAATGTGACTTGGAACAGATTTGTTCCTTGCTGGCACAGGAAAAAATAAAAAAGGGGAAATAAAAAAATAAAATAAATAAATAAATAAATAAACCATGACAGCCCTGCTAGTCACCATACTATGTTTTAATTTTTTGCAGTTACAGTGATGGTAAAAAAACCTTGATGAACAATTGAATATGTTGCTTTTTTTGATTTCCTCAAATATTAATTTCTAATGCTTCTCTACTTACTGAAATGAGAATTTTTTTCTCATGTGAAGTCCAAGTTAGCGTATCTTCTTAGCCAGTTTTTGCTGTCTCTGCAACCACTCTAAATGAGAAATGCTTTGGGTCAGCACAGGGGCAAGTTATGCTTTCCCAGGAGCCGTTCTGTTGGTTCAACTAGTTTACAATAGATACATATAACTGAGTCCTAGGAAAAACCAAATTATTTTTCTTTTAAGTTAGAAGAGCCAAATATTGTATCTGATCCCTAATGGAAAAGGAGATGTCTTCACAAGTTTGAGCTAAACTTAAACCATTATTTTACAATCCTTTCTCTGAAACAAGTGACTGAGCTCAAGCTCATACGCTTCTTAACTAACTATTGCCTGTCACCTTTGTGAGGAACTTCCCACCCAGTGAGAAGGGCCAGCTCTGCATGTTACTACTGCAGATGCTCAGGGAACTTTGCTTTGGGCTGCAGCTGCAGAGCACAGCCCAGGAACCTGGTCTCCTCAGTTTTGTGGTAGGCACAGAGACAAGTTATAGAGAGACAAGAGCAGAGGTCTGTTAAAACATGATGACAACTGGAAAAGAACATGAAACATTGTGAACTGAAGAGGCATCACGCTGAAGATTTGCTCATCGTAACTCCTTGTCACTTGCATGGCATCACTTATGTCTGCCTCACAGGAGGGATTTGTGGACATCCTGAAAGAGTTGGGCTTGCTGAGACTAGAGAAGTGTCTTTCTAATTGTCAAAACAGCACCAGGCCCAGGACTGGAATTTCAGTAACAGAGACTTTCACCGAAGCACAAGAGTGATGGTTGTGTCAGAATGGCCACTGTAGTTGCTCCATGCCCCGTTCAATTTTCGTTCGCAAAAGGGGTAGCCCACAACAGCCATCCTCCTCTTCTCATTGGAAAGATTGTGCTTGTCTTTTTCTCCCTTTTTTGCATGTGTAGAATAGGGTTATTTTTAAAGAGAAGGAAGCTTTGCTTAACAGTCAAAGGATATACAGTGGTTAGATTCTCTTTCTGTGGAAAAGGAAGGGTGCAGGTATGGTGAAGCAGAGAATCTTAAGATAATGTGTTTAGACTTAAATGTCTCCTGCAAATTGTACAGAAAGCCCTGCTAGTCAGGATTCTACAGCTGTCAGCATGAGTATCTAGTTCATGGGAAGCAGAAAAATAATACATAAAGTAATGTTTTAAAGAAATAAAAAAACCCAACAGTTCTGTGGCTGAGTATTTTGAAAGCATTATCCTTAAGGAATAATACAGAACACATCATTTTGCAAAGAACTGGCAGAGTATTTTGATGATGACAACTAAAAGAGTTCATTTTTTCCTTTTGGGGGGCCTATTCCTCTTTTCTTGACATTGCAATACATCTTCACTTTTCTTTTTCCTTTCCCCTTTGTCTTGAAGGCCAAAAATGTAACTCTGTGCTTACATCAGAGGTGTAATCATAGGGCAGAGCAGGAGGCAAGCAGGTGTGGTGTCTTGCTGCTCTTGCGTTGATCTGTGCTTTCCTCGGTTGTAATTATTCTCACAATTCTACCTCCCTCCATTTCCACTGTTACAAGCAGTCACTTCATGTGGCTTTTCCCTCACCAAGTCGGAGCAACCACCCATCTTTCTCTTTCTGAACTCAAACCAGGGACCAAAGACACCATCAAATTTCAAAACCTTCTCTTCACAGAGTGTATCCCACTGACATTTTCTCTCTGCTTTCCCTCCCTGTGGCAAAAATATCATATATTTAGAGTCAGAGCCCCTCTGAGAGGGGAACTCCATATCCGTGGTTTCATTTAACTGCCACTCTGACTGAATCACTGTGGCAGACATAGTTAAAGCATGGCCAGCACTGGCCCTGGGCTGCTGTGGCTGCCACTGGCCACCAGGCTCCTGCTGTCCTCACCAACATCCTTAAGTGATGGACTTTGCCATGGATCACTTGACTGCATGAATGGAATCTGTTGCACCTTGCCATAAGTTACAACACTTTTCAAAGTGGCAGCTTAAAGCTGTGGCAGAGACAAAATTGATTGATGCCAGAATTGGTTCCAGATGGTTTATAAACTGCCTGTGAGCATTTTGACTTTTGGCAATGTTTTAAAAGTGTAAAAACAAAGCAGAAAAAAGGTGCTGCTTTGGTTTGGTGCTAGAAGGGTATTAGGGATCTTGCCAGTGGCTGTCAGCCATCAGCATAGTTTTTGTCCAGCTAGTAGTATCTATGAAAAGCCAACTTAAAATCAGGGAACATGAAGCAGCCAAAATGACATCTCTTTAGATAGCAATCATCTCCTCACTTCTGAGTTGAACTTTGAGTTTCTCTAAAGATGTGCAGCCTTTTTATTTTCCTTTAAATAATGAAAACCTTTCAGAAAATTTCTGGACACTGCAAGCAAAATCTTTTGTGTAGTAGCAAGGGATCAAGTCTTAGAGAAAAACCATTAAACAATTGTTTTAAACAGATTTGAAGTGTTTGTATTGGACTACTTTTTGGCACCCTCTTTATTTTTTCTTAAAGCCAGGAGCATCAGTTACTATGAGTACAACTGTGCAAGGCCACAGGCAGCTGTACAATCATATGAAAGAAATTAAAACCTCTTTCCTGTGCCTAATAATGCTGTGTGTTCTGTGATCTGAAATTTTAGGAACTTGTAGTGTTAGCAGAAATAACCAGCTGTCCTGTCAAACTTTGTCATAGCTGGCTTAAAATGCAGGAATTACCACTGTCCAAAGTATTCCTCTCTGGGGCCTTTCCAAAAGGCTGAGGAATACAGAGAGTAAGAAAGCAAATCTTTCACGCTTGTATCAAACAGCTTTCCAGGTGTGACTGAAACTATTTGCAGCTGCACATGTAAACCCGACCTGCTATTGGCACCACGTTTTGATTCAGTACACAATGGTTAAAATTTTCAAGGCAGTTATGCATGATTTTTATTTAGTTTGTAGATTTGGATTTGACAGACAGCAAGTGCCCTAATTTAAGAAGCAGAGGTGGCTTCAGTTATTAATTTGCACTGCTGATAAATGATCTCTCCTGTGCTTGACTGGCTAAGTAAATTGAAAGTACCTATCTTAGTGCTTTTCTTTTTTCTTGTTTGGTTTTTTTCTTTTTTTTTTTTTCAGCTGGGGAAACTACAACTTCCCTGTGATTTAAAAAAACTAATCTGCTTTTTTAGTTTTCAGCTTAGCTACATAGGGCTTAACTTCAGTCCTGAAGGTCAGTGTGTGTACAGGTGCTTTAACCCTCAGCCTTGTTTGCTTTAAAACTAAATAAGAAATTTACAGAATCTTCTAGTATTTCCACCCTGGGTTTTAGGATGAAAATAATGGTGGTTCCAGGGAATTTTCCTTTGTGTGCTTATAGTTTACTGTATTTCAAGAAAGGACCTAGAACTGAATTGAACTTTCATATCACTCAGCTGAAGAAAGCAAGTAATTTTCAATTTTTTCCAATAAACTGAGAATGCCAAAAAGAGAGAGGAGAGGATTTGAATAAAATAACATGGTCTGCCTTTAACTTGGAAATAACAATCTGCTCTGAATCTGTAAGTGAAGGCTAAAGAAAACCCTCGGAAGAGGACATTGGTTCTCTACTGTGACATAACAGGGCTCCTTTCCTGATGCATGTCTCTACCAAAGAAGTTTCTCTGGGCTACAAATGTAATCCTCTGGCAACTGCACTATATGCCAAAGAGTTAAGGTGGAAAAACTGCTTCAGACCACAAGTCTGACTTTTTTTAAACTTAGATCAGACATTTACAGAAAGTTCCTGAGCTGAGTTTGGATGACACCAGAGTTCAAAAGAGAAAAGTGAGGGGGAAGGTGCTGAGCGTGTGGCAGTGCATCAGACTCCAGCGTGTTTGGTGCTGAGCCGAGCAGCACAGATTTTTAGTCTTCATGCTTCCGTTTCCTTGACAGTGGATGTGTAGATTTAATGTGCTAGCTATGGTTTAAGTAGGTTGTTTAAAATAATCACATTTCAGAGGCCATTACTCAGTATTTTTTACTCTTGTTTGTGTCATGTAATAGTCATCATCTGTTTGAAATTAAGGCTTCATGTGGAAATAATCCAGAGTGCAATGGCTGTGTTCTTATTTGGATGTATTTCTGTTATTTCTTATATATACAGTTGTGACTAAAAAGAAAAAGAGGGGGATTACAGTAGTATTTGGGGTATTTCAGTCTCAGGAGCCTCTCATAGCATAGCTAACTTCCTCCTGAAAGCCTGACCACCTGCTACCAAATAAACTTTCTTTGTTGTTCCTGTGTTTAAATAGCACTTTCAGTAGACTTTTCGTTCATCTATTTGCATTGTGCTGATACCAGCAGTTTGCTTCCCGTGAGCCTCCTGAGCTCTGTCAGGCAACATTTCCATCAGACTATGGATGGTTTTGCATGAGGAGTTTGGCAGAGAAGTATGTCAGTGTTGTCTCCTAATAGGCAGGATGTGTTAGCTGGCCCTTTTCTCCCTCCTTGCCCTATCTTCTGTCTTATAAGGAAGAAAACATTGCACAGCACAAAGGTAAAGCGTAAGCAAAATAATTGTCTCGTGGCTTTGAAGGAGGGTTGCGTAGGCTGCTGAGTATTGTGGCCCTCACAACACATCCATCTTTTCCCAGCTAAACCCAACTTCACAGACTGCTGCAGTACAATAGGAGCTCCTAAGCTTGCACCGGTTTTACTATTGGTGTTCACGTAAGTTGCAAGTTGCTTCACGTGGCTGCCTGGGCTTGCAACTGAAACATCCTTATCTGTTTATTGTAACACTCTCAAGGCACTTGTTTAATCATCTTGGGTTGTTGCCTGGGGCCTTTTTGGGGAGCAGGAGTTTAGTCCTCATCCTCTCTTGGCACCCTTCTGCCCTGAAACTGAGGGTCGCTGTTATCTCTCAATGCACATTCCTCTGAGTGGCAAGCTGGTGAGATGACTGCTGTCCTAAGTCCCTGGTGTCCCCAGCAGATATAGGTTTGTGTTGCAGAAAGTGGAGGTGGGACTTAGAACCAAATATTATAGAGCTTTCTATGAAGATTTATCTACCTCTTATAAATCCCCTCTGATACCAGCTTTCAGGATCACAGCCACCCGCTTTTTGACACAAAAACACTTTGTGTACCAGAAACCTGTGTTATATTGTAGATCCACTTTAAATTTAGATCTGTGCTAAACACGCTTTAGCCTAACATCCATTATCAGTTGCTGCTTCATTATTTAATCAGTTCCTGTGTTACAAAACTTGCTTTGGTTTGTGTTTGGCTTTTTCCTGAGGTGTCAGTCATTGTTGTTTATACTTCCTAATATTTTTAACCAAATCCAGCATTCATTCTAGAAGGAAAATATTTGGAGGGTGAAGCTTTGTAAGATGTAATTTTGTAGTTGTCCTAACCAGGTCTTCAGGTTTTATATATTTAAACACTTGAGTTTTTGCTTCCGTGCTGAAGCAATGAGTGATTATTCCCATCCTTTGTCTAGTAAAGATAAAATACTGTTTTCCTAAGCACTGCTACAAATATTTTCTTCTTCATTAATATTGATGGTGGTTCAATCAGCACCATCAAGTTTCCTTTCTCCTTTTACAGGACAGGCTCTTCACAATAAACCCTGAACTCCCTGACAAAATTTCAGTGCCTAGAAGTTCTTTTTCCATTTAATACTGTTTCTGGCAACTGACTTGTAACTGTGTGATGGTGTCCAATTGAAAGTTGGTAATCTCATTTGCTTTTCAGAGTGCTTTACAGCAGGCTATGGACAGATTGTCAGTTCCCCTTAGTTAGCAATGCTTGAGGTGATCATTTCTGTGCACTGTGTGTTTGCCAAAAAATGTGGCAATCCATTGCAGGCTTTTTTTTTTCCCTCCCTCTATGTATTAATGTTGTCTTGACCTGTGGAGCTTAGCAGAAATTGAATTGATTTATCCAGGGATAAGTACAGGTCTCCTGGTAGTCTCCCTAGGGCTTCTACTTTGGGCTCCCACTGCAGTTTGGGAGTCTTCCACTGCAGATATCTTTTCTGGCCCTGACAGTGTCAGAGAGACTGGTCAAAATCATTCCTGGATCAATCACAAACTCAAAACTGTGTTGCTCTGCTCATCTCATCCTGGACTCTTCCTATTACTTTCCTCTGCCTGATGCATCTGGCAGCTGCTAATTGTACCATGTACATCACTTTGCGAAATGACCAAGGTCCTCTTCTTTATCATTAGCAAGTTTTCACTTTATTGGGGTGAAATACCACTTAAATATTTACATTTCAGAGGGTCTCTATGTACTTAATACCATAACATTCAATTCTTTCATTCTTCCAGGTGTGGGTAAACCCAAACTATTCTTTCCATCAGTTCTTCTTGGGATCTGATGTTTGAGAACTGCATGGGGCAGAAGGTGCTTGGATATGTGCCATCAGTGCCTGGTGAGCTGGTCCCAGGGCAAACGAGTACCTGGAAATGCTTTTCTACCTGATGGACCCCTTTGCTCAAATCAAGCCTTTAGCAGCCAAACCACCTGCTTGTGGACTCACACCCCCCTTCTGACCACTGTACATGCATGGGTTCAGCTGCTAATTTTTGAGAGGAATATGATGGAAACTGTATTTATTTTCCAAGTTCCAAAACCATTTTTGTGCGCAATAAAGCGTAACAAGTAGTTACAGTGGCAAATAGCTGGAGAACCCTTTTTTAGTATAAGCTTCTGTATGAATATTAAATATGCCTATATGCATGTATAAAAATAATTAAAATATATTAATGTGTGTCTGTATGGTATCTTTGGTGAGGTATTTTACAGAGGGATTAGGGTCATGAGGACCATGTTTTACAGTTGGAAAAGGACAACTGAATCATTGTCCATATTTATTGATGGAAATTTTATGCTGGTAAGTAAAGTTACTTTGAGGGTGTAGATAAATGCCCTACAAAATGAAACATATCCAAATAGGCAAACTGCTGTGTATTGATGCGTTTAGGTGCTGTCTTTGTTAGTCCACTTGTATGTGTTCTTCCGATTTATTGGGCACCTTCATGTTAAGTTGCTGTTCCATGCACATGCACACAAGCAGGCTGAGCATAATCTCTTTGTCATTTACTTTGCTAATTTGCTGTTAATCAACGCTCTGTGTGCAGTTGATTCATCTGTAGAGTTTAGCAGTGGCATTTTATGCGTTTAGCAAAGTGAGGTGCATTGTTTTGAAGAGCCAGCTGTCTGCTGGCCTAGCTATGACCTACACTGCGTGCTGCAGGGTCCAACTGGGCAGCAAGGCAGCAGCCAGGCCAGGGAGAAACCAGCCCTCTGCTTGGGGGCTGGGATGCTTTTCTCGTCAACCTCTGTCTTGCAGCACCTGAAACTCGCCCACCACAGACCTTTATCTCTAGGAGTGTATTTATCCACCAAGCTTCATAGGATATTTTTGTCTGGCCAGGTAGATCTAAGGTTTTACAAGATGATAATGCATTAATAAATTTTGGGTTATGGTACCTGAGGAATTGAAGGCAGGAACTTAATTTCTCAAAGTTTGGGTTAGGACAGTGAAATGTCAGCGAGGAGCTCCAAAAGATTGACACTGTTTGGAGAGGAAGGCTGTGCCTGTATTTTACATAGAGACACTGAGGGGAAAAAAAGCTGAAGGAGACTGTTGAGTTCTCTGGGGTCTAGCAACAAGAAAGAATTCTATAGGTGAACAGACTTATTTGCAGCATTAAAGCCTTATTTGTGTTCCCTAAGCTTCATTTCAGGTTGTACACAACTTTCAGTAAAGGAATTGCCTTACCACGGGATAAATATCATCTTATGGCAATCTCTCTAGGTAGTCCCTGTCGATAAAGAGTCCAAGACACCTCCTTGCTCTGATACTCTTCTCTCTGCCCTTGCTGTCCTTCTCTACAGTGTGGCATTTGCAGCTGCTAACATGCAACTGATTTGTTGGTGGGATATAAGAAGTCAGGAAGTGGGAGCACCCTGGAAAGAAGGCAGAGTCAGCAAGCCTTACAGTTTGCTTGTCTTGGACCTCATAACACATTTTGTTTTCTCTGTTTCTGTGGCACAAATGCAAAGTCAGGAATGGTGTTAAAACTTTCTCAGGATTATAAATGGTCCTTAAAAATCAGAAAAGCAAAATTCTGAATTTTGATTTGATAGTTTGTTTTTATATTATTTTCTCAGTGTTTGTTCTCTTTTTGTATGTTTTTAAGTTCAGATGTTTACTGGTTTGAACTGAAATCACACCTTTCCTTTGCTGCCTTTCCTGACTGGTTACGTCAGTATCACAACCTCAGAAGTCACACTGCCCACTGAGGTAAGCACTAGACCTGGATGGCCTTTTCCTCCTTATTGTACTCTGAAGGCTTGGAGCTGCAGTTTCTTCTGGTTACGTGCCAGAGGCAAGTGCACCTGTCATACATCGCATCGCTTTTTGGGGGGGGCTGTTGCCAGGGCTCAGCAGAAAGACTTCCAGCTGAAGGAACAGTTTTTGAAAGCTACTGGGAGCAAAGTTAAAATGAGAAAATCACCTAGTGTCTTCCATACTGTGTGATTGCAGGAATGTGTAAAGAGGAAGAATCCTTAATTAAAAGCTTTCAGATGTTGTAATGAAATCAGGTGTCTAATCCTAGAGGTAGAGCTTCTTTTAACTAGATAAGGCATACTGGCCTCACATGAAGAGAAAATCAGTTGAAAATCAGCTCTAGTTTCACACTGAATGAAAGTGTCCAGAGATGGAAAGGGGTTTGAATAATAACAACATTCAAAGTTACCAGTAGGTTTTTGAAAGTGCAGTCATATTATTAAAGCACAGTTTGGGTTATATTGCCTCCATCAAGGCAAAGTCCAGGCGTAGGAGCATATGCTTGTCAATACATGTCAGCAGGTGAAGCAGGGGGTTGTCTCAAATGCACATTATCTGCTTTGTGCAGACTTGGATGGATGGATGGATGTGCCCATCACTGTGCATTTCTGTTTAGCTAATGTGCAGCCCCCACATTTTCTTTCCTTTCCTCCTCACTCCATGAAACTTATTTTTGTTATTTGAATGTTAGCAAGAGTAGGTTATAGGTGAAAAAAAAAAAGTTATTTCTTTGTCCATTTTTCTTTTTCTCCTGCTCTCTCAGGCCTTAATCTGCAATTTGCAAATTCTTCATGCTGGCCTGGGTGTTCCTTCACTTGACTGGAAATGCCTGTTGCTATAGGCTGCCTAGTATTTGGACAAGTTCTTCAGAGGGGAAAGGGTATAAAAGGGGAAAGGAAGTTTAACAAACTGGGAAAAAGTGCCTGTAGGAATAGGAAAAAAGGCAGATATATCAGGAGCAGGTATAGTGCCATACTTTGAGTTCAGTTTTGTTTAAACAGGCCAGATTTTAAGTTTACATCTTCTGAACCAGTAATGTGCAGCACACTTATCCACGTATCACATGGGTATCCTGTACAGTCAATATTGCACTCATGTTTATGGATAAAAGTGACAGTTGTCATACACAAGTTGGATTAGTGCATACTGGCTATTTTTTCTTCAGTTGAAGTAGTTAATAACTTGGTTTGGAAGGACCACATTTCTCCAGAAGTTGTGGGTGATGACAGAGCACAGAAGATCACAGAGAAGCAGTGACACACCGTGCATCTTTCATGTCTGTATTCTACTGATTAGCTGTTTTTAAAACCAAACCAATAAAGGTCTGAGGTTAGGAACAGTGTCAACTTGTGTGTGTACAAGTCCTTTGCTTCCTGCCTTCAACTAGTAGTGGATCAGAGGAATGGCCTTTCTATTTCTCCATTTGTGCTCCCATCTTGTAAATAGTGTCTAATGGGGAGACTCTATCTGTGGAAATACAGTCATCAAAAAAAGAGACTGGGAGTTCATGTGGACAGAATTGCATTAAGAGAATGTCTAACACCTAAATGCCCTGGTGTGGTGTACTTGTAAGAAAGTATAAAGTTTGCTCAGTTTCATATAGAAGAAGGAGATGTACTCCAGAGCTGACCTTCAGCATCACCTCCAAGTCCATGAAGGCATGTAGAATCTCTTGTCTGATCAAGAAGGGAGCAGAGGTTAGAAGCAAGCAGCAGACATGACCTCATATTTTTGTAGATGAAGTGGAGAGGAACAACCAAATATCTGAGAGGAGCTGATACTACAACACATGCTTCTAAAAGCAGTTGTTAAACAGAGCTAAACTGTTTCAGGAAGTAAAAAGATGAAAATACTCTTGGCTTGTGGATGGAAAATGCCTGTTACCACAGATGTAACTCTCCTTTTTAATTTAGCATTTCACACACTTCCACTCCCACCCCTCACTCCCAACAAAATCCATGGATCAAAGGAGTAGAAAGTTGCGGATCAGCCTCCCTGCTCCTGAGGCTTTGAAATAGCGATTGGGCTTTCATGATGTTGTAATACCCAACCACATCAAAAAGCTGTGATGATATGAACGGATTCTTTCTATCTAGCTTTCAAGGTAAGTATTTACCAGGGTTTATCTAGGATGGCATTGGGCAACAGCCTGTTTTGACCTGTTCCTTCATTCATCTCCTAAGAAATTCCTCAGAAAGTATCTTGGCTGCTGAGTAAAGGGGGAGTTTGTGTAATGTGAACCTTAGAGAGGAATTATGATATTGCTCCCTCACAAATGCATCATTGTGGTAAGGAGGTGAAGTGAGGTTTAACTAATCATTAACATTAATCTATTAAAAAAAAAGTTATTGTTGCAATGAAGCAAACAGACTTGGGTTTGTTTGGGGTTTTTGTTTTTTGTTTTATTTCCAAAAGTCATGAGTTCATGTGGAGTAAAAGGTGTCTGTGTATCTTGGCAAAAGGTTATTGCTTCTGAAACTAACTGTCAATACACTTTTACCTGTTCCTAGTGCCTGTGATTACTGTTTCAGATAGCCGAGGAGGAGTAACAGTTGCCATCTCTGACTCTCTAAACTGATGCTGATCTGTAGGAATCTAAACAGACCTGATGGAACAAGATATTAACTGGGACACACCAGTCAATTAGCAGAATCACAGGGATGATCACCTGTGTTGCAATGAGTAGCAGGCTTTGTAAGTGGATTATGCGTATAATTTTAGCTCTGATTCTTGAGATATAATGCTCATGTGCTTTCCTGCAAGCCTCCTCTCAGATTTCCTTACTGATACATTTGGTAGTAAATTGTAGGTTGGCACACATAAATTAGACCTAGGAAATTTCTGCAACCCTCACAGTCTCTGGGATAGCAAAACTAAAGCAAATACTTTCCAGTTTACCTACCTGAATTATAGAAGCCTGAGTTGCCTACCAAGTGTCTGAGACAGACACCTTAATGAGCAGAGTGTAATGTAGCATGGTCCTTAGGTATGGGGTTACCAAGGAGCTCCTGGAGTTTTTACCTGCAGTGTTCTCTCACTGCCAGACATCCCTTTTGCCATGAATAATCTGGGACTTCTGTCTCATCTGTAGTTACAAGGATCATTTCCCTTGTGTGTTCTCTTTGATGTTATCAGCTGATACAGGGCATGATTTAAGCTCTTTACTGTGACTAGTATTACCCTTCCAACCAAGAACTGGCATAGGAAAGACTTAGTAAACCATTGTAAATAGCTCCATCCTTCAGTCTTGCTCATTCTCTGTTAGAGGTTCAGCTCAAACTAGATGAATAAGTTACCATGTGGTTTTGGCATTTTGTTGGAAGAGCTGAATATGAAGGGATTTTTATCATAGTCTGGATTTCCTGCTGTTTAAAAATACGTGATACAAAGGCGGGGAGCTTAGGAGATAATTTGCAGATACTTATAAGTGGGAATATTGCTCTTGAGAGTGTCCCTGTCTGCTCTCCCAAACACTTCTTTAAATCAAGAAAATGAAAAGCTCAGATAAACCTTGACGCAGCCCAATTAATTGAATCCCAGTTTGTTGGCTCTTTCCCAAACCGTGTGTTGTTTTGTCTGTCTCTATTCTAAAATTTGGAGGTCAAGGATGTCTTTAGGATGTTGACAGAAATACGTGTGACTCTACAGTATTCAGTTACAATGAAGTGCATTGGGGAGTGTTAGCAACATATTTCTTGTATTTTGGTAAGCAGTATGTCGTAATGTTTGCATTCAGAGTTTGCTCAAGATCTGATAAAGTCCATTCTGTGCCATATGTGATGGAACTGGATTATCCAGCCTGACAGTGAGCCTCCTTACCAAGCAGATTTTAATCCATCACAGCCTTTAGCTGCTGGGTTACCAACAAGTGCCATTCATGATATGCAGAAGCTTATGCTGCTTCTGTGGTATAGATTGCAAAGATGATTGCAAAATTCACATAAATTTTAGTGGCAACAGGAGGGGCTGTTCAAGGAGATTATGTAAACCCTGCCGTTTGTGTTGGTCCATGCTCTTCTCCAACATCCACAAACACCATCATAAAAATTATACAGAACACAGCTTTGTGCAGTCCTTTCAGAAATAATTTATATATTGTCTATGAATTTGTTTAATTATCTTTTTAGCTGGCTAATACTACCAACATCCACAATCTCGTGCAGTAGCAAGTCACAGAAGTTCACTACTTGCTGTTTAAGGAATTATTTTCTTTCAGCTTTTTAGAACTGGTTTCCTGGCAGTTTCCTGCAGTGTTCTCTAGTTCCTGCAGTATGGGATTTGGCAAACAACAGTTTGGCACTCAGCATGGCCATCAGCTTTGATATTATGTCATGATATTGATGTTGCACTGTGTGATACTCCCCAGCTCTGTCTTTTACAAACTGAAGAGTTCCAGTGTGCTACAATCTCTCCTTGTTGGGCATCTGCACTGTTCTCTTAATCACTTTAGTTAGCGTTCTCTGTATTTTCTTTGTATTCGCTATGTCCTTCTAGAGCTGCAGAGACCGAAGCCACACACCATTTTCAGGATGTAGGCCATCAACTTCATATGTGGTGGTAAAACGTTCCCTTCTGTCTTGTTCTCATTACCCTTCCTGATGACACCCAACTTGTGTTGTTTTCCTTCTTTCTGATCTCCTATATGCTGTTAGAAACTGCTGAGAGCTGTCAATGATCACTCCAACTTCTCCTTTCTTAGTTGTAACTGCCTTTTCCAAGCTTCACACTGGGTGGGCACAGGTAGGCTATTTTTCTCTAGGTGTATTTCCTTGTTTACCTTGACACCAACTCTCACTTGCCATCTTTCTGCCTGCTCAGCTCTCTTGAGGCGATAGAGTTCAGAATGGCATTTAGACCAGAGTCTGTGAACAGGAGAAACTGCTGATGAAGTGTGCAGATAAAGGAATTGCAAACTGTTAGTACTGAGTGTTGACAAACATGCCAAGTGTGTCTTTGTACCAGCTGTGCTTGAGAAACAAGTGGCCTGTAAAGGACCCCAGCCCTGGTGGCTGGGTACCACACCTGGCTTGTCACAGAGGTCAAGCATAAATAAGCCTGGTCACTAGACGGGAGAGCAGAGAACCAAAGCCAAGGTGTACAAGATGTCCCAGGTCGCATCTAACTGTCAGCCATAAGATCAGTTGGCTTCATAATGTCTCTTCAGGAAATTAAAATGATTTTTTAAATTATTGACCTAAATGCATTTGCAGTAAATCTGGAAGTCTACCTGCTTCTTAAGCTTGGTCTGTTCGGGCTACACCATTAATTTCAAAGCTGGCAGTAAACTAATGAGGTAAATTATCCAGTTGGTCTCATGTGATGGCAGGGACCACCCTGGCATAGTAAAAAAGCCAGCTTTTTTACTTTCCCTGGTAGCTATACAGTAGCAGAGCTGGAAAATCTGGCTTGTGTACCTCTGTATTGCACACAGTCTGCAATATGATGCTGTGTATATTAATGTGTCTTCAGAAAGCTGTTTGCAATTGTGATAAATCAAACAAAATTTGATTATGCAAATATGTTAGAAAACGTATACTGTTTAAAGGAAAATGTTTGGTTGATATTGTGGATCAATATTGGAGGATTTGGGAGATGTATGTGCTGTCTCTATGTATGCATTCTAATGCCAGGTGCTACGATGTGCTAGTGTATGAAGTTCCCTTTAAATTGTGTCTTAATAAATAGCAGGTGATTAGGCAAGATGTGATATGTAAAGAAGAATCAAATTTTTGTTTGCAGTTGCTCTAATGCTGAGTATCACAGGTGTGACTGTGGCTAGAAGAACATACAGACACCAGACAGATTTTCTTTGCCAAAACTTAAAATCAGTATCATGGCACATAAAAAGCACATTTCTTTAAAGGCGTGTTGGAATCCCTGATTGTAAACTCCCTTTCTAAGTGAAGCTTTAGTGTGTATCCCAGGAACCACAGGGCAGTGAGTCTGACTCCCAGCAGCAACAAGATTTGAGAGCTGATAGGACGGAATAAGAGCACTGGGCAGGTAGATATAAACAAGGCCTGTGGGAAGCAGTCAGCAGGGCTTTGGCAAAGGGAAACCTACCAGTGTAGCCTTCTGAGTCCTATTGTAACCTCCGACTGGTGGTGTCACTAAGTATTATGGATAAGGAGGGCCTGAGAGGGGATTGTACATGGATTTTCAAACAGCATGAGGCAAAGGCCCACACCAGAGGTTAGTGAAAAAAACTAAGTTGCTGTGGGACTGGAGGAAAGACTTGTTTAATTTTTTTTTTTTAGTGGGCAGAAATTGGGTTGGAGGATGAGATTCTCTCCATTCAAATTTCAGAGGCTTTGAAAATAAAATAGAGCCTGGTCCAAGCCCACAATGAAAATTCACATTTTAGCTGTCCTGTGAGACAAAGTACTTAATGAACATTGTATGGAACAGGCTTCTGGGTGAATAACCACTGTGTTCAACGTCACCAATGATGAGAGTGTGGCCTGCTCATTCCAGGACTTAAAAGGGCATGTATAGTCAGAAGGAAATTAATGGCCCACAGACATGCAGAAGCCAAGTACATAAAATGAATGAGTTTGGGTTGTTGGCCCATCACAACCGATGCTGATCATGCCACCCAGCCCATCTGTGAAAGAGAGGGATGAGACACTGCAACTGAGCTATCAGTTAAAAAGAAGATGTAAGGAGAATACAATTTCCTTTCTTTTATTTCTTATTCCACTATATCCTAAAAGAGACCCCTGCCTGACCATTATTCAGACTCTAATTCCTCCAAGTAGCATTATTAAAAGTGTTTCTGAGGTAGGAAAAGGTGTGTATGAAACTTCAGCCCTGAGGAAAGATGCTACTTGCAAGTGAAAATTACTTTTTGCATTGGGAATGTTTATTCAGCCTAATGGTATTCACTGATCTCATGAAACAAAACAGGAGAAAAAGAGCAAAACTGAGTGAGTCCAAAGCAAGGTTTGCCTACAGGGTTTTTTTCCCCCCTTTTATTCAGAGTTGAATTTGATCCATTTTCTTTTATTTGCTGTAGAATAACAATGATCCTCTGCTCCACCAACAGTAAACATTGCAGCCTGTGAACATCAGGGTTCAGCAAGCAAACTTTCAAAAATCCCTTCGCAGGGTAAATGTCAAGCTGTTGTTCAATTAATTATATTTAAAAGTGAATTCACATGCAGCAGTGACCTTTAGCTGCGCTGCACACACATCGCTGCCTTTCATGATCTCATTTGGTGTTTCATGTCATGGCCTAATGTGAGGGACTGGTGATCTGAATAGCAGCAGAAGAGATGCCTGCAATGCTGGGGTGGGGCAGAGAGATGCTTCCTTCACCCTGCTGGTTTGACGGGGGGGTAAGGGGAATCAGCAAAAGCCTCAAAATTCAGAGGGGGAATTTGCTCTCCCTCACCATCTGAAACCTGCTGGGGCCACCTTGGCCTTGGTCAGAGTCACCTGGAATTGGGGAGGGAATAAAAAGGCTCATCCCACCTGGCATCTTGCCCCACCTGCAGAGGTGGTATCCTCTGTCAACAGCAAATGAGACACAGCTGGGGCTTGTACACTGAAAGAGACAAAAAAACGTGGGTTTAGAATCCTGTAAATGAGACTGGGCTCTCTTGACCTCTCCATCTGGCAAGGTTTGTTGCCTCACCTGGGGTTGCTTCAACATTCAAATGAGAAAATAACAATTCCTCTTCACAGGTGGACTGATAACAGCTTTCTTGATATCAGGCATACATGTGCATCCCAAGGGAGCAAGCAACCAGCTGGGCAGTGCTTCAGTTTTGTGATGTTTCTCACAAAAGTGGGAATTTGCCAGTCCTGAGAAAATACACTTAGAAGCAGTAAGAATATTCACCTGGAAAAAAAATCTGATGGACTGAAATTAATGTAAAGTACCATTGGGGGTCTAAAGTAATTCCAAAGATGTTTAGGGCTCTTGCTTGCTCTGCAAGAAAATAAATAATCGTCCTCACCTTGCACTACAGCTGCTATCCTGAGCTCAGAAGCTTAAAGAAAGCCATACTTCATTGGAAGGAGAAAAATAATATTTTTTTTAACATCTGATTTTTTTTAACAGGTGATGACATTAAAAACATTTTGATAACCTCTCATAGATGCATGGAAGACCACCAACCAGCATGAGAAAGAGAGAGAATGATGGCAGGAACCTGGAGTGTCCTGTTGCACAGGGTGGGAAATGGTGGAGCTCTACTACAACTACTGCTGTGCACTGGCTGGAGACATAGCGCATTAGTGTTTTGTTCAAATCCATTTGAGTTTTACCCAACTCAGGTCCTTACTTGGCTGTTTGAATTTTCAGCTGCTACCAGATTTGTGTTTTTGTTTTCTTTTGCTACCATACAGAGACTTCTTTTTTTGTCTAGGTACCATATTTGAGCAAATAGCATTTAATGCTATGGAAACCCTTGCCTTCTGTTTTCTGGAGCATTGTTATGTTTTCTAAGAAAAGCTCAAATGTGAGGGTTTATATCAAAAAATTTTTGTTTGTCTTCTCCACTTTCCTTTCTGTCATTCCCGTGCTCTATATTGTTTATTTTATGGACACAGATCCTAGTACTTACTACTCACTTGCAAGCAAAAAACAGAGAAAGCACATCCAGATACCTATATGCCCTTTGATCATATTTAGCCCTAGTGCTCAACTGTTCCTTGCTTGTGGCATGTATACCCTGATATTGCTTAATCCACTTAAACCCTCACCTGCCAAAATAGTGCAAATACTCAAAAATGTAATTACTCTATTTCTTGCCATTTGCACTGAAGAGAAAAAGGAAAACTAAATGCTAGTGGAAAAAACAAAATGTACAGAAGGAGATTAGTTGGGTAAGGTCTTCCAGTTGACGATGATGATGATAAGACAGTGTATGTATGCTTACATATGTTCCAGATACAGTAAACCTATTTGTGATTTTGAAAGGATCCTCAGTATAGAATCATTCAATGTTCACTTGTAATTTATTTCTTTTTAATACCAGGGTAACTTGTTTCTAATTCAGGCTTGTTATTATGCTTAATGACATGCTAAAAAGGCATTTTTTTCATTTGTATTAGACTTCTGCCTAAATTTGTGTGTAATGACTCAGGACTCGAATGTGCCCTCCTCTGAGAGGAGATCTGTATATATTAGTGGCATGATCATAATTTTGGCTCCCAATTTAGGTTCTCTTCACTAAAACAACTGCTGGTTTTCTGGTAAGTGAATAGCGTGGAGGTAACTGAGGGCAGCTGAGGGGTGCATAGGAGTTAAGGACCTCAAAGCAGGTGTCCATGAGAAAACTTCAACCTTGTGTGAACAGTTATTTCTGACTTACTGCGCTTGATGACAGCATCCATTCCTACACTGCTTTTGTGGTCATGCAACATCATCAAGGGGTCAAAGTAACTGTTTTACCAGCTATTAAGGATGATGGTGGAGAAGGTTCATGACCAATACTTCCTTTGGATATTATTTAATCAAAAAGCAGAGAAGATCCTTGCAGTAAGAGATACTTAATATGCAAAGCATCAGTGCTAGGGTCCATTTCCTTCCATTAGCCTTCCTGGAAGCACTTTCCATGACTAATGTGACCCTTTCATACAGAGTGGGGTCATGCAGTTTGTAACCCAGATGTAACAGCACCTGGTTTCTGAAGTGCTGCCACAGCAGCTGCTGCCAGCATGATGAAAGGGGGCTGAGTGGCGAGGCTGAAGGAATGGGGGGCCCATACCTCCAGAGGTCTGGCAAGAATGGGGGGAAAAAAGTAGTTCATAAACATCAGCAAGCCAACTGGCTTATGGAAAATGCCCAGTTTATATCCATCTTTTTGGAAACAGGGCCCATTTTCTAGAAGCTGATACCAAGAGAAAGCCTAAACGCTTCTGAGCCTCAAAGGCAAGATCTGGCTTCCCCCTCATCCCTGCAGATGTGTTCCTCTGGGTGTCTGGCTGATGAAGTGTGCTAGCAAGAAAAAACAAGCTCCTATGGTCTGCCACAAGTTTAACCTAGAGATTAGTATATCAGTACATGTGAAACCTTGTTTTTTTCTGGTCTCAATGTGACAGAGCCTACATTGCCCTCAGAAGAGCATGCAGACCCTGAGTTGGAGCCCCAGTGCATCTTTTCCTGATGGTTTGGTGTCGAGGTTGACAGCAAGCCTGTCAGCAGCTTGGCATTTATCGACGAAGCAGTGGACATAAACTGGATTACAGTATACCCCTGAAAGGAGGAGAACACAGCACGCAGAAGAATGTGGGCAACTTTCAGAAAGGAAGAAGATGGAGGACAGAAATGGACTTCCTGTACTTTCTGCAAGTCAGGATGACTCGACAAAAACTGTGTTTGCTATTTTGCAACCAATCCTGGTGTGTGTATACATGAAAGTACCAATAGCAGGTTGACATGTGGATGGCCTGATGGCCTGATCTATGTGTACCAATAGCAGGATGACATGTATATAGCCTGATATATGTTTATACGAAGACACCAATAGAAAGTTGACATGTGTGATATGTGAAAAGTATAAATGTTTGCAATCTGTTACAATAAAGTGATTACAGCCTTCTTGTAATCCTGTCCCTGCTTTGAAAGAAGATTCTATGTCGCTCTGCCCGTCCCAACTTTATCGGCAACAGTTTGGTACTGCAGAACCTCAAACACATAGTAAAATGTATCCTTAGCCTGAGTTTTCTCCTGAATTGGACTGGTCCTTGGTCTCCCTTCAGAAATGTCATTAAGATAATTCATTTAAATGCAATTAGAAAATTCACCCTTTTTTGCATGTTGAAGCTAACAGGAAAGCATGGCTCGACTATTGATACATAGGCTTGAAAGGCAAAAGTCTTGTGTCTGGGTGCTACAGGTGCAATAATGGAGTGCTGCTGCTGTTCATTGAAGTCTTTCAGTCAGTGCAGTTATAGCACTTTTCTTCAGGTCAGAACACATTTTAAAATTAAAGTTCAGCCTTATTAGTTTGTCGTTGCGATTGTGCTTATGCATAACGACTAAATACTGATGTGGATATGGAAAAAAAGAGCCTCTGGACAGATCAAAGCTAGGTGTAGAGCAAAAACTGAATGTCTAATACAGTGATTTCCTTGCCCTGTGATGTTTTTCTTAAAAACCATCCTCAGCAAAGAGGGTCTGAAAATGTCTGCTCAGTGCAGAAGCAGGGAATGATACAGGTCTAGGTCAACTATGCAGACTTGGAGAAGACAGAAAAGAAGCCAGACATGACATCATGATAAACTGAATGTAACGAGGTTTTCCAATGGTATTAATATTAGATGATAATGTCCAAGTGCAGCTGGTAATTAGACAGGACAGCTGCCAAGGCCAGTCATTAGTTATGTTGATCTACTCACTTGAAAACCAGAAAAAAAGGTATTGCAGATGTTTCTCTGTCGCTTTTGTTTTGGCTGTAATGGACACGGTAGCTCATTGCAGGTAAAAAGTTCACCTCTGCATAACAGACTTGGATTGTTTGAGTTGCCACAGGATGTTCTTATTTCTTACTTGTTGTGTTTGGCCCAGGACTGTAAATCACAAATACCAGGCTGTGTAATTCTGACTTTTATTACGTTAATGTATTTTAAGAGCAGGAAATCTATAGACTCTTGGCTGAGCGGAGCAGAAGCAAAACATGGTGGGTACTCTGTGGTCAGGAATGTTCTCAGAAATATGCCTCTTGCTGCAAAGGTGACCTCAAGACAATCTTTGTTCATCTTTTGGACTGAGGAAGGAAGGACAACTCAACCTCTTGGCACAGGTGTGAGCTGGGGTGTGGATTATGAGTGGAGGAGGAATTCGTTCCCTGTGCATAGGTAAAGAAGGGAAGTGTGAAAAAAAAATTGTGTTAACCTCAGTGCTGAGACTAGCTTGTGGATGCATAACTCAGTTTACTCAGGGTCATTGCAATGCTTATCATTGCATAGCATTAACAGCATAGCCAAGACAGCAGTTGAAGGCTCCTGACTCCCCCGGAGTCCCTTTTCTACCAAGCCCTGGTAGCAGCTTAAGCTATACCTGCAATCTCTTCAGGAAAAAAACAAGGCACCAAAGTGTAGGTGTTGGTAGTCTGACTTAGTGAATTGTTTCCTCAGTGGCTTTCTAGGCAGTAAGTCATCTTAAACAAACCTCATGTGTTTCAGGAAGCTCCCCTCCAGCCCCATTGAGTGTCCATGGTGTCACGACACGCAAAATTGATCTGCAGCACAAAAATCCTTGAGAGTTGTGGCTGGCTGACTACTGCCTGAATCTGTGTTCAGCTGGTGTAGCTGTGGGTGAATCCACTAATGATCATGATCAAGGCTTCTCCATAAGCCTGTCATTTTCCACTCTGCTTTTGCACAGCTATTTTAATTTGGGGAGAGGGAGATGAGAGAAACCAGATTGCTAAGTGCTTGGTCTGCAGAGCCAGGACTGCACTAACCATTTAGGATGGCCTCTGGGCTAACAGACTTTATACTGATGTGCCTGGGGAAAAAAACCTCTTCCCCTGTGAGTAGTCTAACCTGAGAGAGGCCTGTCAGTGGCGTTCAATGGGCTGTGTTATATCTAAGAAGTTCCTGGTGAGTACAAATATTTGCAGGACAGATATTCAAAGAGCATCCATCTTCTCAAAGGCATAAAAAAATGGATTGCTCCGTTTTTTTTATTGCTTCAGAATATCCTACCCTGAATGTACTGCTCTCCTTCAACTGCAAAGTGTGCTGTAGAATCTTGAACACAACAGTCATGTTACAGCTCTTGATCCTGCTGGTTTTTAAGTACCCTACCTGATCAGGAATGCCTCAGGTAAGTAGTACTGAGCTGCTGGGGCACTTATACCCCTGGGATACCTTTTAACTTTTCTTTTAGCTATCATATGCCGGGAGAATTACACTAAACCAGGTCATAATAAAAAAGTTTTGAAATGGAAGTTGAGATAAGAGAGATGTGCTTTAGTAGAAGTGAAAGTGGAGATGGAGTGATGCAAGAGGGAGATTTGAACTGCATCTCCAGGTTCAGCCTCTGAAGAGGAGAGGTAGTGGAAGCTAATGCAGTGAAATGAGCTGTGACAAAGCCACACCAGGAATTTTTCGGCTGTTCACAAGAGTTTTAGAAGAACTGTAATTGAGAAATGATGTGAATATCAAACAAAATGTCACTTGACTGAAAGCCTTGAAAAGAGAGGGAAATAAAAGAAAATGAAGAAAAAAGCCTGCATTACATGTCACCCTCTTAGACAAACCCTGAAAGAGTTCCCTGCTCCCCACTCAGACCTTTTGGTACAGTATTGTGTGGCGTTGTGTGTTTTCCTTGTGGGGTGCTTCTCCTTGAAAGAAATTAAAATGATGGGGAAACTGGTGTGTCACATTAAACAACATTACATATTTTTCTACTGGGGAGGGAAAAAAAGGAAGAAACACTACGCTGAGTTCCAAGAAAATAGCTACTGAGGAAATGAGTGCAGCCAGCAGCTCAGCTCCCATCCCTGGAAAATAACAACCATACCAGCATAGGGAAACACGCTCTGTATCCTGGAAGGACTCATAAGCAGGCTTGAATTTTTTTCTGCATGCTGTTTGCTGGTGACCTGCAGACTTGATTGCCCACATCTCTGATGTTTCCAACTGTCCATAATGATTTTCCAGTTCTAATGTTTGGGGTTTTTTCTAAAATTTGAAATATGTGTAAAAATATCAGGATTGTTGGCCACCATTTCTGCTCTTGTTTACTAATATCCAGTTTTTTTCACTCTAAATCCCTGTCTGCCATTCTTTTCTGGAAATAAGTCATCCTGAAAGCACATTGTCCCTCTCTTCTGCCTCATCATCATCCTTCGCAGCCAGATAGCACCACTGGTTTGTGTCCTTGGGCTGCATGATAATCTTCTTGGCAACTGCAGAAGTATTGTCCTTTGGACAACCTACAGGCTTCCTCTCTTTTTATTTTAGCATAAGCCTTCATCTGGAAACACCAAGAAACCACCAGCTGCATGCAGAAACAGAAGGACCTTGGGGGCCATTGAGCCCACTCTGTGCCTGGTGAGGGGAGGAGGACTGTGAAAAAATTTGCTTTGAGGTTTACCCAAGTGAAAAAATCCTCCTTTCTCATGAAAGGAGAAGTTGACAACACTGTGGAGGAATTACCCATCAAGAAGACAAGAAGAGCACTCTGATTTCAATTAGACAGAATTTCTCAGTGGCCTCACTGTGCTTTTCCTCATCTCAGATCTGCTGCAACCAGGAACTTTAAAAAGAGGTTAATGTGGGTTTTGTGCGGTTTGGTTGCTGGGGCTATATGGAGTAAAAGGTGACTCAAGATACTGCAGTAAGTACTAATATCTATTGGTAATAGATATTATATTTTTAGTAACATTATTATACATCTGTCATAATGTTTAGGCGATTCAATAGGGAATTCTTCAGGCAAACATTCTTAAAGGCCTGATAAAAAAATATGCTGATTTCTATCCACAAATTGTAGTGATTTTGATGGAAATTTCCCAGCTTGTTTTTTAAAATAATGCTTCATGTACAGTAAGCATAAGAAAAATCCTACCTTGGAGCATCACAGGAAAACAAGAAAACACTAACCGTTCTTGCATTTTCCCCTCACCTTCATGTCTTCACTATAGAGCTGGGAGACACTTGCCAGCTTTAAAGGGAGAAAAAAATTAAATTCACTCTTTTGCTTTCAATTTTAGAGAAAAAGCTCCTATAGTAAGATTTTAAGATGTCTGGCCAATATCCCCTAATTTTGTCTTTGAATGTGCATTTGATTTTTTTGTTTGTTTGTTTGTTTGGTGGACTTTTGGATTTTTTTTTGGTGCTATTTCTAATCAGGGAACCATCAGCTCTAAAGGCATCCCCTCACCAAGCCGTGTTGGAGAAGAGTTACCATAAAATTCATGTGCAAGCATAGGACCACAGGCATGTGAGACTCTGCTCTCAGCTGCTGGTGTTTATTTATGCAGCAACCAATGTTATTGTGTAGCCTCGAGGAAAGCTGGTACAGAGCACTTTGCTTGGTTGAGCCCGGGCAGTAGTTCCCAGTTGCCATGTAAGAGGGTGGCTGGGCAGGGGTACCTGAGCCCCCATCATGTGTCCTTCAAGCACAGAGGCAGATTGGAGAGGTTATGGGAGGTAATTTGTGCTGTCATTACTGTGGGCACTTTACTCCCAAAGAGAAAAGCCCAGTCAAAGAGTGCTGAAGAACAAATTCTGGTGTAAAAGACCGAGGGCCATAATTTATTCAGGGAAGCTGGTACTGCAATAAGAAAGCAATAGACCAGTTAGCACTAACAGCCAAATTCACGCAATCTCTTAGCAGAAGATTTTGGCATTTGCATATTTCTACCAGCTCTCTTTTCTATTCAGAAGGAAACACGAAGTAACGTAGATGATTTGTGGCCTATTCTTATTCCTTCTACACAGAATAAGTGTTGCTTTCAAGTCTGAGCGAGAGTAGGTCTCATCTCTCCTCCATTTCTGAGCAGGCCGTGTATTTCCTTCAGCTGCACAGCTCTCCATTGTTTTTCTCCCCCCACTTAAAAAGCTCACAGAGGCAGAACCCCAGATGTACCTGTGCTTTTATCTTTGTTCTCTATTATAAACGGGTCTAATAGCTAGCATTTATTTGGATGAGACCTTATTAATCAGAGACTGCCTGCTCTAATAAAGTTCTAATGGTATTTTAAAGCTCTTCTTCTGAGGGCAAAGCTTTGTCTGTGAATCATTAACCAAAGTTTTCCCCAGGCTCTCCAGTGTACTGCCAAGCACTACCCCTTCCCCTTGAGGAATGGCTGCTTTTTGGTGGATCTGAGATGCAAAGGGCAAAATCAAACTAAACTGTCAGCTCTGTGTTGAAGTTAAATAACAGTGCTGCTGCTATTCTGTATTCAGTAGCATTCCCGAAAATAATTTCCAGGGAAAGGGTTTGGCAGACTTTACTTTCCGACTCATACAAATATGAGCTGTTCTTGCTGCTTTGGAGTAACTGAATGGAGGAGGGCTTGTATGCTGTGGTGTGGTTTTGATTTCCTTTTTACTTTGTCCCTGCATTTTTTTTCCCATAAAACCCCCCATTATAAAACACTATGAATTCACTTGAAAAGCACTGTGGGGTTTTTTTTCCCTGTTATGCTATACAAAGTTATACCGTCAAATATTACCCTTCAGTGGGATATTTTTTTAGCTGGCTGCATAGCAATGCAATTGAGGGCTTGGCAAATGCTAGCAAGTAAGTCCTGATGTCACTGTAATGTACAGAAAAGCTTGTATCAGGATAAAGCAGTTTTCAGCTAGGTTTAACTGCAATGCAAAGTAAGAAAGAAAAATTGGTGTGTGACCGAACAGTTCCTGATGGTTTTGTTCTTGCTGCATCGTATCTGCTGGGGGCAGAAACTATTCAGTCTTCACTGCTACTGTAATGGCTCCCTCTAGCAATACATTATATGTTATTACAAATTGAAAAGCAGCATTTGCACTTGTGAATCGAAGCTTAGCACAGCCCCGGTAATAAATTCACCTACTTTGTATTCTTGTTGAAACACCCGATGTGGTGGGGGGGGAGCCCAGGGTATTGGATTTCACTTGCAGAGGAGGGAGAGAAGTCTGTTTCTGGGGAAAGCAGGGAAGGCAGTCTGGGCTCTGGCGGTGGTGGGGAGCAGCAAGAGGCCAATGGCGAATGCAGCAGGCTGCTGGGTGCCTTCATTCGTTTGGTGTCTTGGAGAAGGAAACCTGCAAATAGGGAGTGGAGGGTGTATCTTTTAGTAGTTTGTTCCCTATCTTTGGCAGTGAGGCCTTCGGAAGGAAAGAATTGTGTCTGTAGTTGTGTTATGGTGATTCCTCCTGCCCTCTGCTCTTTTTCGTAATCTGAAAATCTGCCTCTTTCCAGTACCGGTGCAGTTGGACACCACTGCGTTTCACTGGGTACCCTGCTGTAGGAGACAAAGACCTGCTTATAAACGTCCATAGAAAGACACCGAAAATAGCTGGAAGCATCCCAGGGCAAACAGATGAAGTGAATGTGGAGACACAGGGGAAATATTATAAGAGGATTGACAGTATTTATCCAAGGTATGAAAAGAGCCATTATTCCCAAACAAAGAGATAACCTGAGGAAGCTGCAGCTGACAAGGAGGAGCGAATCGAATGGGTTCTCTTTTTATTTATGTCACGCCAAAACGTGCCTGGGACTTTGTGACCAAATAGAAGGTAGGGCCCTGAGGCAAACAGCTAACAGCTGAAGGCTAAACCAAACAGTGCATGTTTGCAGGTAGCAGTCTGCAGGTTAGGGAAAGGAGAGAGGAGATTAGAGAGGAGATAATCTGCATTCCCCAAGGGATAAGCACAAAGGCTAGCCAGATCAGACAGTTCAGCTATGGCAGTAAATCCCTCTGCCAGCTATCTGGATTAATGTGAGCGTTTTTGGGATGGGTACTGCCTTTGCTGCTGGAGCAATCTGACCCTTGAGCACCCCTGCTTACATTGAGCTTGGGAGGTGAGGCAGCCCTGCATGCTTCACTCAGCTTCCTGATGAGAAAATACTCTAGACTCTGACCCTGAAGGAGCCTGAAGCAGTGCAGAAAACTTTAAGGTCTCAGCCCTGAGTCTCTGGTCTAGAAATGCTTCCTATCACCTCATTTTTGGAAGAACATTTGCACTAAACACAAGTTTAGGAAAGCTGGAGAGGGACTTTTTACAAGGGCATGTAGTGACAGGACAAGGGGGAATGTCTTCAAGATGAAACAGGGTGGGTTTAGGTTAGATATTAGGAAAAATTCTTTACCGTGTGGCTGGTGAGACACTGGAACAGGTTGCCCAAAGAAGCTGTGGGTTTCTCATCTCTGGAAGTGTTCAAGGCCAGGTTGGATGGAGCTTTGAACCACCTGGTCTATTGGGTATCCCTGCCATATTGGAACTAGATGATCTTTAAGGTCCTTTTCCAACCCAAACCATTCATGATTCATGTTAACTCCATTTCACCTTGTTTACTGAGGAATACAAAACAATGGTGCTAAAGTTGCAAAATGCAATGAATTTGCAAACATGTCAGCAGCTCTTAAGCCAGGCTCTTTGCTTGGATTGTACCCCTATTTCTACCTATTAGCTTTTTCCCTGTATTTTTTAAAATTATTTTTGACTGCAATGTTTGATCTGAGACCAATCTTCTTGTGGTTTTAGCTGGGATCCAAAGTCATCCATGAAGTTGGGTCATTCAGGCAGATCACTCAGGCAGAATACTGTTGTCTATGTTCAACTGACTTGATGTAATGATACAACCACTAAACTATAATGCACATTCAATATCCTACAGCAGAGAGATTCTTATGCTGGTGCAGTTAAATCAATAAACTTGGTAAGTTAGGCTGGTACAGATATTTTTAATTACAGTCCCTACAGATAGCCTCACAGCTCCAATGTCTAATCAGAACTATTCAGATTTTTCTTTGCGAATAAGGTTCTGAGTAATCAATAGCTCAGTGTATGTGTGTGTGCACAAATACTCATTTAGTAATTCTGGTCTGTGAACGCATTTATTAACCTGACCGCCTGATGTTACCCCAGCCTCCCTCCTCTCTTCACAGACAGGAAAAAGGAATGCATTCATTGATCACACTGCTTTAATTTATTTGCCTAGTTCTAATCTCTGCACAAGATAAGAGTGCTGAGAATTGCCAAATTGCATGCTTTAGGGAATTGAAAAGGCCATTTCCTCTCTATTTCCTACGTTAGATGATAATGCGAGATCCATGGTAGCATTTTTCCTCTTCCCACAAAGCATCAGTTAATGGATATAGCTTTTAGTGTCACTATTTTGTGCTAGTATGTCCCATAATTTATTCACAGAGAAATTAAATAAATATTTAATACCAGTGGAACACAATTGAACTTTGAGTAAACAAACAGAATTAATTACCTACCAGCCCACCTCTTTGCGAAAAGTTGGCCCCAATTTAATAAAAACAGACTCGTCCTTTTTGATGTATGTCGTTTTGATTGTCATTTTAAGGTTAAAGGTTTATTTAATTACAGTGTTTTTAATTGTGTCTCCTGTGAGTTACTGCTGTATTCCTTCCTCCACATCCCTCAGTCCAACATTGCCTCTCAATGACAGATTGTTTGATGTGCCTGTTGCTTACTTGTGAGAGTAGGGAAACCCATGCAGCAAAACTGCCCTTCAGCTGGTGTTGAAGGCGGTCTTTGTTATCAATCCTACAAGAAGTGTTGGTTTAACAGTTGCTAGCTTTCACACAAAGCAGGTTCTGCTTTTATTTCAGCAGTGGGAAAGGGAGACAACACTGCCAGTGTTGCAGGTGCAGAGCTGTAGGCGAGTGTGGATCTAGTAACAAGCTTCTGTGCTGGAGTGTGGCATGATGCCCTCTGCGGGAACAGTGGCACTGCTAGGACAGCCCAAGGCTTACACTGCAGAGGATAAATTACAGGAAAGGAGATAAGGTGAAAGAGAGAAAAAGAAATGTGAGCAAAGAAAAGGAGATGAAGAGATGGAAGTGTGCAGGCAGAGAGAGGAAGAAGCAACAGCAAAGGCAGCAAGTAGGGAAGGAGGAGTAACCCTCCATGACCTCAATCCTCGCAACAGCATGGAGTACCTCGGGGCCCCAGCCTTGGCATCCACTTGGCTCCAGACATCTGGAGATGAAGGTGGAGAGGTAGCATTGTGCTGTGTCCTTTCTGGAGGGGGTAGTTTGACATGCATTTCACCATGGGCAGCATTTTAGTGTGGCTACAGAACTTACCCCTTCTACCCTGCCCACACCATGTAACAGCTCCAAACAGTCCATGAGGGCACTCATGTTGTGCCTCAGCTTACTCCTGATAAAACGTTTTCCTGACTTAGACATGATTAGGCACTGCTCCTCACCTTCGCTTAGGCTGGGGGTTTCCCAAGGCCCGAGGGGTTTTACTCTGGGTCTGGGGAGCCTTTCATTAGGGTGGGTCAATCTGGAGAGTTAATGGGAGGTCCTGCTTAACCTTACACCCCAGAGAAGAGACTTTCTGTGCTGAACTGGTGAGGAAAAAGGTGAGAAAGCTGAAATAGCCCAGAAGAACTTTTGCCTTATCCCCCGGGTCATGAACTGCACAGGGCTCGAACAAGGTGTGAACTTTTATTTCTGGGTGACTTCAGTGCTCAGATAAGAGCACTTGGATGCAGAGAGATGCTACACTACTGCGGTCTGGGGGATTTATTTGTCAGTGGTCTGTGTCCTGGGTATTTCTCATCAACTCTAAAGTCACATCAGCAGATCTAAAGTTATTTTGGGGGTTGGGTTTTTTTCTAAGTGGGAGTAAAGAAAAAAAAATCAAAGCAGAAACAGTGTCTCCCTTTCTCCCTTGTTGGGTTCAGTCCAGGTGCACAATTTTGAACTTACTGATGCGTATGGTATGTGACATGCTCCTGTATCCTCAGAACGGCTGCATGCAGTGGGGAAACACAGCTTTCTCCCAAAAGCCGGCAGAAAAGAAGGGGGAGAGAGAGGGGGGGAGTGTTGCAGGCACCATTTACATATCTGGGAGATGAGCTCATCCTGTTCTGTGCAAATGGGAATCGAGGGGATTCATTAAAAAATAATTAATTAAGTTAAGGTTTTCTGAAAGGTAAAGAAAGCACTGCTTTCTCCTGGTAATGGGCTTAGAGGAGGAGGAAGCTGCATTGCTAATGTGCTGCAAGTATAAATGCTGTTTCTTTCTTTAAAGCAAAACCTGCCAAATTCCCATATTGCTGAGTTTCTAACCTCCTGGCCCAATTGTGTGACTTCTGGTCAGCAATTTCCACTGCAAGCTCTAATGATACATACCTCCTATATTTGGGAACAAGCACCACCCACCACAAAATAGACACTTACCTAAGGAAGGAAATCATTTAGTCTATGAAGTAGCCCCTCTATTTCCCTTTCATTGCAGCAACTCTATGTTGGACAGATGGCCAGATGTCTGCATCATGTCAGGAAAGTTATGCTTATTTGCCTGTGCACCAAACTTTATTACAGCACTTCCAGACACATTTATTTTAAGTTAACTTTGACTATTCTGGTGCTGCACAGAATAAGAACATCTTCACAGTAGCACCTTCTGCTCACTCTCCATGCCTTGAAAAAACCTTCCTGCTGCTCCTCAAGCAGATTTTGCTTGATGTTTTACTCCCATCTAGTGCTTTTTATTAAAACTGCTGGTGCTCTGCTTCTGCCACAGTACTAGTCTGAGCTGAGCAAAAACCACCTTATTTCTAATCCAGGCATCCACTACATTTTTTTTCATCTGGCTATGAAATTCCAGGTGCAGGAAGGAGGGAAATTCCTACAGACTTTTGCTTCTGTAAAAGTCTTTCAGGTCTTTCATGGACAAGACACTTCTTTCATAACTGTTTTCTTGTCAGAGGAAACTTAGCACTTACGCTTGTTTGAAGTGGGCTTCTTAAATATGTCCTTGTTGCTATTGATGGGAATAGGCAGGCTGCTATATGAAATACAGCTCTTTTTCTGATATCTAGCGGTACCTGCTCAGGATGTGTAAACCTTGATTAAAAGCTAATGAGGTAACCAGGTGAAATTCACGTTATCACTTGATCCATATCACTTGCAAAGTCCCAGACAAGCTCTTCCAAGTGTTAACACTGGTAAGCCATCAGGGCCATGCAGTCCAAAATGGGGGTCAAGGGTTTCAATGTTTTGAGAGCTCTGCCACAGTGTTACCAGCATTTGAAATTCCAGATGGAAGTACAATGAGTTTTCTCCCACTGTTCTGAGAGAAGCTCTGACATGACTCAGACCTGGAAGATGGCAGCATACTCCTGGGACAGCTGATGTAGTGTGAGGAAGCATTCAAAGGCTGAGGTGGACCTGCAGATCCACTCAACCCCGACAGATGTGCCTGCATCGTTACGTGCAGTGGGAGAGCCCCAGGATGAAGGGGCTGCTGGGCCCAGGGGAAGCTAGTCTTTCTGTGTTCATGTCCAGTGTGACATTTATATAAATAAAAAGCCCCATATTCCTCCAGAGAGTAGCTGTTGACCAGTGATGGGTTGTCCTCCTCAGGACTGTGCTGGAGGCAGGTTTTCCTGTGTGGTAGGACACTGTGCTAACAATGGTAGCACAGTGATGCCTCCCTCAGGACATGCAGGAGGGAGGTGAGTACCCGGGACAGTGAGGCACTGGAATGGTCCCAGTTGTGTGTCATTGGAGATTAGTCCCCCTTTCCTCCCCTCCTGTCCTACATGGGTAGGAAAGGGGGAGGCTCAGCATGGGGGGGTCTGGCTTGACTCATCCTTCAGACACTGGTCTCCTGCCCCCCAGTCAGTCAGGAGGACTTTACACCTAACTGGGCAAGCTCAAAAGCAAGTCAGTGACCTGAGGTGATGGTTCACTGCCTTCCTCATTTTGCAGGGCCCATGCATTTTGCACAGGAGGTGCAGGCTTTTGTTCAAACCTGTTGCCTTAGGTACCTTTCACAGCCCCTTTCAGAAGTAACCTCTGCAGGCTTCTACACCTGGTTGTTAGGTTGACAGTGGGTGCTCACAGCATGTGCCCATGTGGATGAGCCCTTCATAAGTGTGGTCCCTTGCCAGTTGCTGTGGATTTCAAAGCAAGGGCACTCTTGCTCTGGGCATGGTAAAGGGTGTCACTGAGAAGGACTCATCAAGTGGGACCATGCCCTATGGATTTACAATCGCAGAATCATTCAGTTTGGAAAAGACCTCTAAGATCATTGAGTCCAGCCATTAACCCAGCATAACCATGTTCAACACTAAAATGTATTCCCAAGTGCCACATCCGCATGCCTTTCAAATACTTCCAGGGATGATGATTACATCACTTCCCTGGGCAGCCTATTCCAATTTACAATAAAACTTGGCCTCCTGAATTTGTCAGTGACTAAGGAACCATACTGAGGAACCAATACTTCTGAAAATTTGATCCCATGACTTTCCTTTTCCTATCCTGTTGCATTGCTGCCAGGATGTGGGGTTTGGGTTTTGGAGAGTTTTTTTGTTTTTGTTTGTTTGTTTTTTGTTTTGATTTTTTTTTTGTTTTGGTTTGGGTTTTTTGGTGGTGGTGGTGGTGGTTTTTTTGTTGTGGTTTTGGGTTTTTTCTTTTTTTTTTGCTATTGACTTTATGACCCTTTATGCCTCTTTATTATCGAAATTCTGACCCAGCCATTGGTTTAACTAATTGATATGATGAATATTTTAGGAGCATGATGAGAAAGTGTGGGGAATCTATGCTTGTGATTGAATATTTACAGGTGCAATGCAGATTTCAAGCCAGCTTTGACTGTTTGACAGCCCATGCCTGACTGAGGAAATAAGAGCTCAGGTAAGATGACTGACTCTCCTTAAAATTCAATGACAGTCGTTAGTTTGCTTTTAACTTATGAATTTTCTATGAGTGGCACAATGACCCAGAATGGTACAGTAGTGTAAATATGAAATTCTAGTGCGTGGACTTTGGAAGTGTGCAAAGCAGGCAAATAGGCTATTTGATCCTTATTGTAACTGTGGTTTGCTCTTGATACAATGGTTGGCATTAATTAAAAGAACATCAGAGCAGGTGATCACGTAGTGGAAAAACTGGCAATAAAACCAGACACCCTTCTGGGTGGAGGGTGCTGAGTTTTGAAGCAAAGCAGCTTCCTGTGTGTTAGTGTTGATCCGGTGGGGATCCTGCACCAATCCCATCTTGGCTGTGCTACCCAAGTATTGACATGTCTCTTGCCCGGATGCCTCCCTACTCTGTCCTCTCCCGCTGTTTGTTTTCATCTCCATCAAGGCTTCATGGAGCAGGCTGAACATGAAGTAACCTGGTCTCTCCACATTTCTCTGACATCTCTACTTGTGGCCACTGACAAATCCACTGCTCTCCCTATTGCTGGGGTTTCAGTCATGCTGAAAATAAATGGTTCTTTGTTTTATACCCACAGCTGGACTAAGACATTTTGCTTTTCCTACCAAGTTTCTATAGTCCCTCTGTCTCTCTCTCTTTCTGTCCCCTGTGCTGCTCACACGACCAAATATTCCAGCTTGGATTGATCCAACCTCTGTGTTTCTGGCTTATCTGCCATTTATTGCCCAAACCACTGGTCTTTTCTCAATGCTTTGTTCCCCTCTGGCACAAAAAAAGAGCCCTGCTCCTACCAAAAACTCAAGTTCACTTCTATTTCTGTGGGCTGCCACTCCACGCTCCCTAAATTTTCTCCTCATCTTTCTTCTGCTGCTGCCTCATGAGTAAAGTCCACTTTCCTAAATGCTCCATATTTTCATTCTCCACATTCCCATTTCTTTTGTCTTCCAGCAGGATGCACCCTTCTCTGTTTGTATTCCCCTTTTCTCCTGGTAAATATCTGGACAAAACTGTTTTGCTCTCTATATAGCATGATCTTTCTTTCTTCTTCTTTTACCCTTCCTTCCCTCTCTTCATCGTCAGTTACAACATATCCATGAAACTTCAACTGTATTCCGTCTAGGAGCAGAGACCATATTGCTTAAAAGCTGTAAAGCACTGTGTTTGCTTAACATAGCAAGGATAATTTTTGGCAAGTATGTGATGAGACTGCAGAGTAAAGAGTTCTTTCAATAGCAGAAAATGCACAGAGACAGGGAAAATGTTAAGCAATGTTTATAGGCAGATAAATATCAAATACAATGTACTGATTAATATTCCAGTGTGATGGACTTTGATAAACTGGCCTGCCATTCTGCAGGTTTTATTTTTAACAGATGGGAAAGAAAAACAACATTTGGTCTAGAGTCTCTGTCTGTCTGAGTGAGGTTTTGCTCATTTTGGAGGCTGCAGCTATTCTAAACATGGCAACTTGATTTAATTAGCTGACTAGGATCCTGCTTTGTAAGTGGTTTTCTTGTTATTGTTGTTTTGTTGATTTTTTTCCTTGTTGAAATTTTTTGTGTGTATGTGTGCTTAAATGCACGCTAGCAAAACTGACAGTACCCAGAACTCCCAGACTTCTTTGGCCAAGTTTCTGTCTGAAATGTGCAAACAGAATAGCTGATGAAATAATAGACATGTCCATGCTGGAAACCTTTCTCTTCCCCTTTTCATGGAAAATTGAATATCTATTGATTCATCGTTTCTACCAGATGGGGAACACAGCAGTTATTCCTCTGTGTTTCTGAAGGCAGTATCTTTTACAGAGTTTGCTTCGGTTGACAAGTTATTTTCCCTCTGATTTGAGTCTGTTTTTATAGTGCTCTGTTGGGGTATTGACTACACGAACAGACAAGCTCTGATTATGGCTCCTGCATGGCTGCCAAAGTCCTGTAATGCACAGAGAGACTGATTTAATCTATTCCCCTTGGAAACTCAAGACTTCTTAAGGATGGAATAAGAAGCATGAGGTCCATTAAGCAGAGAAGCAAATCCTGATGCTTAGGAGAGATGCAAAGGCAGTCAGGCTAGGCAGCAATGCTATGTCCTTTGTGCATATTTAAATGTGGCACCATAAAAGGGCTCATGTCAAGTCCATCTGAAATGTCTGAGGCCCGCCTTGCCGAAAAAGGTCTGTTGTCTTAAATATGAGTTGCAATTACAGCAAAAATCTAGCATTATAGGTCTTATTTTTCAAGCATGTTGTGCTCAGTTAATATTATAGAAGACAAGGGAATTAACCTGGGTTTATTAATTTTATATTACATTAATAGTTGCAGTATCAGTATCTCCCCAGCTAAGCCATAGAGTGTTGAACCCAAGGGGTGGTTCTGGGAACCCAGCTGGCCAGTTCTCTTAAGGCTTGTGTGACACATGTCCCTGACTGACTGTTTTGTCTGTTGACTGGTCTCAATCTCAGGTGAAAGAGACCTCAAAGTCCCCAAACAGCAAAGTCTCTGTTGATGGTCTAGGGTTAGCCAATGAGAAAAAGTCAGGAAGGTTTCAGCAGTGCCTCACTATGTGTGTTTGCTGGCTGGCCTGTTTACAGGTGTTTTCAAATTGTCTGCCACATATGTTTCCCTTTCTTGGTGCTATCAAAGGTAAATGAGGGTAGGCAGAAGGAGTTACTGCTCATAGAAGGAGAAGAAAGTTTATGGGACATATCATAAATTCATGGGAAAGGAATTTTCATTAGTTCTGTAGCTCACAGAACAGTTATTTTTTCTTTTCCAAAAATTCTGTTTTTCTCTATTTGTTTGTTGTTTTTTGGTAATTTATTTAAGGTTAAATGTTGTTAAAAAAGTCAAGCAAAGCAGAATCTTTTTCACCAGTTTTCCCCTCTGCATATTCCAGACAGCACCCCTCTCCTCTAAAGTGTTCATAATACAGAAACCTAGCCAACAGGTTGTTGGCTGAAGTGCAGGTCTTCTGCAAGGTTTGGAACCATATATGTGAACAGTGAGAACTACAACAGTGCTGAACCTGGGAAGAAGGTCACAGCAGTCCTATAACCATGTATTGCTCATTTAGTAACTTCAGACACAACCATGCTGCCTACATTGCAGTTTTTTAACACACTTGAAAATTATCATTGCATATATTTACATATATTTACACATGCACACAAGCATATGCCTTGTTTTCTGAACATGAGGACATTTATTGCCTGCACTCATGTGCTTGACAGTAAAAGCATCTGAAATCCACTGCTAACATCTGGTTGGCATCAGATACACCAGGTAATACACTCACTATCAAGTGTGGGAAGTACCCCCTTAGCTCCAGTACAAAACCCTTTCTGTGCAGATCTGCTTTGAGCAGGCAGAGAAATCATGACCATGTCAATATATTTTTGCATATCCAGACTTATGGTGTTCTCTCTTTTTAAAAATACAAGGATTTCCTCCTACTTGTAGAATGGGAAGAATGTTTTGGGCTCAAATACTAACTCCTGGGAGTTAGGTCAGAGAGTATAATATAACTGTAGCTCAGTCCTTTGTATGCACAGTGATCTAGACTTTAATTAAAATATCATGTTCTGTTATTTTTTCTGCAGACAAATGTCTCAGTAGGTGCCCAAGAGAAGAACAGAAGAAACTAATGAAATAGAGCAGGACTGTGTACTGAAGACACTTTCTGTCTGGAGGACTCTGGCTTTTCTTGCTGGAGAAGGCTGGAAATGCATAATGAATGAGGCAGGATGCTACAGAAAGATATAAAATGGTCTCATGGGGGAGGCTTGATGCCTTTGTGGAGAACTAGGTTCTACAACCTACTCAATCACAAACTATTTCTCTCCCTTAAACAGAAAAACTAACCATGAAGTGCATGAATCTTGTTTTCTCTATGACTAAGGTAAGGTATACAGGTCTTTTTTCTTTTGTTTTTATTTAAAGAAGAGCTAACTGCAGAGGCAGTTAGTGGAAGCTTTGTCTAGGTTCTGAGCTGTAAGAAAACTCAGTATTCTAGAAAATGTGAGTCTAGGCCTCATTATTCAAAATTTGCAGATGCTTTTTATAAACCTATCCTTAACTTTTACCATCTCTTGGTCCTCTGTTGGTAAAATGAGGAAAGTAATTGTGGAGTATCCTAACCAAACTATAAGGAATTCTTAGTATTCATGAAGTATAAGGTGCTGTAGCGGGAATAACAGGAAGGAAAACACAATTTTTTTTTTTCTGAGGCAGGATTTGGAGTAAATTTGCAGTAAATAAGGATAAGGGATGCATATTATGGTAGCAGGGTAAAAATAAATAGAAATATTTAGCCACTCACTGAGGAAGACAGGGGCTTTGCATAAAAATATACTCTACAATCATGTAATTAAAGGCTGTATTTTATCTTGAAGCTGAAGTACAGAAGCTGTGTGGGTGGTTTTAGTTCTGATATTTCTTAGTCAGCTTCTGCTTTAATAGGTAGCTTTTCAAATGTAGTTTTGCATTTAGTGGCATGGTAATAACTTCCATAACATAAGCTTTACATTGCATTAAAAGCATACATTTTATTTTATGCAGCTCAATAAACAAAATAATCCACTTCTCTCACTGACACTCATCTCCTTTCTACACCCATTTCTCTTGTTGACACCTCTGTGCTCTCTGGGATGGGATACTTGGGCCCCTGTCATGGGTTTGCTGTAGTTTTATCCAACGCCAGTGACCTGGAACTTGAGGCTTGCCTCACTACCTTTGGAACTGCACAGCCCCTTGATCAGGCTGCTCCATAAATGCCAGCTGGCAGTTTCAGAGCTCTCCCCAGCTTTTGAATCTTTCATGATACCCAAGGATTTCACTCCATGTGTTTGCTGAACTTGAAACCTATCGAGTCAGCACCAAGCGATGGCATTGATTTTTATTATTATTATTATTATTTTATTTTTGCTTTGCCTCAAGTACTCCTGAATTCTCTCATTTAATCCTAGGTGAACTGGGGGGTTTGTTTCTTTTGTGCTGTTTTCTTAGTATGCATTGCCTTTGTCCAGCTGTGGTTTGATACAATGACATGTGATTTCTCTTTATTTCTCTTTCAGGAAATAAGGAGTGATGAGAAAACAATGCTGGCCACCCACCACCACCCCACTACTGTATTCTTGAAGGTCTTGGGGTTGAGTGCATCTGCAGAAAGGAGTGATGCTGAATGCAGGAAACCTGAAGCCAGAATATGTTTTACAGCATGGCAATTACAATGCAGGATTATAAGAAACGTTTTATTTTAGAATGTTTTATTTTATGTGTAAAGGATAGTGTTTCTGGGAGGGGAAAAAATATTTAAAGACGTTAAATGGCTTTCTTTGCAGGCAATTAAACAATGAAGCCAGTCTGGATCATTTAAATAATTGTAACAGATGTTTATTGCCTAGTGCAGTTTACTGCATCCTGTTATTTCCTTTACATACAGGAGAGAAGAACACATGGCAAACTATACCATAAAAGAAATTCTTTACTGCCTCGTGAGCAATGTGGCTGTTTCTCTGACTTCTTAATTGAATCACCTTGGGAACGAATTGGTAACACATAGTATTTGGAGAGCAGGCAAGTGACTTAACTGCCTGAAGGAGCTGCAGCAACTGGTGTGCAAAGACGTGGGGCTGGCGGTAAATACCTCTGAGTAAACAAACTGTAGTGGGATTGCTCTGAGAGTGATGTTTGGCTCACTACATTAAGGATTTTGATGCCTCCTGAGGTTGTGTGTTTCTGGAGATTCTCCTTGCCTGAAATTCATTTTCTGTGCTCTGTTGAAAGAGGAAATATAAGGCCCTAGGTCCTTGGATAGACTTTCAACAGGACATTTGTAATCCCAGTTTACCACAGATCTGCTGTGTGGCCTTATTTCTTACACTTCATCTCAGTGAAATGGGGTAAGAGTTCTTTCCAATCAGCCCAAGACGTTGCATACAATGTAAAGCTGGATGTCCTGGGTCTGGCTGAAGGTGCACGGAGCCCCATTACTTGTGACGACTTCTGGCAATGGCCTCAGGTGGGTGACTAGGCAATGAGAAAGAGAAAGGGTATGAATTATTTCCCCCAAATACTCTGTAAACATTTTTTTTGTAAGGTCAGATGCGTTTTCTATGCGTTTAATAATGTACTCACTAGACCATGTACTTAATTTGTGTGTTTAATAATGCTCTTTTTTTCATCAATTTTTCTCTTGAATTCCTGCAGACATTTAGTGTCCAGAGCAGTCAGGCAGTGTAAGTCTTTGGGATAGTAAATGTTCTAGAGGAACTCATAGGTTCTTTATCAGCTAGTTCAAAAAAAGGTTTTACTTTCTCTAAACAAAGGACAAAACTCCAACAACTCCCCTCCCAAACCCAAATCCCCAGACAAAGCCTTATATACTTTTAAACTCTTGCATAGTATCCTTTCCGTTGTCTTATCCTTGACTTTGACTAAAATTTGATGTTTTTTTTTCACTGAACAATTTTTTTCAACTTTTGGTCTCAGTTCAGCCAAACTTGCTTTGTGAATTTAGCAAAATTTGAGATTTTTTTCAAGAGTCTAAAGGCGTTTATGTTTGTTTTTTTTCAGGAGAGTTTCAATGTTTTTAGCTTACATAGTATTTGGACACCAAGTTTGGATGATGTAAATCATGAAAGAAACAAAACATTTTTTTGCCCAGCACCTTTCACAGGGAGGAACATTGCGTCAACAGTTTCTTCCTCATTTCTCTTTCCTTCCTTTTTTCTCTCCCCCACGTTTGATTTGTCATTTTGACTCTAACACCCTTTTAGACCTTGCTCTTTTCTCATTATCCTCAGCTCCATGTTACATTGAATTACATGTCTTTTACGTATGTTAGATACTGCATTTTTTTACTCTTCCTTATCCCTAGAACAAATTTTCTCCAGCTCCAGGTCTTCAGTTCTTTAACTGGCCATTGGTGAGTTTTTTATAGCCATGGAGTCTCCATGGCCAGCCTGTGTCCCTTATGTTATCACCCCATACCAGCATTCCTCTATACCACCTCCAGTGTCTCCATCTCTCAAGGCCTCTGTCCCCTCTAGTGCATTGTTACCTTAGAGTGGTATATATCAGGTTCTTTACAGAGAAACTGTTTGCTGCTGTTTGCTACATAAATGCAAAGTTAAACAAAAGCAAAGCAAATTAGCAACATCCACCTAATCATCAGAAAAATTGCCATTACAGCTGAACTGAGCTTTGATGATGTTTCTGAATTACTCTGGTCTGGTAGTACCTGCCCTTTCCTGGTACAGCATTTCATCCTCAGGTAACTTGCTGTTACACGTGTGACCTTTGCAGAGGTCTGCAGTAGAAACACAGCTGGGTGGAATGTGGATATGGCAGGGAGGAGGGGTAGCAGAGGAGAATTGGTCAGCCCCGGCAGCAGGATGTGGATTAGTACCTCTGCTTCTCAGTGTACCAAGAGTTTTTATGAAAAGTCCTGTCAATTTGTCAGAAACCATTTGGCAGGTTTTGATCTACAGCTTGTCCTGGCAATGTAAGAGGGTACCAGATGACAGCTGAACTGAAAGTGCTTAAGATTTTTCTCCTCTCTCTCCTGATTATTCAAAGAAGCCTTCACTGAAAAGGCTGCATTGCTTCCCAGATGTCTTCGGAAAGACCATATACTTTTCTTCAAGCTAAAGAAACCCTAGTGTAATTTCTAAGCTCTAATTTGGAGTTACTTCTGGGTATGCCACTGGGCTTTCTTCAGAAACAGAAACCAACTCACATGAATCAGGATGACAGAAAAAGGACTGCAGGAGATTGACATAGTAGAGAAAAGATTGTATTTAAGGACATGGGCAAGCTGAAAGGCCTCCAGCTGGAGATTACCTATACCTGCCTGTGCCAGCTCTTCGCTGGAGAGTCTTGCCCATAGCTTCTTTGGATACACCAAACAAGAGTCTTACCTGCCTCCGTACTTTTGGAGCATCCCCACAGGCAGCATCAGGGACACATCAGAGAGAGGTGAGTGGTGTGTGCAGGTCTCATCTCTGCTGAAGTGAGGGAAAAACCTTCTTGCAGTGGTGAAACCTGGAGCCTTGTTCCGAGCAATTAAGTCAACCCTGGTCTCACCTTGTCTGCCCAACTCATTGGTAGCACCCTGGGGACCAGACTGTGAAAAAGCCATCTTAATCCTGAGCTTTCTCATCTCCACCTTTCCTATAGCTTGCTGAAACCAGCTTTCTGTCATTTCTTTCCTAAGTGATACTCTTAGCAACAACCTTTTGGTATGTTAGAAAGCAATAATCAAATCAGTCTGCCTTCTCACTGAAGCAGAACAAATCCATGGCTGTGTTCCCAGCTGTAAACAAAGGTAAACAGATGTGGGACTGTGGTCATCTCCTTCCCAGCAGGAGGGATTATCAGAAAAACTCCATAAATAATGAAAATGTAAATGGGGCATAAAATTAATTTTTAGATTAAACTGGAAGTCCTTTGTACACCTTGTGTCCAGTTCAGGTGAAGAGCAATCCCTGCCTCACCTTATAAAATTAACTTTCTTCTTGGTGAATACTTTAAAACTTTGAACTCTCCAGAATTCCCCTCTCACATTTGATTGTTTGTTTTCCCCTTGCTGTGTTTGCCGGCTACTTAAATGAAGAGGTTTTCTTTCCTAGCGATTCCTAATGATGCCTTTTTTTTCTTTTATTTTTTTCCTGTTTAGAACGCTTCTTACTCTGCCAGATCTCTCAGCTGCACACTATCACCCTTCCCAGATTGTATCCTAACCTTTTGGGCATCAATTCATGCTTGGTTTTATGTTTTCACAAGCATATCAGAGTAGTAGTCAAGAGGGAAATTGAAAATCATATAAATATGAGGCCAGTACAGCTGCATTTTCAGTTCATGTCTCATCACTGGACATAGAAAATGGTATGTGTTTTTATTCCCTATGTACATTGCTATTATCTTTGCTATTTGCAGATCATTTTAGAGGCTGAGTCTGTTCTCAGGAAAAAAAAAACAACAAAGCAGAACAACCCATCCTCCTTCTACACAAATCAGTTGGTGGATTTCATATTAAAATAACATCTGCCTTGAAACCAAGAAGTGGCTGGGCAGGAGCAGCACTGGGTGCTGAGAACCTCTGTGGAGAGCCTCTTCAGAGTCTCTCTGTAAACTGTGGGTCTCCTCTGTAGATTAGGTGATCCGAGAGCTAGCTGGTTTTCCCTCATCTGCACAAATACTCTGCCTCTTATTTGAGGGGGGCTGCCTGAACACCTATTCTGTGCCTTAGGTGAAAACCATGTCACATGTCAACATAGTAGTGGAATTTTTTTTTTTTTCTGAAAATAGGAACAGGGAACTCCTAGTGACTGAAGGCAGATCCCAGAAGTTCCCAGTATGGCCTTCAGGAGGAACCTCTGCTGGAAGCCAAGGGCTGGGCAAGCAGCTAATGTGCTTTGAAAAGCAAGCCCTTGCAAAGCATTTAGGCTGTATTCAATGTTGCAAAAGCATGGGCTCCTAGGTTTTTGTGAACGGAGAAAGTATAACTGCACAGAAAAGCGTGGTAAAAGGGTCTACAGCTGAGGATGTTGTTGTGAACTTGTTGAGATTCGTTGGGGGATGATGAAATAGCAGCCAGAAGATCACCCCATCGTATGGCTCCTTTTAAAAATAAGGAAGGCTTCCTCTTTCACATGAGCAATGTGAGTTTCCACTTACACTGAAGGGTCAGCAATGAGGATTGTTGCTTGCAGGTGTCACTGCTTGGTTGCGTGCAGCTGTGCTTTGCCATCGGGACAGCAGCCGGCACGTGAATTTACAGACATGATTTCTGTCTGCCCAGAGGTGCATCCTTCTTGTCACAGTCACACATCTGAGCTTGCACGGCACCCTGCCATGTCCACAAGCATCGTTCCTGGCCATTAGTCTGTCCCAAGAGCATTCCCCACAGCCCCAGTGGTTAGAGTATATCATAATCCACAAGGTAAGGAGCATTAGTGCCACATCTCTACTGGAGCATTATGGATTATAACAATCCTATCCCTTAGGAAATAGTTCAAAATTTATTTTCTTTCAAATTGGAGAGAAAAGTAGAAAATCATGACTATTTCTGTTGAATGTAAATTAAAGAAAAAACAGTTTGGAAATACTTATGAGTTTTGATAATCTGAAGTTGCTTAATTTTTTTTCCTTTTTTGGTCATGTCCGAATATTAAATGGCATTATGTTTTATAAAATGGGTAGGAACAATTTTAAAATATGACAGCAGGCAAAATGTAGCCCAAAAGTCTGATGAAGCCAAAATGATATATTTAAATACTACCTAAACAAACTGTGGCCCTTGATACCGCACTCTGCCCCCCCATCCAAGTTTCCTCTCTCTCAAACTTCTTTGAAAACAATGCTCCTGTCAAAATATCTTCAATTTCACCAAAAAAACGACATTTTTTCTGTCTATTTTCTTGACAAATCTCATCTGGTTTGCTTAAGCATCCATAGTACACTGTATTTTATGTTGCATCTTTGCAAAAACTGGTGAGGATGCTGCCTCTGTAGGAGACATTCCTTCTCTTGAGCGAGTAGTGAGATTTTACTTTGGGGTGGGGAGAAAGTAAAAACCAGTTTGATCCAGTCCAGAATGACAATGTTTTATTGTACTCTTAATGAACTGAAAACCATTGATTGCACCTTGGAAAAAAAGAATAGCTTTTTCAAATAATTTAATTTTATTTCTATTCTGAGCAATCCTTGGCAAAAACAAAGCAAAGGCAGCAAATGGTGGTTAAGACACATCTTGCAGGTTTTCGTGGATTATGGTTGCCTCTTCACCCTTATAACTGAATGTGAAATCACCTCTTCTGCTGCTTGGAACACTTGGAGAACCCAGTTTAACCTCATCTTTCATGGGAGATCACTTGCACAGTTATGTCCCTGGAGACTCCCCTAGCAAGCACCATGAATCAGACAGTATCCTGGGATGGAGAAATGCCATCTCTCCAGTTAATGGTTTCCAGTATCTATAAAGCAGTTTAATGTTTATTGGAACAAAGTCTGGAACATAAGGGTTTCTCCTCTGAGCCGAGTGCCCTCACCAGATGACAACTGATCTGGCTCATTGAATGTTTTAGTCTTTGTGGCAATTATATCAATTCCAGCAGGAGAAGAAAATGAGGAAAATTTACCCCTTAGTGCCCAGAGCTTTTCTGGTGATGTTGCTCTCCTGAAAAGCTCTGGATCCTGGTCAAGGTCCCCTCCTCTAGTCTGGCAGACCTGAAACCAGTTTTGGGCATCTTCAATTTCACTTTTTTTGCCCATAGGAGCCAGCGTGGGAGGGGGGGGAAAGGGTTCCTTGATGTTTTTAAGGGAGAAACAGGAGATTTAAAGTATCATAATGATTGCAAATATTTATTCTACATGCAGTCCATGGTGGATTCTTCTGCTCTTGGAGGCAGAGACACAGTGCAAATTTCACTGTGGTCTACCAGTCCTAGACTCTTTCCTTCTACATTTTTCCAATGGCTGATACCTGGATACGCTGATGTCTGCAGTTGTTTTAAGTGACTTGATGAAGAGGATGATAGAATCAGGTTTGGTGTCAGGGAGAAAAAAAAGGAACGTGCTGATTTAAGGTCCCAGCCCCTTTCATTTTGGGTCACAGGAGAGAAACTGAAAAGGAGAGCTGCAGCCCCAGGATGAAGAGCTGTGGTGCTGGTGCCAGAGGAGGGTTGCTCACTGGAACAGGACTGATGGCTAATGACTCATATAAGGGGCTGAATTTATCAGGCAGTGGTGCTCAGTACGCAATGATAAATACCAGAGAGGTCACCTGCGTTGTCCTGTACCATTTCTTTAGTTTGTGTCTTGGGAGATCTTGGGGGAGAGGGACAAATGATTTGTTTGTATTAATAAAAGCTTATTATAGTACTGTGGATTTACACTCTGCTTTGCAAACTTAGCTGTGTTCCTTACCCTCTAAGTCTTTCACAGAAAATCCATTGAATAAACTCAATTAATTATTTGCAGTGGAACAGTGGTGAGATGGGAATCGTCTAACTCTGCCCTTAGAAGTGATTTTACGGCTACATGAGGTGAATTTGAAGCATTATGCTAACTTATTTGCTTGTGTACCTGACTAAAAGGCTGACTTTTTTGTTTGCTTTCTTACTTTTGTCATGATTTATGTTTCGTGCCAGAAACTGTGCTGTTGTCTGGAGCTGATTCCTGCTGTGTCTGACCAGTAGGTCAGGTAATTCATTTATTAGCAGCACATAGAAATACTTTTTTTTGTCTGCGTGCTTCTTGTTAGTACCTCATCTGAGAGAAATATCTGCTGCTTGCTCAGTTTTCCTCTTGGACTCGGACTTCCTTCTTGTTCTGATGCAGACTAGAGGAACATCTCCAACACCTACAGGTGCCCAACCCCTGGATGCTGCCCGCCTGTGGCTTCTGGTGGTGGAGGGAAGATCAGGATTGTGAGGCGGCCTCAGCTTTTCCCCTGTGGTAGTCCTGGATGTGCATCCCCCAGGATGTGAAGGCTACTGGATGGGAAGTTTGATGTGTAGGTCCTCAACCAGTCTCCAGCCCCCTCCTTCCAGCTGCAAGGAAGGGCTGATCATCCTCTCTCCTCCCTACTAACCAGCAGTGCAAGAGGTAAGTAAGTTTTGGCTAGGGACCATGACAAAACATCGCTGGGGCCAAGCAGGGAGGACAGAATCTGGCAGATGTACTCTCGCAGGATTCAATTTTGCCATCCTCAAGAACAAGGAAAAACAAAGGCCTGGCACTGACTGAACTTTCAGCAATTATTTTTTTAGTCTTTGTCACGCTGCTGCCCTAGGCTACCTCCTGCTTGGATGATGCCAAGGAAGGGTCTTCACATACTCTTCAGAGACTTTTATTGAATACTAAGGTCCTCAGCAGCATTGAGCTAGCAAGACTTTTGGGTTGGACTGCAAGTCATGCCGTAATAAACCTGGACTTGAGTTCCCTGCTTGCAAAGGCCTTTCGTCTCCCTTAAACAGAGAGGAAGGGATTTGTGTCCAGTTAGGAGAAAGGCATATTATCTTGGGCCCACATCTGTAAAAAGCCTCTTCCAAATTTGAGTCACATTTAGATCCAGAGGCTAACTTTGTATCTGGAGCCCACCTGTTGCATTAATGGAAGTGTTTCATTTAAAACAGCATGGAGCTGGCTAGCAATGCTTGTGAGAAACATCTCGTGCTGTTAGCAGGCGTTGATCTTGCTGGGAAGGGGGTAAATTAATTCTACAGGCTCTGGGAGGTAGGGAGCTCATTGCTTTCCTGGAGTAGGGAAGTAGTAGGGGAGATGAGGCGGCAGCCAGACAGAGACAAAAGTCTTGTATGTCACTCCTAGTCATTCTTAGCTTAGCAATGGAGATGCAGGGATGGAAGGGTTGGAGTAGGTGCTGAATGGGACTGGACACCTAGGAATGCAGAGCCACCCCACCCACAGCAAGCATTTGAGCTACGTGTCCAGAGCTGATGCTGGAAAGACAGCTCGACTCTAGCGTCTGCCCTGTTAGCACAAATAGTTGTCCAGGTGTGGGTGAGCTCTGTGAGACCCCTGGGCTGGACTTGTGAGACCCCTGGGCTGGATTTGTTCCTGCCCATCTAATGCACCAGGTTCACTGGTCCTGATGCTGATATGAGCTGTGACATGATGCCACGAGCAGCAGCAGCAAAAATTTCCATTCTTGTCTTCTCCTCCTGGTGCGGCCCTTGACTTGAGTTTGAACCAAAAGTGCTGTACAGATGTTAACTTTTCTTTTTTAAATTCTGTCACTTTAAAAGATTTTATATCACTGTGATCATAGAATCATAGAATCAGCCGTGTTGGAAAAGACCTCTGAGACATTTTATATAAATTGGGAGGTACCTCTATCTAGTGTTCTTTCTTTTCTGTCTTAAGGGCTTTTAGAGCTGCATTACAACCAATAAGAAAGAAAAGGAGAGACAGACGTTAATTTAGGGGGAAAAGAGGTCACCACAAACCTGACTTTACAGCTACCAGGTATTTTTTCTGTGTCCAGGGAGTTTCTGTAACAAACAGAATGGCTAAAGCAAGTTTACCTTAGGTGCTGCTTCTTAGGAAAGCAGTGGCTGATTCCAGAGTTAAGCAGTGTGAGCTCCAAAATGCATTTCCCTGGAGTGGGCTGTCTCCTCAGGTACACGCTACTCAGTGAGTTTTCCCTCCTGATCTGTGTGCATCAGCTCCAAAACCTGCAGAGGTCTATCCGAATGCTGCCCCACATGCAAGAAGGGCTGATGGACAAAATAGTGCCCAAGTGTTGGTGGTGAAATTTGCTTGGATGGTTGGGTCTGTCACACACCTTGTTCATAATCTCTTTGTGTTCAGTTCCTTGAACATGTAAGAGCAAAGAGAGACTGTGCTTCCAAAATGACTCAGGAGGCTCCTCATAGTCTAATTCTGGACTTTCTGACTCTCCCATTGGCAAAGAGAGTACCTCTACTATGCAGTCAAAAATTGATCCAGAGGGAAGCATTTAGCCCCCTTTGACCGTTCAGTATTTGGTCCCTAGATGATATGAATGATATACAGTGTGCTGTATATTTTATTAAGTGAAAAAGTACCCACTGAGGCATAGTATCATTTCCAAGGGTGACCTTGTGACAGCGGGTGGCAGCAGCGCACATAAAAATGATAAAAGCCTTGCTAAATCCCCGGCTGCTTAGGTTGAAGAGGTGGCTCAGAAACTGCTGATAGATGGGTTAGATTAACAGATATGCTTCGGCTCAGAGGTTGACTTTAAAAAAAAAAAAAGGCAAATCAGGGAAAGAAATGGGTGCAGATGAGCACACAGAAAATCAAGAGAAAGGGAAATACAATGGGAAAGAGAAGGAAGAAAAGAGAAAGGTTTGGGGTTTTCTTAAATAAAACATTCTTCATGAAGAAATATGGCCAGACTGGGGTGTTGGCATGTTGCTTTGTGCTGCAGAGGGAAACAGGACTGTAGACTGTACTAAATTGCACATGGGTTTCTTTGTCACTGTTAAGTTCTCTCTCTTTGTCTTTGTTTCACTTGGTTATTTGTGGTGTGTGTTTGTAGTGAGTTTTCAGGCAGTGTAGATAAATTATCACATTGATTTTTCATTCTCACTTTTTTAGGAGGGGGCAGTGGGGAAAGTTTCTGTGTATTATATAGAAAGCAGAGTGGCTGTTAACAACCTGCTGGGTTAAGTATCCCGCTGTACAGGAGAGTCACCTGAACCAGAACTTGGAAAACAAATACCTTTAACTGCAGGGCAGCTGCAGGTCTGCAGGTCTGCATCCAAATTTGCCATTCAGGACCATGTCTAGTACCCAATACAGGAATATAAAGTTGAATACTGGCTTCCTAGGACTGTATAGATCAAAGCTCAAGACAAGGAATATCATAACTTGATATATTCAGTGATTGATGTGATCATGGTCAATGTAACAGAACTGATTGTTTTTGCAGTTGTCATTGCAGTGGGAGTATAGAAGTAATGCTTTCTGTTCAACACTGCTTGGATTTTCATGCCCTGCTCTGCCAAGACAGAGATATTAAAGGTGAACAGCTGAGAAAAGGGCTTTAAGCAGTCAAGGGAAAAGAGAAAAGATTAATATTTCTGCCCAGAAGCTGGAGATGAAAAGTGAGAGTTTTGCTCATGACAAACACTGCCTTGAGTCACTCACCACTGACAAATAGGTTTGCGGACCAGAAAGCATCATTTCTCACTGGAGAAGTGTGGCTTAGACTGGGAGACTGGTGACCAGGAGTTTGTTAACTGGATGTCCCTTAGCTACCTTTCAAGACAGTGGGATCTGCTAGCAGGTTGGGAAACAAACAAACTTAACTTTCAGTTCCCCAGCCTGAAAGATGTCCCTTGAGGGTGCATAAAGCAGTGGAAAAGAAGTGATCATCACTGAATATGGTTATTTATTGTCAGCATTTGCCAAACCTTCCACATCTAATAATTGTCTCTGAGTTTGTTGTTGGCGATAATGTGACTCCTATGCAATCTTTGTTGCCTTTTCATTCCCTAGCACACCCTGAGGACCAAAAGTGCTGCCCACAGCCAAAGTGTTTACCTAAAAAGTAGTATCAGTGCACTGTCACTGGATGCTGGAGCATCCAGCTATGCTGGAACTGTGCCACATTGGTTCATTGCAGTTTTGGTGGCTTCAGCTTGCTTTGCACTCCTGTGCTTTCACTTCTTTGCTCTGGGGTGTTGGATACTCATATATATCATCTTTATAACTTCGGGTTATACATGCCAGTGTTTAAGGTCAATCTTAATAGTGTCCCCTGCCACCATGAAACATGGGAGCTGAGGCTGCTCTGGGGATTAGCCTGCCTTACCTGCTTTTGTGGGCAGTAAGTGATGATACAAAAGGGTAGAAGTGTGAGAGGTAGAAGGATGGCAGCAGTGAGCAGAGGGTTTGTGGCTGGGGAAGTTCATGCCTTCAGCCCTGCCGGCCAGAAGGTTGTTTTAGCACCCTGAGCAAAGTGGTACATGTGGTACCTAGAGCTAAGGCCAACTCAGTTCCTGACAGCTCAGAAGTGCTGCTGGTTCCAAGGCAGATGTCGGAGAGCATTGGAGAGTGAAGCTGGGATTTCAGGGGGCTGGGAAGGGAAAGGTCGGGGGATGCCACAGCTGCAAGCATGGCTGTCAGGTTAGCTGAAGTAATGACATAATCCTATGAATATTTACTTTCAACTATTTATAGGGCCATATGTTAGATGTTCTTTATGGTTATTTTAGTAGAATTAATGCTTAGAAGATATTCTCAATGAAAAATATTTCCCATGAGTGAGTCAAATCGAATAAATAAGTTTGCTGCTCACCATAAAATAGCAAAGGTACAATTAATTTTCCTGCTAGGATGACATCATTTCTGTGGAGATGCTAGCAAAATATTTCTAGAGCATACAGTGCTTTGAAATGAAAATAACTACAATATAAGGTATTTTGAGTGCAATGCAAAAATGACTGTGAAGGCTGAAAAGAAACAGTTTTGGAATTGTCTGGATTATATGCAGCTACCTCAATCAAAACTGGTGCAGAGTAATTAACATTTCTATGTACATTTGCCAAGGAGGTTGAGGACAATAAGAATTCAGATACTGAAATGAAAGCCATCCCTTAAGAAAACATAAGTTCATTACTTGGTACAATTGGCACTACTGCAGAAAAAAAAAAAGAATTGTTAAACTAGTATTCATTATGGATAAGGTGCTTTGTCATACATTTGGAAGTCACAGTGAATTCTGTTTTGAAAGTAGCTAATGAAAATGCTAGAAAGCCATTGCTATCATTGAGCATCTTAAAATTTATGTGGCCAAATAGTCTCACTCAGGAGTTCAGAAAATATTTAGTCAAGAAGAGCACACATTGGTTATGAGCAAATCATGAAGAATGCATCAGAGAAGTGTGCACATATGTGAATTTGATTGCTTAAAGTTATACCAGTTTAAAAAAAAAATACTTTGAAACCACAGGTGACTAAAGGCTGATTTGCCTAGCATTAAATTTGGTCCAAAAAGAGAAAGATATAATTAAAGAAGAAAGAAGCAAGAAGACAACTGACGCCTTTCAGTATTGTTTTTTGTGGAAAACACATCTTATGGAATTTAGACAGCTTTTTGATATGATTACAGTTTCGTTGATTATGTCCACGTGATGTACTTCTCATCATGTGTCAGGTGTTAGACTTGATGCCACAGAAGATTCTAAGGTTAGCATTGGGTAAACTAAAAGTAGCACATTTTAAATGGGTTAAGGCTGTCTCACAAATAAATCTCAAGTGGTAATTGCAAACAAGGAATTATCTTTTAAAAGAAGCATATCCTGCAAGGGTTCCCCAGAGATCACTTCTTGGCTCAGTTCCTTTTGTATTCCCCCCAGTCTTCTGTAAGAATGTATAAAATCACTCCTAATAAAATTGGTGGATGACATAAGGGTGAAAAATAGGGACAGCCTAATTCTACAGACTGAACTGAATTACTTGATAAAGCTGGAGTTTTCAGAGCTAAATCCTTTTCGATGCAGCCAGATTCAAGGTCATGCATCCAGAACTGGAGAATTTAGACCACGCTTATAGGATTAGAGGCTGCTTCCTGATAGATAGCAACTGTGAAGAAGACACATGGTAGATAACCCACAGGCCCCAGTTGGGATCCTCTTGCTGAAAGCTGCCTTTGACTGTGTACTGAGAAAATTAAGAGACTTATTCCCTATTTCTAGTGTCACATGCAGGACCAGTGAGATAGTTTGTGGAAATCTGTGAACAACGATTCCAGGAAAATTCTGAGGAAGCAGAAGTGATTTATAAAGAAAAAGACAAGGGCTGGCTTAAGACTTAAATTATACCTGGCTATTGCTTTTCTTTTGTTAGTTCATACTTTTACTCTGCATATTTAATGTAGCTCTTGGACAGAGGAGAGGAGGAAATTAATCTCAGGTTTAACATTGCCAGCTTCTTTATTGTTCAGCAGTGGATAAATACAATCCCTACCTCTAATTCTAAGTAAGCCTGCGTGACTCTATGGAATTATTCTTTCTATCTGCAGTCTCTGTCTCTAGTACCTACTTTCCCCCTCTTTTCTAAGGCTGGACGCAGATGTCACTATCTGCTACAGACTAGCTGAAATTCCAAACCCTCCTAACCAACCAGCAGGAGTTTTAACGTCTGTCATAACCTGATGAGGAGGTTTGCTTCTCAAAGTCTCTACTAGATCATAAGAACTAGAGGCAGGACAGAAAGAGAAAGGATACAACACCCAGATAAGTAGCAGAGAGCTCCACGGATGTAGCAATCTTCCGAACATTGTGACTGTGCAGTGGAAACTACACAATTATTGTCACTTCGGTGCTTTTGTTATATATGCCCTTAGCCCAGAGTAGTCTAGGAATAAGCCAGGAAAAATTAGAGCTGCAGTGAGACCCGAGAGTTCTTATAACCCACAGATGACTTGTGATGCTGTCTCGATGGGGAGAGGTCTGGTATAGCAGCAACATACCCAGTGTAGTGCCATTATAACTGGTGATGCTAAGTCCCGGAGAAGTTTGCTCTGTATGTCATGCTCAAGTGCAGAGTAAGAGAAGGAATGGCAGTTATAGTGATCTAAGGGCATGCTGAAAGTGGCACAAATGGGACAAGGTCTGTATGTCTCTTAGAAAGAAGATGAATAAAAAGATATTTATAAAAATTAATAAAAAGGTTTTAATTAAAAGTAATAAAGAATAAAAGTAATATAATAAAGAATAGACCAGATATAAGGCAGGGTAGAACTTCTGTTTTCCCTGTTTCATGAAGTAAGAATGATAAGACTAAGGAGGTGGAATTCAGTACTGAAAAGATTAAATACTTTCTTTCTCTGCCTTCTTATAACTAAACTATTGAGCAGATTGCCACAGTATGATACTGAAATACTTCATTAAGCCTGTAGTTTGAATTATAATGCTAATTACTGGAACTCATGCCACATTCTCTTGATATTCTTATGTCTGCCTATCAGAAACACCAAGAGCAGTCATATTGACCTTTGCCAAAAATAGAGGGATGGATCTCTCAAGCCTCCTGCTTCAGAGCTAAACTAGGCTTCAGCTACCAGAGATGGTGTGGGACAGAACATGGCTCACAGGAAAGCTGTGGTGGGATGAGGTGCAGGCCGTGGCCAGAGCCAAGGTGTAGGACCATTTAATCTTGGTTCTGGTTTAATGAGTACAGTTCCTAGCTTTGGACTTGCCTGTTATGACCCGCCCCAGGAAAAGGGGAGGGGGGGTAACTCAGGTTTTTATCAATAATTCCCTTGGGGTGGATTAGAGTGAAACGACACTAAATAATCGGTGTCTGAAAACATATATTGGTAAGGTTTATTTTAACAATCTTGTATCAACAGGTGTGCTAGCATTTTGGGTGTTGTCATCTATATCATTTATAGCAATATGCCATAGGGATAACTTCGGGGGGGGAAACGCATAAGGGAGAGAAAGGAAAGACAGGGTAAGGGTAAGGGAGAGTAAGGGAAAGAAAATATGAGAGTGGAAAGATGCATATAGTCACCGCCCACGGGGTCCAGCGATGACACTTGGTAGTTGCCACTTCCATGTCTGTCAGTTGAAGTGGTGGCCTTGATCCGCTGGGGGTGAAGGAGGGAAGCCCCCACACTCCAAGAAGTTATGAGTTATTATATCCATGGTTAGTGTCACGGGCCATGTCTCGAGCCTCCAGCCTCTCCCTGGGCCTGCGCAGAGTTTTTTGAGTCTGGCCTGGTTCCCGCCTTTCAAGATCGGCAGAGGGGGGGATGGGCCCAACTGCCCATCAGAGGTATAATGCAAAAGTCAAAAGCCTGCAAACTCCTCGAATGCATAAATCATTAACCATTTCAGTCTCTGACATTGCCCTGCTGATTTTTGGTTCCTCGTGTAGTGTAAAGTGGCACAGAGCTTTTGGCTTCAGCAGCATGCTGCTGACAGACACCATGCTTTGCCTAGGCATAAATGCATCAATATGGTAATTAACCCTGTTGCATCAGTCAAACACACAATCCTTTTTCCCGATACCCTGTGAGAGTTTGCACTTGAGGGAATCTCCAGTTTTTTTCCATGTGAAAAGTCTCCTACCTGAGACCTAGGAAAAAGGTGTTTGTTTCTGGTTGGGTTAATTTTTTTCGGCTGAGACTGAATAGGCATCCTGTGAGCAACCAGGCAGAGAATATTGGTCCTGCTGCTTGTGTCTCACTCTTCAGGTGCTCACTTGCAATTTGCAAGCACTTCTGAATATTATTTGGCATGTGAGCTCTCTCTTCTCTTGATGATGTTTTTTTGATTTCTTGTACTGTGCGAATGTTCTCCCAAGTAGCAGGCATGTTGCAGATAAACCTTTTGATTCTTCATAGTCATCAAACTCTTGTAATCATATTTTCCAGCTTTGTAAATGTTACCCCCATACATACACCATCTTGTTATTCTCAGATCTTCACCACCACTTTTATTTCAAACAGCTTCATTGTCTCTGTCTCTCAATGTGTCGCATCATGTTTCCCTAAGAAAAAGAGTCTTCTAGAAATGATCACTAGATGGCTACACTACTGCACAGGATTTCACAACTCTGCTTTTCCAGACCTTCAAACCATTTCTCACAGCACTCTAGTTCACAATATCTTTGGACTGAATTGCATTTCAGCCACAAAATGCAATTTCCATATCTTCAATTTTCTTCTCAGCAGGTAGCAATATAAGTCCACACAGTTCAAATTTATTGTACAAAGAAGTCACTGGGGCTTAAATGGCACCTAACCTCTAAAACATCTGGTATTGTCCAGCATTGGAAACAGGTTCCTGGACTGCATGTCCCTTTGGTTTGATCCGATAGAGCAACTCCCATCTTTCTGAAGTCTGCAGAAAACCTTTGGAATCAATTGGGCACAACCTAATGTGTCTATTGACCTGGCTACGGCTGAGCAGCTTCAAAAGCCCTAAGATTTGGAACAGGCATCAGTCCATGACTCAAATCTTCTCCAGTCACCACTGCTGTTTTGCAGGGATCGAGGGGAATTTCTGAAGGAGGGGGAAAAATGTGCTTATTTTCCTGTTGTAAGCACGAACAGACTTTAGGAACAAGAAGCAGCAAATACTAGAGAAGTGTTTGGCTTCCTCACTACCTTTTTTCTGTCTCTCATTCAAATCAAATGTTAAACTTTCCAACAGAAATACTTTCTTGCAGTAGTTGCCAGAAGGGACCTAAAAAAGGCACACAAGAATTAATTTTTATCGTATGAGTATGTTTAGATTCATGCAGAATAGAGACGTTCCTCATCCACTGAAAGTCACTGTTTGTGCCTTTACACAAATCCTCCCACGTTCTTGTGAGTGGTTACACTAATGACATTTATGTAACATCATTGGATGTTTACAGCTGCGTAGTCTGAACGTGAATCTGGATATAAATAATATGACCATCATCTCCTGCGAACTAGAGAAATGCTATCTGTGTTTTACAGATGAGGGAATTGAGGTAAATAGGGGTAAGTGAAGTGAAGTGAATAACTACTCTCACCTGCAATCTGTGGCACCCTGCTATATTCATGAGTGAGACACAAGATTAGGACAGTCAGCCAGCCCTGGGGGGCCAGCAAGCGCTGTGATGGTGCCGGCAGCTATGTTGTCATGGGGGCAGGAAAACAAGGCGGGGAGCATTTTGCAGAGGGGGAGTCTGGTGAAGAGACCTATTTTAAGAGAAAGAAAACACCTAGCTGAGGAATAAGCTCTGTGGTGTGCAGTGGTACCATCCCAGGGAGAAGTGGACTAGAAGTTTTCAAGTTGGTCCTGTGCTGGCTGTTTTGGAAACATGATATGAAAAGCAGGGCAATAGATACATCTATCTTGGTATATTTTCCATGGGAGTCCATGAAGGAGGAAAAGGATCAGAAGAGAACCAGCAGAGAACAAGCTGGGTCTCCCTGCCACATGGCCATGTGGAGCCTGGGGAGGGTGGCATGTCCTCCCTGCCAGGCTGCCCTGGCTGGGTACTGTAGAGGTGGTTGCTGCTCACCAGTAGCCCTGGGGGTATCCAGTAGCTTACAAGGAACAAAACAAACCTGGATGGTTTGCCTATTAATTCCCCATGGGAAATAAAATCACCCTAATTGACAAACATTCAGCCTGTTGTATAAGGTAAATTGAAAACGCAAAACCCCTTCATAAGCGCAGATGAGTTCTGAACTGTGTATTCAAAAAAGAGCATCGTAGCTTTTTGCTCTGAGTAGGCTGGAGTTAGGGATGCCCTTCCTTCAGTTCTAAAAGCAATTTCAGCCTCTTTAGAGGCGAGACAAGTTGGAATCACAGCATATGACGAGTTGGAAGGAACCCACAAGGATTATTGAGTCCAACTCTTATCCCTGCACAGCACCATCCCCTAGAGTCACATCGTGTATCGAAGAGTATCATCCAAATGGTTCTTGAACTCTGTCAGCCTTGGTACTGTGACCACTTCCCCGGGGAGCCTGTTCCAGTGCCCAACCACCCTCTGGGTGAAGAACCTTTCTCTAATACCCAACCTAAACTGACACAACTTCAGGACATTCCCTTGGGTCCTGTCAATGGTCACCGCAGAGAAGAACTTTAGGCTGGCATGGGCTAATTTTTCTCCCAAAGTTCCAGAAAAATATTAAATAATAATATGGTTTGTGTAATTGCCAGATATACAAATGTGTACATGAGTTCCCAGGAAGCATTGTGAGTTTGTAGGCAAAGCCAGTATTAATTTCAGATAGTAATCTATTGTGACAACAGTCTGGCTTCAGTGAGCTGCTTTACAGTCTATGCTATTGAAATTTAGAGGCAAAGGAAGATATCGATGGGAACCAGTATCTCCACTGCGGCCATCTCAGCAAAACTCCGAATATGTTGATCAACATTGCAGCAATCATTTTATTCTGTCAGCACAAAGCTATGAATCAACAGTGGCTAATGAGACACCAGTTAATAATGGGACTGTGGCAGAACTGTACAGACTGCTTTAGACAGCAGCACATAATTATGGAAGTGGAGCTGGCACTTGCTTGAAGAGAAAGGGTTTAAAGGCAGAGTGTTTCCTTCCGAATCCTCCACTTAGCTGCTGTAGAAATACTGATGTGTTGGCAGCAAGGATGGTTGCTTGGCTTTCACTTTTTCAAGTTTCTGCTCCAATCCCTTATCGCCTGTCAGGATGCTCAGTGAATAGGTTACATTAAAATCCTACACATCATTATGCAAGTAATAAAAATCCCTAATGACTTGATGGGCACTGTGTGGTTCTCCCAAGAGGCTGACAGCTACAAAGGCTCCTACTTCTTGCACCGAGGAGATGGCAAACACTGGCAAAATCCGGGGATTGCTGAAGCAGCTTATACAGCACTGTTTTCTGCTCTGCAGCTTTTCTTAGGTACTTCTTTTTCACAAGAGGATTAACAGTTTTGGCTTTCCTGTGTGCAAGAGCAGAGGAGAAAATAATCTGGGCTAGGAGCACGGCCCAAGGTTCTAATAACTCCTTGCTGCCTCTGGGCCTGCTCTACTTTGGGTTTTCCCCAGCAATTGTTCCCTTTCACAGTTCACAGGACATGGCCCAGCTCACAAACCATTTTGCTGAGATGTTAAAGCCAGCTGTGAACCACAAAAGGTGGGGGCAATCATCTGTGCAGGAACGTGCTTGTCCCTGAGCCCTAAAATTGACCTTCCCTCCTGGAAAAAACACCTGGGGGGGATGGGCACCCATGCCTCGGAGATGTGACAGACTCTATCCCAGCACAGGGGTTGCACAATGCTCCAAAAATCTCAGGAAAAGAAAAATAGTTATAGTCTTTATTCTGCCCCAGAAATGCCTGTGGACTTTCTTACAGCAGCAACTTAGCCTCAAAAACTGCTGATCTCTGCACTAGACTATTTCATCCACATTTCAGGCACTTGTTTCTTTGGGGTTTAGCTTTATTCAGCCTCCATTTTGGTATTAACAAGAAGGTTACTGACAAGATTAAATAATTCTCCTTCTTTTTTTTTTTTTTTACTCCTCAAACTCAGAGATAAAAGAGGCATTGGATGAATTTGGTGGTCACAAACATAAGATGCAGCCTTTCCCATGATTGTACTTAAACCCCACTTGAAAGAGAGACTTTTGGAACCATAAAATACTTTTATCTGTAGGATTGAAATTGGGTTAGCAACTTCCTCAAAGAACAGAAGAAAACTGACTGCTCTGGGTCATGCAGTGTGCTTGCATGCCTTTGAAGTCTTTTTAAAATTAATGTCCCAATGCACAGTTAAATTTGCTGCTTTTTTTTTTTTTTCTTTTTCGCTGACACTAAGAGGTCATTGGAGTCAATAAGGTTACTTTTCCATCTTGTTGGATAACCAGAGGATGGTGACAGGAGCTGTGCAGCACACAGATCCCCATCAGCACCAGACAGTGATTTTCAGAGGAGCAATCCCAAATACTCATTCAGACTTTGGTTATGTGTGAGCTGTTCCTGATTCTGGCCACAGTCACTGTCACCGCTGTAGATTTATGTTGTTGTGCTTTTTCTGCTCATTACAATTTTTCAAGAGGAAAAGGCATTCATCAGCTCCGACATCAGACAACAACTAACGAGTGTTGTTACCCAAGCCTGTTCGGCAACAAGAGCCCCAAGAAAAGTGTCGCAACTCACTCTGCACATGTGGACCACGATAATTTGTAAAAAGTTCACAGCTTGAAGTAATTACAAACAGGAAACAATTTCCTGGCTCCAGCCTCCAAGAGGGAATGTGGTCAAATGATTCTAACTCTGAATGGTGGGCAGGACTCATAGATCAGTGCTTGGTCCTGCTAATATCTCTGGGCAAGTAATTTAAATCCGTATTTTGATTTCTTTGAGAAGGGCATGTAGTAGTTGTGGTTTCTGGCATGAATGGGTACTGTATAAATGTGGACTCTGATCTCCCCCATTTATTGTATATGTACTCTAGTCAATGACAGCAGAAGATGAGCCTTTGATTATTGCAAGCTATTATGGAAGCAACCTAGAAGTGAAAAATACAAAAAATCAAATGCATTCAGCAATACTTGGGGATAACGTTTTTTAGCAGAGATACATGATCTGGACCACAGTAACTTCTTTATTTATGTTCATCTGTTGTTTGTCCTCTAATCGTTGTATTTCAAACCCTGTGGATCAAAGTTGGCTTGTGTTATGCCCATGTGCAGTACCTGCTACTGTGAATTGAGGTCATACTGTACTGTCATGTAGTTAATAATTGGTTTTCTGGTCCATGCTCTGCCAGATGACTCTGGACTGCCTGGTCTTATTTGGGCTGTTGCTACTCTAATGTAGCATTCCTTTGCTTTTCTCATTTTCACCTGCACTGCAGTCCAAGTAAGCTGTTAAGTATAACTGAGATGGGGCAGGGGATATCATTGTCTTCCTCTGAATACACAGATGCATTCTGGCACCTCCTAATTCTCAGGACCAGGATGTCAATAAAAATTTGAAACACTGTGGTATCATCATATCTCACCTTCAATATAATCTGAACACAGGGCTTGTGGCCTTGGATATATCATGGATGAGTTTTTATGACTGTGTTCAGTTGCTTTACAATGGCATATGATGATTGTGCTGTCAATAACTAGCTACAACCTCTGCCTGCTTTATGGGTTGTTTTGCTCCCTTAACTGCTGCTCTATGGCCCTGAGCCCTAAATTTTAAATCTGTGTGAGAAATAATGTGCTTCTGCAAAATTAAGACATATTCCTCTCGTTATTAATCAGACCTTCCTGGCAGCTCCTGATTGTGCTCCATGTTGTATTAGCATAACTGCAGTGCTTGACATCCACCCCCCCTCGTCCTTTTCTTTCACTGATTCTTTTTCTAACTTTTAGGCTAAGAAGGGCCATTCAGTCAGAAGGTGGCAGGTGTGAAGTGGTAGAGTTTAATAGGAAAAAAATAACAGAAAAGAATCCACGAACAATGCGTTTATTAGACTGTTTCATGGTAAGAGGGAAGGAAGGGGTTTTCAGAGAATGGAGAAGGAAAATTAGAAAGCTAGGTGACTAGATCTGAATTCAGATTGAGGTTAGGTAACTTCAGAGCGTTTCCTGAGTGTTATTTTTTCTTCCTTCCCTAACTCAGGATAGCACTTGAAGAAAAGTCAACAGATAAAAAAAAATAGACCTAAACCTAAATCCTGGTCTTAATTCACTGAAACCCTGGGAAGACCAGATTTTGCTCCATGCCCAAACTTTGCATTTCATGCCAGAGCAAAGATAGTTTGGATTTTTTCCCCCCATTTTCTCCAGAAAAAAACCCCAAAAGGAAACACCATGAGTCATGCTAATGAGCTGGATCATAACATCTTTTCACTATCTCGAGTGGAATGCCAGGTACCTTGGGTGGTAGTTCTTGGTGGCCAGAGGCAGCTGTGCTGGGGAAACCTCCATCACCACCCTTGGATCTGGGGTCTCCCACTCAGGTCAGGGCATCCCATCCAGCACTGCCCTACATCAGACTCTCACTGTGGGCAGCTTATCTCCAGCCTGGTCTTGGACCTTTTCTCCTGGATAGACCTTGGACACACAGTGCTGGAGGGTCTAACTCCAGCCCTGCCTCAAGCCCCGTCTACAGCTGCTCCCAGTTGGACCTGGACTGGATCCTGGATCTGGCTCATCCCTGACTCTGTCATGCTGTCACTGAGGCCTGTAACCTGTCCCCAGCTCTGGCCCACTGGCTCAGACCCCAAAGGATGGCACCCCATGAGGGGTTCACCCCGGCTCAGCCCCCCTCCTGTCGCAGCCCTACCGGCACTACACCCTGGCACAAAAGCAAAAATAAGCAGGTATTAATAGGGTCATGGACATCAAACTATGTGGCCAACTGCAGAGGTTACGGTCTATTTTGACCTAGCATCAGACTTTCTCGGGGCTTTCTGGTGATCAAAATTTTTTGTCAAATCTGTTGTAAGAAATAGCAAAAAATGGAAACAAAAAAGCTGCAATTTTTTTTACAGAGATCATTCATTCTTAAAGTTCAAAAAGAAAGTTTAATTGTATCACTGTTTCATAAGTATATTTGTCACAAGTTTTCAAGTAAAAATTTCAACAACTTTTTCCTGACTTTGTCATTCCTCCTTGTTTTATTTTCCTTGAGCAAAAAGAAACAAAACCAAAAAAAAATAACACAACCAAACAAACAAAAAAAATAAGGAAGGGAAATTATGATAATGAGAAGGAGAGTGGGTTTGGCTTGGGAAAAGAAAGTGAAAGCATAACTACTACTATTGTTTTGGTGTGTCTTTTCTCAAGGAAAAAAAAAAGAAAAGCAGCCAAACCCAAACCTGTCCAAAAAAGAATCTATATTTTTTTAAAATGTACATTTAGCAAAAGATTTAATTTTCATCAGCTACTTTATTGAAAGATGGAGTCTGCCAGTATAAGCCTATTTTCTGGTATGACAGCCTTGAAATAGGGATGGAAAGATGTATTACCATTTGATAAATTAAAATCTCAGAGATGGAATAATAGTCACTGTGTAGAAGTCATGAGGGTCTCAGAAAATATCAGGAGTTTAGCTATTCTAGCCTGCAGCTTGAGACAGCTTTTGTTAGTCCAAAGCTAGGAATAAAAATACTTTTTTCAAGGGTTGCTTTTTTGCTGCATGCGTGATGGCTAGTTCTGTCTTTTTGGTTTGTTAGGCTTTATGGAGGCTCTTGGAATTATTTTAGATTTTCATTTTCCTTGGAATCTTTCCTCTTTTTATTTCTATTAGCAGTAGATGTATTATCTTTAGTGTGATGTACTGTTTGTTATTAGATAGTCATGTTATCCTTTGTATAACAATAATTTTTGCATGGCATTAGCTGCTATAAAATTTAGGTCTCAGGTCTCCTAGCTCAAGCTCCTGCAAGTGTGAACATGTAGAGGATGGGGTGGCTATGCAAAGAGTCCACGATCCAGACAGGCAGGAGAAAGGAAGGAGCAGCCCAGAGAGGTGAAGCCCTTGGGTGGAGCCAGCACTGTGGGTCAGTGTCAGCAGCTAAACTCATTTTGAGCTGTGCTATTTGGGCACAGCATTTATCATCACATGGGACTTGCTCCACCGTCAGGGCAGCCCAGTGACTAGATGAACCCTGAACTGACTGAAATAAAAGTACTTTTCATCATGGAGTAAAAATTACATGTTTTAACATAAACTGATAAATTATGTTTTAACATAAAATTTCTGTTGTATGTCATGCATGTGATGCATTCACCTTGATGAACCCGGGTCATAATTGTATTATATGTTGGTGGACAGTGGTGTGAGTTAGTCTGAAATGAGCTTTCTTCAAGTGTGGGTGCAACGAGGTTTTTGGTAACACAAAGCTCTGGGGACAGGCAGCCAGCCCACGTCTCTATGCTTAGATGAGAACACTTTACTCCAGTATGGGCACATGCCATATGTCTTCAAGGGCTTGTGGAAGAGGGTTTACCTAAATTATCCAAGCCTCAAGCAGGTAAAAATTACATTCTGGAAAGGATTATCAGTTAAACTCTCAGTGTCTTCTTGCTCATCGCTTTGTTATTTTCAGAGAGGAGGTCAAGAGGAACAATGAAGTGTGATGAGGGAATAATCCATTTGCTTCTGCTAAAATATGCCTAACAGAGCAAAAGGGAAATGGGCTGTTCTAAAGATAGGGAAATAATCCAGCAAAAGAAAGATGGTTTCATAAATACTATTGCTGAGGAAGCAGAAACTGTATTATTAAAAGAATTATTCTTTTGACCTCTAAATAATTCCAAGTCTATAAAAGGCAAACTTTTGTCAATAAATGAGTGTCATTAAGACAGATCCATACAGAAAAAAAGTTCATAAATCAAAACGAGGAGGGCTGCACTATTAGAGCACAGCTACAAGTTGCTGTTCTGCTCATTTCTGCATTGTTAGCAACCTGCTGATAAATATGAAATGTGCACAAAATGTCTGTAGCTATTTCATCAGCAAATGGCCCAGCTTTTGAAACTTGCTGGAGCAGGTGGTGTTAGCTGAACACAGGCTGGAAGAAAAGATAGTTTAGGTCTCATCTTCGATGAGGGTCCCCATAGAACACTGAATTATTTCCATTGAACATATTTTCATTGCACCTTGCTTATGGGAGCACTCTAGTGAGGGCTCATTAGGGTTAAGCAGCAAAGCCTGTGAGGCATGATAGTGGTGACATGCTTTAAATATTGCACCTGACTAACTCCAGGATTTCCAGGGACAACCTCGGTGCTCAGAAGCAGAACTATAATGTTTGGGGGTGATAAGCCACTAAGTAGAAAAAAGAGGTTAAACCCCTTAGTACATACACTGCTTCAAGCCTCTCTTGAGTATTTCCCAGAGTTTAAAAAACAAGGCAAGAGGTGGGAAGCTACCCTAGTTAGCATTCTTGGACTGCTACTCCCATCTTATCCAAGGTCTATTGAACAATATATGATAACATGCGTAGCATGCTCTCTCAGTGGATAAAAGAAAATAATTTTGCTTGGGGAAAGTGGGAGAGGAGGAAGGGCAAAGCTCATGGAATAGGGAGGGAGGAGGGAGAATAGAAAATCTCTGCTATGTGATCACATTCAACTGTCTAAACCAGGATTTGGAGTCACAGTGAGGCCACATGTTCTTACAGCAGGCATTTTCCACAGTTGACAGAGAGAGAAATGTCTTGCAGCGTGACTGGTTCTCTCCGGAACTCAAACACATGTAACGCTGCAGTTGACTTATCCGAGGCAGTGGCTAGTGCTGGATGATGTCCTGGACCTCCTGGCCTGAACATCCTGACCTCTACTTTGTCCTAGTTCTCTTGCTGGCCTCACGTGAAAGGCACGGCCCAAGTGTACTTGGGTGGGGCAGAGGGAAAGAGGACCCAGCCAGGGACAGGGTGGTGGGGAAGAGGTAGTGTCGTGTTCATAGGTAGATAGTAAGAGAAGAGGTGAGGACCATGGCAGAAAGGGACATGTGAAGCAAATCCTGGGGGTCACAGTGGGGAGTAATGGAGGGACTTTGAAGAGGCAGAGAATGGGAACAGATACAAAGTGTGCCCTAAGGTGAACAAATGTACTTCATCTTGCAAAGAGCTTGGCCTACAGAAAAGTACAACTTTCCCCCATCCTGCCAGCCTGCCAGATAACATTTGTCAAATGATTTGGGACTAGAGCACAAAAGCAAGATAAAGATGATATCATCTTCCATTATTAAATCTTGATGGAGGATTTCTTAAACACGGTCATTTCAGACGAATGTGTTATTTTTTCCCTTGACATGTGAGATAGTGAAAAAGTAGGACTTTCTCCTCCTAGTTTAGATTGTGGATTGTCACTGATTAGAGGAACTAGAACTTCTCTGTACTCAGTGGCTCTGAGCCATCTTCATGAAGCTGGTGCAGTAAACACACTCTGACAGTAGGAATTAATGTTATAATCATATCAGGACTGTGAACCATAACTTGTTGATGAAGTTGTGAGAAGTGCACTTACCAGATATAGAATGTATGCAGAGCATTTGATGCATTAAATGTCAGATCCCCACAGCCTACATTCCAGAAATAAAAAAGGATAATTAATTTCCATACATCTTGGCACACTCCATTTGAACAGTGACAGCAGAAGCAAATGCTGTTACAAGTAGTTGCTGAAAAACTCTACTGAGTTTGGGGAATAAGAACAGCAATTCAGGGTCAGTCTAAAAGTTCATCTCTCTCAGTACCTTCTCTCCATAATGGCTAGTGGCAGAGGTTTAAAGAAAACATAGGAAGTGAGGGCGCACAGGGTGATTTTTCCCGCATCTTTTCCTACCTTCTAGCAGTCTGTGGTTCGTGGACTTCATATATTTTCATCACGTATTTAAAAGCCCATGTTGAACCTATTTTTTTTATTTGTCTAACCATTTTATTTTTAACCTAGTTTTATTTTTAGCATCAGCAATGTTTCAGATCAGGGAGTTTCACACTTATGTATACATGTGTGAAAGAGCAATTCCTTGTGTCTCTTTTTAAACCTGCCACCTGATAATTTCCCCAGTTCCCTCCTACTTCTTTCATGGAGATATATTATGAAATTGAAGAACAATTCCTTGTTCACCTTATCGAGACTGTTTGTTGAGACACTGAGCTAGTTTATTTCCAAGTTGAAAAGCCGTAGTTCATGTATTATATCCTCTCCTCTGGCTCATCATAGCATGGCCTGTCAGTACTTTGAGTGGTAAGTAAGGAATAGCTGAACTTCAAACCCATTTCTTTCCAGAACTGCTTGCCATCTGTCATCCTACAACCCCCACCCTAATATGATTGCCTTGATCCTACCTGGCACTGCATTTACCTTTCAGGACAAACCATTTCGCTCAGGAACTCCTTATCCTTCACTGGAGTTCTTTTGAAGCAGAGGTGGTTTCCCCCAGTTTTGGAGATTCCTGGAAACTCTTTTTTTGAACATGAGCAAATCCAGAGCAGTATTTGGTAAGCAAGGCACTTATTCTACTTTCTCATTTCAGACTCTAGAAAATGAGTGAAGTCAGTCAGCACAGCTGTGCTAACCAGCCCGAGGAAAGACCTCCTCTTTTACAGAGAAGAGGGAGGGATGTCAAAAAGGCACACAGATGTCGGTAAGGTGCAATGAAGATCTAAAAACTTAGAAATGTGCCTGGCTCAGGAAATCCCTGACCCATGTATAGTGTAAGGGAGAGTGCTAATAGAAAGTCTTGTGGCCAGTTCCTATACTCTTCTCTAGATGACAACTTTTGGCCAGAGCTGGAAGCAAAGTACTAGGCTAAACAAACTTTAGATCTCACCTACTGCAGCTGCCCTTACTCTTAAGGCATGGATAGATCAGCTGAATCATGTTGAGCAGATAGGTCACTTACACTGGGGGGGATGAAGTCCTGCTGAGTACAGATGGAGCGTAGGGTTAGGGAGGGAGAGAGAGTGTCCAGGCCTTTCCTTCCTCTAGCAAAGCTGTTAGCACAGTAGAACACCTGTCTTTGTATGAGATATTCCCTGCTGAGGTGTTCACTGAGATGGTTTTATGCCTCAGTGGCCTCCAAGCACCACTGGGATTCCTCCCTTTGAGGCTTGAGCTGTTTCATTTGAGGATCACCTAAGGGAGACGGGGAGTGGTTGAACCTTACGACGATGCTGCAGGACTCGCTGCTGATCTGGTCCTGAAGAGTCTTGCCCCACTTTCCTTTCCTTCTTATCGATAAACATATATAAGCCTGCTTGAGGTGGAAAACCTGAAGAACTCATACTAAGGTGCATGAAATCTCTTTTCTCTGATGTAATCAGTTTCAAAAACTTCTATTCTTAAAGAAAATGGCAATGCTCAAAATATGGTTAACGATTGTTCTGGAACTTAGTTGAAGACAGGTTTTCGGGAACATAAAAACCCTTGTTGGGCTCTATTATAAAATACCTCTGGCACCTTTCTAAGGGTTTTGCTCACTGCAGCCCTTGTGATTTCAAGAAGTTTGATGAATAGCCTTTGCGTCTCATTTCCATTTAACTGCTTCTAGATTATGGCATTCATGAACCTTTTACAGACAGAATTAAAATATAAAGCTGTAGTCTACTCATACTATTCCAGGTTTTGGGTTGTGGTACTGATTGAATGGTAGCAGGAACTATTTTACTGCAAGGGGATAGTTAAGTAAGTGTCTCATTTGAATTGAATGGCAAGAAAAAGTTCTGTGATGAAGACTCCTAACATACACCAACATTATATAGCATTACAAGGATAAAGCATTAAAGAAATAAGCAATGAAAAAAATCTGTTCTTACCTACTGAACACAGGAAGTATAGGAAAAAAGCTAGAAAGGACAATTATTTTTTCAGGGTCAGCCTTTTCTGTTCTGCAAGGGCTAATTACTAGTGACAAAATTAGTTGCTGTTATCAGAATTATTTTAAAGTGTAGAAAGGTGGTGGGAGCAAAGGGCAGAGACGCAGAAGGGGAAGAGTGCATAGTTACACTGGAGTTAAACTCTTTGCAAGTATTAGCATTTCAGTGAGTAATCAAACCTCTGAACTGGGTTTTGATGTTTAAAAGCTTTTAAACTTGTATAGGTTTCTGTGAGTAAGCAAATCTACCTGAGGTTCTATTGTACTGTAGGTTACCTCTACAAATAATGTTGCTCTCTGTGCACATTAGAGCTTGAGCAGACGTAACCTTTCAGGTATGTTCCACAGCATAAAACATGCAAAGCCTCCATCATGCGCCTTGTCAGGGGTTTTCCTTGATGACTGCTGGTGGAGGCCTTTGTCTTGGTGTCAAGAAACTTTGTCTATTTTTTTATCGCATCTCTGTGGTACAGGTTGAAAGCCAACAACAGAAAAAACTGAGAACTTTGCTACATTCTGCCTGGCAACACGCTTGGCTTAGAAATGTTACATTAGTCTGCTTAAATGTTCCCATTAAATTTGCATGTCATGTAGGAACCTCATTCATCTGCAGAAGTTGAAACAGCACCTTGCTTTTCTTGACCTTCAGACTCTATTTTGGAAAGCTACCCTTTCTGTGAATTTATCTTTCTAGTCTTCTGTGTTTAGCTTTGGGATGTTTTAAGGTTACAGGTATCTTATTCCTAAACTATAGACACATTTGGGCAACTAGAGAAAATGACAAATCTTTTGAGATACAGTATGTATCCTTATGAACTGCTACTGTTTGTTAAAGCTGTTTCTTGCCTTCTCAGGGAGTAGGCACAGCTCTGTCACTATTTCTGCTTCAGGACAAATGAACTGGCGTTGGAAATGACATTTTCTTTATGTTCTGTCACATTCCTTTCTGTTTACATACGTGGTACCATCAAAATTACTAAGGTATCTTTTGTGCCAAGAATGAATACACAGAGTAGATTATCTTGGTGTAACTTGACTATTGAGTCAAGTACTATTGAGTTGGAAATGAGTATTATCCATTATATTCCTTTCCATAAGTGATGGTGCAAGAGTTTGCTGTAGACGTGCTTAATATATCAACTGTGATCCACTGTTGCTGTGCGTTGCTCTTGCTGCGGTAGGAAGAGATGATGCTCACACCCAGCATGTGGGGCTCTGCACTGTGAAGAGCTTGTCACACAGTGCTCGCTGTGGTCTCCATAGTGTTTGCCTGAATCCAGGATTATTTGCCATTTGCATCTTTCTAGCTCATGGAAGGTGCCTTGCAGTCATTCCTGTGCAGGGGGCTGGTGCCAGGAGGAAGCCATTCAGGTTGATTTCTTCTTGAAAGAACTATTGTGCATGCCTACCTTGGTAACAGCTCATGTCAATACTGGATTTGAGTAGTGGATTAGAAGGCACAGGGCACATAAAGACTCTCTCTCTCATATGCCTTCTCAGCAGATGATTAATGAAGTATGAGAGACTGATTGGAAAGCCCATAAACTGGCTTTTCTTTTAGTCCTTGCCTACCTCCCTCTCTGCCAGCAGTGTTTTCATGCCTTTCTTACTGAAAGATCAGTTATTCATGACCTGCAGTCTATGGGTTTTTCAGAAATGTTTGGCAGAACGATGAACACCCTCAAGGAGCAGCTGTGGGACAAAGTCAGCCATAAGGAAAGAAGCATTGAGTGGACTGCTGCAGGATTTTTCTTTTTTTTTTTTCTTAATTTTTTTTGTCCCCACAGCATGCTTGTGCAATGGCTTTCTATGTTTAAGGCATCACAAGTTAAATTTTGGCTGATGTTTTTCTAACACCCATATGGGACACTGGCACAAGGCCATTTATTACTCCAGGGTGCTGAATAACTCAGAGCCTCATTTCTGTTCTCTGGCCATTGAGGGAAACTGCCCTTCATCCAGTTCATCAGCTGTGAGTTTCAGTTTTTCGTCAGCTTCAGTTTTTGGTCTGAAAAAGTGAGTAAGTCTAGCCTAATATTAAAACATGTCTAATGATTTTTGGCACAGGCACAGGTTTCTGCAGAAAATAGTGAACATCTATACTCCAAGAAGTTATCTTTTAGATACTTCAGGCAAAGAATAGCTGTACTCCAAATTAGGAGATTCCACAAAAATTGAATGCCTCAGCTGAACTCTGTATGTGTCCTGCACCTGGGTGAGTGCAATCCCAAGCACAAATACAGGCTGGGCAGACAGCAGCCCTGAGCAAGACCCTCTGCCTGGGGGTGGATTCGAAACTCTGTAGACCACCTGGCAGTGAGCACTTGCAGCCCAGAAGGCCAACTCTATGCTGGGCTGCGTCAAAAGAAGTGCAAACAGCACATTGAGGGAGCTGATTCTGTCCCTCTATTCTGCTCTGGTGAGACCCCATCTGGAGTACTGTGTCCAGCTTTGGAACCACCAGCATAAGAAGGACATGGACCTCTTGAAGAAAGTCCAGAGGAGGGCCCCTAAGATGATCAGAGGGCTGGAACACTTCTCCTATAAAGACAGACTGAGAGAGTTGGACTTTTTTAACCTGAAGAAGAGCAGACTCTGGGGAGATCTTACAGCAGCCTTCCAGTACCTAAAGAGAGTCTACAAGAAAGCTGGAGAGGGACTTTTCACAAGAGTCTGTAGTTATAGGACAAGGGGGAATGGCTTTAAACTGGAAGATGATAGGTTTGGACTTGATATTGGGAAGAAATTCTTTATTGTGAGGTTGGTAAAACACTGAAACATGTTGTCTAGAGAAGTTGTGGATGTCCCATCCCTGGAAGTGGTCAAGGTCAGGTTGGATGGGGCTTTGAGCAACCTGGTCTAGTGGAAATTGTCTCTGCCGATAGTGGGGGGGTTGGAATTAGATGATCTTTAAGACCCCTTCCAAGCCGAACTATTTTATGATTCAATGATTAACTTACTTTTGAAAAGTCTGAGCAGTGACAGCAAATGCTGGCTCTCCCTCCAGATCAAGCCCCTCTCACAAATCAGGACCCCAAATCCCCTAGCTAAAATCTGGGCTCTGTATCAGAAGTGCTCCAGAACTTCTTTCTGTGAGAGCCATGTTACAAGTTATATAGCACTAGACAGTTGCTGGACACTACTACAAGCAGGAATAGCGGCCAGCTGGCAGAAGACTTAGGCTCTTTTTCCCCCACCACTATATACAAAATGCATTTGCATTTACATTTGCTTTGGACACAGAGTTTGTTTATCCATTCAGCAAACACAACTCATTCCTCTGTTTTCCGGAAAAGTGGAGGGCTGGCTGAACTTGTGGATATCCAGGTATCCCACTAGCACTGGCTCCTACCCTGGAGCAGTGAGCCTGTCAGTGTTGGTGCTCCTCATGGTTTAATCCACATGTATGATTTATGCGATCAACTGCACAGCTTCACTCTGCTACAAGGATTTTTTTACTAATTAACTCATTTATAGTCTAAGTAGTCCCAAGCCTACAGTGAAGATGTTTTGCCATTAGAATATTTTACAAACACTTTTTCAATTATTAGGGATATTTAACTTTATTTGAACAGCTGTAGTACTGACATAACTGGGGTTCAAAAGTGTAAGTTTGGCATAAAGTCATCCTTCCTTTAATTGCAAATTATTGTAAATCTAGCCTTCATAAAGCCACAGAAGCAAGAAGATGTCAAAGACTATTACAGCTTTTGTTTTTTTAAATGACTGGAAGAGGAGTTGGGGATGGCAATTAATACCCTATTCCTTATCTTCCTATAGCATAGTCCAAATATCTTGTCCCACTGATGGAAAATACACGTGCTTGTTTGCTCTAACAGCCTAAAGAACAAAGCCTTTGAGAGGCTTAAAAAGTAAATGAAACTGAGAGCTGAGGGTAAATACAGAGAAACAAGTGAACTTGTGTCTGTATTTATATATGTGTCCTATGTCCACTTTTTGTTAATATTGCCCTAAAAGAAATATCGAAGTGCTTTACAAATGTGAACAGAGCTATCTAGCTGTGTCATTATTTTTATCTAGAAATACTATCCACAATACTGAGCTTAAATCAGACCAGCTTTAAAAACCTGGTGAAGGTGAGATGGATGAAAAAGGGTGAGGGCTGGAGGCCATGGTTGTGTTAAAATTTAATTACCTTATAGATATGGCAGACATTTCACATAATTCTTTTTTCACTGATTTGACAAAGCTGTGTACTTGATCTTTCAGAACGTGCTTTTTTTCTCAACAAAGCTTAGAAAGTTCAGTTACAGAAGAGTGTATTCCTTTTCCTTATTAAATAATGTTATTTTTTATAACATTTTTGTAAAAGCTTGAGAACTTTTTGGCCTCTTTCACAGTTGGTTGAAGGTGGGGTGTTTTTAAACAATTAACGTCCTTCTCTTTTCCATGTGATGTGGAAATGTAATAGAAAATTATAAGTCTGAATACTTCTCATTCTTACCTTCATAATCAGCTTGCAAGTTTCCATGTTAACTTGCCTGACTAAAATAACTTTTTCCAAGTGGTTAAATGTAGGCCTACTTGAATTTTTTTTTAACTTTTCCCGGAGGCATTTTATTTCAAAATAAGATGGAAATTTGTCAAGACTGAAACTTTCCTCAGTTTTTGAATAACCACCCCTCAAAAATTACAAATTCCAACAAAAACATGCTTTCTGCACCCCATTTAAGAATTTCCTTTTCAATTCTTCCATCCATGTTTTTTATTTGCAAGTCAGCTTTACTTCAAAGGCTGTGGGAAAACATCTCAGAAGCCATGGTTCTGTGTGTCGGTCAGCAGATTTTCAGAACAGAGACTTTTCCCACCTAGGGGCAAGATTTTTCTTCTTTAGACTTATGAAGCACTTTGAATGCTCATGTTATGTTTCCCTAAAAAAGTGTGTGTAAAAGTATGAGACAAAAAACCAATTGAATGTTAGAGACTGGATCAGGCTATGTTAGGTCTAGTCTTGCAATGTAAAGTCAGAAAATTACATCCCTAAAGGGCAGAAGAATGTGAAGCATGGAAGGCAGCAGCTGTGCCAGAAGGAAACATGCAGCTGTCCCACCTGCACTGGTTGCCCCTCAGTGGCTCCACAAGGGAAGAGTTCTTTCACCCCTTCCTTCAGCTCATTACCATAGCTCCCATTACAAGGCAAGGTGTCCTCAGAGTGCCGTGAAACCAGATAGGAAAATAGTAAGTGAAGAACACTTAATACTTCTAAATTACCTTCACTACTGTATTGTTAACTTGGCAACAAAATGAGTTTGGAATAGAATCCAGAGTTTTTAATTGCTTGAGGCAATCATCTTGGTTATTAAGTCACTGGGGAGGATTCAGCTAAGGGGATCATACAGCAATGAGGTAATGCAAATCCTTCACTGGTAGGTGTAAAATAATTCTTGTGTGTGAAACATTCATTACTTTCCTTCGGATGCTACTACCAAAGTCATGACCATAAACTAAGAAGACACAGGCTAATCTTTCTGATGTGTTGCTGCTTGTTATGAAGAGGTGTAGGAGGGCCAGCAATCTCGCAACACAATAAGGCATAGGCTCTTAAGGTTTGGCACTATAAATAGGAGGAAGGGAAATTAAGAACTGATTAATGAACTGACAGGGTACCTGTCAATAAGGAAAACAAGACACAGGTGTTTCCATTCACTGTACAATCCCAATTCCAAAAGTATGAGCAACTTTGCAATACTTGTGTGAGTAAGATAGGATCTGGTCTCTTGTGTTACAGAGCTTGTACAGCTGTAGAGCACAATTGGAGCAAAATCTCTCTGGGAGACTTGACAAGAGGGAGAAGACATTTCAAGGAGTGCCTTAGACAGAGGACAATGCTAGATACATAGTGTGAGAGGTATTACATAAGCCATAAAACCAGATGGATAAATATGTTTACAGAAGACATCCTAAGATTTATCATTTTTAAGTGTCTGCCACTTGACAAGCTATTTTTGTTTTCTTTTGTGAAAAGAACGGAAACATCTCAGTTTTCACTTGCTGTAAACTGGAGTTGTTCTACGAAAGCCAGAGGGTCTCAAGCAATTTACAACAGCTGTTGTAAATTTACACAGGAACTGTGTTTTTAAAGAGAAGACAAGCTTAAGTACCTTGTAGGGCAAGAATAAAAACTGTCGGCAACCTCCACCTCTTCCTGCAAGAGCTGTGAGGTCGTGGAATACACTAGAGTGCTGGTGACCCTGACCCACACCTGCTTTGACAGATAAGGTATTCCCGCTTTCCATCTTTTCCAGTGTCCTAGGCATTTTACAAGAAACTTCTCAGTAAAAGCGATCATCACAAGGAAATAGTAAAACCAACTGAGCCCTGCCCTGTGCAGTCTGTCTGAACCAGTGTACCAGGCACACCTCACCTGAAAGTCAGTCGTGCAGTAGTTGTAGTTGAGAATTATCTGGGCATTGCCAAAGCATGCAGAGATGAAGTTAGAAAAGCAAAAGCTCGCCTTGATTTGAAATTGCCCAGAAATGTCAAAAACTACAAGAATGGGTTCTTCAGGTGTGCAAACAAGTAGACGCAGAAGGAAAATATTAGCCTGCTGTTGAACAGGAGAGATGAATTAGTTCCCAACAATGCTGAAAAGACAGAGGTTCTCAACATGTTCTTCATGTCTGTCTTTACCAATTCTGTAGGTCCTCAGGCCTTGATAACAAAAATCCAGGTTGATGTGAACACAGACCCACTGTCAGTAAAAGAAGAATTGATTCAGAAACAGTAGCTTGACCCCCCAAAATTGATGGACCCTGATGTTTTCCATCCAAGGGTGTTAAGAGAGCTGGTTGACAACATTGTGAGGTCACTCTGCCTAGTCTTTGAAAAGTCTGGAGATTGGGGGAATGCCCCAGAAGATTGGAAGAATGCTGATGTCACCCCCATCTACAAGAAGATCTTAAAGGAGGTCTTACCTCAGTCCCTGGGAAAGTTATGGAATAAGTTGCAGAATCACAGAATCTTTAGGGTTGGAAGGAACCTCTGGAGATCATCTAGTCCAACCCACTGCCATGGCAGGGTCACATGAAGCAGGTTACACAGGAACATGTCTAGGTGGATTTGGAATGTCTCCAGAGAGGGTGACTATGCAACCTTCCTAGGCAGCCTGTTCCAGTGCTTTGCCACTCTCAGTGCAAAGAAGTCCTTCCTCATGTTGAGGTGGAAGTTGTTCTGGTTTAGTTTATGGACATTGTTCTTGTCCTGTCACTAGGCACCACTGAAAAGAGTCTGGTACCATCCTCTTGGCACCCACCTTTGACATATTTATATGCATTGATGAGATCCCCTCTCAGTCTTCTCTAGACTAAATGGGCACAGCTATCACAATCTCTCCTCATAAGAGAGATGCTCCAGACCCCTAATCATCTTTGTGGCCCTCTGCTGGACTCTCTTCAATAACTCCTTGCTTTCTTGTCCTGAGGAGCTCAGAATTGGACACAGTATTCCAGATGTGGTCTCACTAGGGCCAAGTAGAGGGGGGGGGATAACCTCCCTCGACCTGCTGGCCACACTATTCCCAATGTACCTCAGGAAACTATTGGCCCTCCTGGCCACAAGGGCACACTGCCAGCTCATAATCAACTTGTCTTTCAAGACTCCCAAGTCTTCCTCCGCAGAGCTGCTCTCTAGTAGGTCAGCCACCAACCTGTACTGGTACTTGAGGTTATTCCTCCCCAGGGGCAGGACCCTGCACTTGCCCTTCTTGAACCTCCTTAAGTTTCTCCCCATGCAATTCTCCAGCCTATCAAGGTCCCACTAAATGGCAACACAGCCTTCAGGTGTATCAGCCACTCCCCCCAATTTTGTATCATCAGCAAACTTGCTGAGGGTACATTCTATCCCTTTTTCCAGGTTGTTGATAAACAAGTTGATAAGACTGGACCTAGTATTGATCCCTGGGGAACACCACTGACCAGAGGCCTCCAGCTGCATTCTACTCTGCTAATCACGACCCTCTGAACCATGCCATTCAGCCAGTACTTAATCCACCTCACTGTCCATTCATTTCACCCACAATTCCCAAGCCTACCAATGGAGATGTTACAGGAGATACTGTCAAAAGCCTTGTTGCAGTTGAGGTAGACACCATCCACTGCTCTCCCCTCATTGACCCATCTGCCAGGCTATCCGATTGGTCAAGCATGATTTCCCTTTAGTGAATCCATGCTGACTACTCCCGATGACTTTTTCTTACATACTTGGTGATGACTTCCAGAATGATCTGTTCCATTGGCTTTCCAGGGGTGGAGGTGAGGCTGACTGGCCAATAGTTTTTCACGTCCTCTGTCCTAGTTAGAACGGCTGGGACCAATTCATCACTGGATGGGTGTAACCCAAACCTGTGTGTTCTATAGCCTTCCATGCCATTTCCCAGAAACTATTATCAATAGAGCATTTACACCCTCTGCCCAGAGCAGCCTGACTCCTCAGGCTATAAACTAGGTGTTAAGAGGCCTGTGAGATAGGAAGATGTTCCTGTCCTCATACCCTTTTATGGAATTCCCCGCTCTGAGGGAAGGACTGAGCATTCCTGCCTGAACTGGAGAATATACGAACTTGGAGTTTTGGAACCTTTTTACCACTCATGGGATCCAGAGGAAGACTGCAGCTCACCGCTCTCAACCAGACTGAGACCACCACCCTCAACTGGACTGCAATCACCACTTTTGACCAGACTGTAACAGCTCTCCCACCAGCAGGTTTTTCCCCTCTCCCTTTACTTTGGACTCAGGGGGGCCCAAGGAACACCACTTTGTTCATGCCCCAGGGTACTGGGTTATACATTTGGGTTTTGTGGGTTAAAACCAATTGTTTGTCTGTATAATTGTACTTATTGTATTATTTTATTAAATTGTTATTCTGACTTATAATCTCTCTTTTGAGTTGAGTTCATTTCCCCTGCTGGTTAACCTTTAAACCAGCACATCCTCCTTCTTGCTCCTTTTGAAGATGGGAGTAACACTGGCTTTCCTCCAGTCATTGGGCACCTTTCCAGCTCTCCATGATTTTTCAAAGATGATGGAAAGTGGCTTAGCAACATCATCCATCTCCCTCAACACCCATAGGTGCATCCCATCAGGCCCCATGGATTTATGGGTGTTAAGTTTGTCTAGCTAATCCTTAATCCAGCTCTTTATGACCAAGGGGAAGTCTTCCTTTCTCCACCCTTCCTCTCTTTCCTCCAAGATCTGGAATTCCTAAGGGCTGACCCCAGTAGTAAAGGCTGAGGCAAAGAAGATATTCAGTAATTCCTCCTTCTCTGTGTCTTCTGTCACCAGGACACCATTCTGATTCAGCAACAGTTCAGGGTTCTAGTCCTGCTTTCTGCTTTGCTTCCTTCACACAGGATCCTGAGTTCCACCTTTTCAAAGTCACTACAGCCAAGGCTGCCTGCAATTGTTACATCTTCAATGTAACAAACCTCCTGGTTTGTTAGTACAAGGTCCAGCAACACACCTTTCCTCATTGGCTTATCCACCACTGGCATCAAAAAGTTATCTTCAGTGATCTGCAGGAATATCCTGGACTGTGTGTGCTGAGCCAATTTTTTCTCCATATATCAAGGTGGCTGAAGTCCCTCAGGAGAATCAGTGCCTGTGACTGTGAGGCTACTTCCAGCTCTCCACAGAGAGTCTCATCAACTTCCTCCTCCTGATCGGGTGACCTGCAGTAAACACCCACAACAGTGTCACCCATGTGGCAATGGATTTATGGAAAAAGTCCTGCCAAAGATGGACTGGTGAAGAAAAAGAAGAAAACAGCTCAAATGTTATAGAAACAGGAGTTTTTAATGTTGTTTAAACATGTCTTAAGATGGCCCTTTTGCATTTCTGCAAAGTCACTGGTCCTTCTTCCCGACACCCTCTGTAAAGACCCCTTATCTCCCAGGCAGGAGTGCCCTGGGAAGATGTCCTAAGGTGCTCTCAGTGGCCTTTGTTAACCCCTTTCTATTGGCTGTTAACTCTCTACCTGATTGGTTTTTCTGTAAGACCCTTCATCTGTAATTGGTCCCCTTTGACCCTCCCAAGAGCTTTATAAACCCCTACCCCACATTATACTTCCTTTTTCGTCCGTCCCTCCTTGGTGGTCTCTGTGTGTGCTCCTTGCGGGGTCACAGGGCCACATGGTGGGGGGCAGGGTGGATGAGCATACACTTTTCCAGGTAATGGACTAACTCCAGGGCCTGAAGGTTCCCCCCTCCAACTCATTCACCGTATACCCATATTAGCCTGTCCCTTAATTCATACCCATGAACTCTCAACTCATTCATCTGTCCCTGAGTAGAGCTTGATACATTCCAGTTGCTCTCTCACATAAAGAGCGACTACACCAGCTCACCTCGCTGACCTGTCCTTTTTGGAAAGCACAGAGCCATCCGTGACAACATTCCAGTCATCCCACCATGTCTGTCGAATTGCAATGAGATCATTGTCCTGCGACCGTACATAGATTTGTGGTTCTTGTTTATTCCTCATGCTGTGTGCCTTTGTATAGAGACACTCCAGAGAGGTAACAAAGCATGCAGGTGTAAGAGGAAGAGTCACAAAGATGATCAAAGCAGTGGGAAGCCTGACATATGAGGAAAGGCTGAGAGAACTGGGATTTTTAAGCCTAGAGAAAAGAAGGTTTAGGGGGGACCTTATCACCATGTTCCAGTATTTAAAGGGTGGCTACAAAGAAGATGGATAATCTCTTTTCACAAGAAGTCACATGGAAAAGATTAGGGGTAATGTATATTAGTTACTTCTGGGGAGATTCTGATTAGACACAACAGGAAAATTTTTCACAATGAAAACTATCAGCCATTGAAATAATCTCCCCAGGGAAGTGGTGGATTTCCCAGAATTGGACTCTTTAAGATTTGGCTGGACAGGATGCTGAACTATCTTGTCTAGATTGTGCTTCCACCGTGCTTTTGCCAAGAAAAGTTGGACCAGATAATCCTTGAGGTCCCCTTCCAGCCTGGTATTCTATGCATAATGGCAATTTATTTTTAGAAAATTAAGTACATGTTCCAGGTAGCAGTCCTGAATCCTCAGGAGTTAGCTTCTGATTTAATGTGAGTAGTCCCAGCTAGAGAAACCTTCATAGAAAAGTTCCTCCTCTATAGGCAACTTGACATACACAGACAAGTTTTTGTTGTTTTTTTAGGGCAAGTGACTTATAAAATGCAATATGCATGAGAAAAAGAGAGAGATAAAAACTGAATTGTAAAGAATGAGGAGGTTCTCAAAGCCCCTGTGGTGACGTAGGGGGGAATTTACAAGGGCATGTTGAACCTACTTTAAAATGTGCTGATGCAGAGACGATGATGGGAACTCTTGGAACCAACTGGGAATTGACTCACTTGTCCCTCCCTGCTGCTGCCTCTGCCTGTGAGTAATATTCACAGCTCACCTTTTTCTCTTTAAGCAGCTGGTGTGCCTGATGCTGACTCAACTCTGGGGGATGGAAATGTAAGCCAGATTGAAGCCAGAGGTGATCTTGTTTCCATGCATGGGATTTTATTTTTCATTGTTTGATTAGAATCACAGCCACATCAAAAGAATTGGAGAAAAAAGAAGGCACTGTTTTTGCCCTTCATGAAAGGCCTTCAGGAATTTTAGCTCTGCCTGTGGCAGGGGGGGAGGTGGTAAAGTTTACTAGATGAGCCAATTCATATCTTTCCCTCTCAGCTTCCCCCCTTGCCATTCCCACACTTGTCTGAGCTCTTTTTATAGGGAAAAGATAGGGGAAGGTGACTGCAACAGATGAAAGTGATGTTAGTTACATCAGCTGCTGTTGGAAATGGAGCTGAGGAATCCACCTACCAAGAAATACAGCCAGAAAATAATCCATCCAAAAAAGTTATTGCAGTCTCTGCACAGGGCACCTGAAGAAGCTTTTGAAGGACGTCTTTTTTCTTATTACAGTAATATTTTTCAGGTTCACAAGGTGAGCACTGTGTATGGGATGCAGCTGGCTACAGTGATTAATGGCTCTTTCTGCTACGAGTTCCTCTGCAGATCCTTTGGCATTTCATGTATTCAGCAAAGCTTATTTCCACTTAACTGCAGTCTCTCGTCGTGTCCCAACATCCATTTGGACCTCTATAAAGTACATCTGCATGCTAGTTAATCTCTGCTCTTGGCAAAGGGTCTGCCTATGCAGCATGCTGCTTCTTCCTATTCCCTTGCCCTGGGCTTAAGATGATATCTTCTTACTAACACAGACTAGGTACATTATCCTACAAAATCTGCTTTTGAAAATAAAATACTGAAAACCATTTCCTCAGAAGCACTTTTTTGTTTTCATCTTAAAAACGAAATGACATTGCCTATTTGATACTGTGCTCTTTAAGTTCCTTTAAGAGATATCTTTCCCTCCTACAGATATCTAACGTGCTCTGCACAAGCCAGTGAGGTTGCATGGCTTGATATGGCAGTATCCTAAATGTGATCCATTGTGCAGCAACATCAGTTTGCAAAGGGGAGACAGGCCAGCAAGGGCAAGAATCTGTTTTGGAGGCAGAGCCTGCTGCTGACCAAGAGGTAGGGAGAGTTTCTCTGCCATGTGAGTTTCTCTGGCAGTGACTGTTACAAACCTGCAGAACTTGGTGGGAGAGGCTTTAAAAGCACAAAAGATGTCCTTTGTCTGTTTTGTCTCTCTCAAATGCTCCTCTTGTGGTGCTTTCTGTCCCTTCTACTCTGACTGCAGTTCAAAGTGTGAGCACTGTGGAAGAGAGTTCAGGACATCAGCATCAAGGCAGCACCTTTTAAAAAAGAAACAGTTGCTGAAACTATGGGCGCAGGAAAACGTCTTGTGGTTGATAAAAAGGGCAATCCTCTCTGCTAGGAGGTAGGTGGGTGGTGGAGACAGTAGCTTGGGCATCAATCCTGGCACATCCTTGTCGGTACAAAGATTCTCTGTTGCATTGGAGTTATCAAGCAGTAACTGAAACGCTCAATAATCCTTCGTATTTACAAACCACTGTCATCCCTACCCTCTTATGGGGTTTTGTTCGCTTAGTGGCTGTCATGGTTTAGGAACAGTATTCTCCAGTTTAGTGCTCCCTCTAAAACCATGCTGCCATTCACTCCCCCCTCAGCCTCCAGTTGGAGGCACAAAAGGTGAACATCTCAGGTTGAGATAAAAACAATTTACTGGAAACAACGAGATAAGAAAACAAACAGTAACAGCAACAATATTAATAACAAAATGTATAAGACAAAGAAACAATTTAGATGGAAATAAACTATAAACAAATATCTGACCGTTTTGCCTGCCACATTTTCCCCCAAACCATAGGTACACCCTTCTCCTCAGAAGCGAGAGAGATTCCCTTTCCCCCATCCTGGCAATGACTTGTGGTGGTATCGAATAGCATTAGGGTCCTGACCATGGTGCCTTCCGGCTATCGGAAAAAAATTCACCCTGTCCTGGCTGCAACCAGGACAGTGGCACAAGCAGAGTGACAGAAAACCGGAGCTATAGATTTCTTTCCCTTCCTGTGTGGAACTATGCCACCCCATCACATGGGGATTATTTCTCATAGTCATTCCTTTCTGAGTGTCCCTGCTGCCTGCTCTGCAGCCACTGAAGCAGGTGCTGAATGCTGCTGTTTACCATGTTTTTGCCATTTTTTCCAGTATTATTTCAGGGCATGCTTACACTTTTCCATGCTGAGTTCTCTGCTAATTTGGGATTGACTACACAGCACTGCCCACTCACATTGTGTTTTACTTATAAGTTACTCTCCTCCTTTTGAAAACTCTCCGTGTATTGCTGCAAGCTAACTTGTCTGTCTTGCTCTGCTCCTGGCCATCTCTCTGACCTGACACACAGCTTGACTGGCTGGTGAGAGGTCTGTCTTCTCTCAAACCTATGCCAACCTGTTTCCCCACTTCTGCTTCCTAATTCACCACTTCTTCGCTTGGTTATTATTATTAGGATGACTAATATATCGCATCTGTTTCTTGCATCTCTGCTGTCTTCCCATCCTGACTCTGTGGGTAATTTATGTGAAGCAGAGTAACACACAGACAGTGAGCATGATGGCTATTTAGAGATGGAAGATGGTGTATTCCAGGAGCAATAGTACTTGACAGACAAAGGCCTGAGGTGCTATCGTAGAGCTCTGAACTCTTGCAGACTTTAAGGATAGCTAGAACTTGAGTTTGCTGTCCAATAACTAGGATGAAGAAAAAGCTTAACACTCAGAATGGGATACAAGTTCATCCCGGATGTAGATTCTTTTGATTTAGGGTTTAATTAATTGTATTTGTTGGGGGTTTGATGATACTTTGAAGATCTCTCCTGGAAATGAGATTTACCACCACGTTTGCATTCACATGTGTCTCCTTCTCAGACGCAGCAGGTGTGCTTCTGTGTTGGATACCCATGTATCAGGGGAGCCAGAGGAAGGTAAGCCAAAGCTGTCAGATCTGATAAAACTTGTGGCAGAATAGAGAGTCCAACACATCCTTTCAATCACACCTTACAGACTATGGTGTCTTTGTGTATGTTGCTGCTGATGGTGATATAGCTAGAGACATGAAGTAGAGATGAAAGTTTCCTCCCACTTCTTTCACTTCCTGACAAAGAAGGCTGAGAGTGAACCAGACAAAAAGGAGAAGTGTTTGCAAACTTGGCAGACTTTGAAACCAAAGTGTGCCTTTTTTATGTGCATGCACCTTTTCAGAGGTCGTTATTGTGCAAAGAGGAGGCATTGCTCATTCAAACCAGGATGGCAATTTCAGTCCAATGGCTGGAACTCACACACCTGTCAAACTAAATGAGTCTGGAGTACAAGCAGAGAGGGCTTCAGAAGGTTAAATCTGGAAGTAAACACCACTACTTGCTTCAGGCTTTAAATTGTGAGTCATAAATGTTAAACACTTGAAGGTATCAGCATAGTATGCTATTTATCACAAAACAAACAACTTAACTCACTGAGCACATTTATAGAGGTCTCGTTCTTCTCCCACGCTTGGCTTGCAGACAGATACAGAACTACTTGTGTAAGGAAGGACTCCTTTCCTATAGGAGAGAGAGACGTGAAATGGCTAATACTGAATGCAGATATTATTCCAAAGGTGCTCTATAATGAATCCACAAGCATTCTCCACAGTCATCTCTTAAGAGTGACTCCTGCAGTGTAACTGAGAGCCAAGAAAAGAAAGGTGTATTAAGGTGTAAAGTAGCCCCATTTTGCATACAGCAGAGCAGCTTCATGCATGTTATCTTCTTTGGCACAGAATGAGCGTAAGAGGAGCAGAAACAGGTGCCTGCACCCCAAAATCTCATACCATAAGGTCTGCAGGGCTTCCAAGCATGTGGCATGGCTTGCAGTGTCAGCTATGTGCGTATTTTCTGGTGTATCTGTCCTGTGATAGGGTTAAGCCTTCTCCAACTGACTGCCTCTAGCTTACCACAAAGCAAGGCTTTGTCACATCCAAACCTCCTGTGAATAATGTTAAAAATAACAGGAGTTGCATCACTGGGTTGGGTTAGCTGATAGGTGGCAAAGATTGCACTGCAGAATCCTGCTGGAGCCTCCCAAGAGTTTCTACACACTGGACCGTGGTTGCAGCCAGGAGGGGCTGTGGGAAATCTGAGGTCACTAGGTGTCTGCAAGGAATGCTCTTGGTCCTCCTGCTACAGTGGCTGTGCTGGTTGTCAGTCTTGCAGGAGATACTTGGCTTCCCCCCACCATCCCCCTGCTGCTGCCGCCTTCTCTACAGCATCCCTTGTGTTGTGATTTGAAAGTCAGCTCCAAAGATAAAGCTGTGTGATTAGTGTGTCTTTTAAACCAAAGTGTGTATCTTAATCAGTTTGATTTACTATCTGATTCAGCACATTAGCTGCAGACCGTGCAGCTTCCCAAACTCCACAGTGTAATGAATATGCATGCATTCAACAGTTGCAATTAGCAGGCAGCCACTGCTGGGGAAAACAAACTACCCAGGGTCTAATTCTAACCTTCCTGTAGTGACTTCAGTGGGACATTAGCTTAAATGCAAGCCACTGAATCTGCCCCGCAAAGCAGTGGTTAATAGGCCTTAATGTTTCAAAAACCTATTAAAATAGCAAGGTTTGGGTCAATTCTAATTTTACCTGAATGAGTTTGCCTATTCCTCTGTGACCCAGGCAGGGAAATTGAAAGCACAGAGCACGTACAGTACAGTACAGTACCTACGTCAGTGTTTGTTTCAGGACTGGTCATTTGGGTAAGCTGTCTCCTCTTGCTGAAAGAAATAGAATTAATTAGCAAACTTAAAGAAAGTAAAAGGGTTAAGGTTTCCCTTTGGGATTCCCAGCAGATAGGTTCAGCATTATGCAATTGTCATGAGAATTCATGAGGCAGAAGCTACTGGAGTAGCTAGGAAAAATATGAGCAATTAAAATTGCATTTCTGTTCTTGTCCTTCAGCTTAACCCCTTGGTGGACCATAAGCTCAATTGTTTGTGGGGGCTTTTTTTATTTCCCTGAGGCTTTTCAGATAGCTATGATTTGTATATTTAAGCCCTGGGTTTAAGTTCTGCTCACAGCCAACACAGTGATTTGCAAAGAAACACTTTCACATAGTTATTTCATAAAAACCATTTCTATTTAATATAAATCTGTCAAGCATTCAAAACCATATGTGAAGTAATTTAAAGTGTTTACAGAGTCGTAGAACATTGTGCTTTATTGCATTCAGAGGCAGAAAGCAAGGGCCTGACCTGCAGCAATAGAAATCTGAGCTCAGCCCTATCCAAAGATGAAAGAGATGAAGGGATCCTGTTGCTGTGTACATACAGGAAAAGGAACTGTGTTGCATCCCTCCGTGGATCTGCTTCCTCTCTGCATGTGACTTTCCCACTCCTGTTCCCCCCACACCAGCCCCATCCTCTGAAGCTATGCATGGATTGGGGTTGTTGAGATTTTGAGAGGCTGCTGACCTCTTGACTAGTGAATGCCCATCCCTTCATCAGAATAATGTTTGTTTCATCTTGAAGTCAGTCTAAACCAAATCACCAAGTCCGCTGTGTGAGCAGCTCATGACAGCTCACCAAGCAAAAGTGGTGACTTCTGGAGCAGTCACTCATCTGATCAAACCCTTCTTCCTAAATACAACTTCAATATCATCCCATTCAAGCCAGCTTTTGCAACCTGTCTGCTTCTGCGAGATTTTTTTAAAGTCTATACTGGGACAATGTCTCCATAATGCATATGGTAAACGTGCATTTTACATGTGCAAAGTCATAATACTCACAGAAGGAAACTAATGCTGGTCCTGAGCAGAAGCTGTTAAGCATGGGCCAAGTAAGAAGCTCTTTGCAGAGTGTGCAACCAGCTTCTTTTCCTTTCCTTTGGAAAGATACTAGGTGTTCCAGGAAAAGGGAGGCTGGTGGTTCTTCATAGCATTCTAATGCATCTAAATATGACCAAAGAAAAGAGAAGAAGGAGTACACCTACCTCGTCTAGGCTTTTTTTCCCATTTAACCCCCAACTTTCCAACAAAATTGTACATTCTCATCAAATCTGGCCCATGACAACTCAAGGAAACTGGTTTAACTTCTGCAAAGCTAAATAGTGACAGGGAGACAAGATCAGGCTTATAATGACAGGATATTTTTTGCTTAACTACGATGAAATTAGCTTCCCTCTACGTGTGCTGACTCTGCAGAGGCTTCTAATTCACACTGCTTGCATTTATTTATTTTAATAAAAAGACAATAGTTACATCTGTTTAAAAATAAATCAAAAGTGCTGTATTCATAGAATCAGTTGGATTGGAAGGGACCTTTAAAGGTCAACTAGTACAACCTCCCTGCAATGAGCAGGGACATCTTCAACTAGAATAGATTGCTCAGAGCCCCATCTAACCAGGGATGGGGCGCCTACCACCCCTCTGAGCCATCTGTGTTACTGTCTCATCACCCTCACTGTGGTAATCTAAATCAACCCCCTTTTAGTTTAAAACCATTACCCCTTGTCCTATCACAACAGGCCCTGACTAAAAAGTTTGGCCCCAACATTCTTGCAAAACCCCCTTTAGGTATTGGAAGGCTTCTCTAAGGTCTCCCTGGAGCCTTCTTTTCTCCAGACCGAATAAATCCAACTCTTGCAGCCTGTCTTCAAACAAGAGATATTCCATCCCTCCAATTTTGTGTCATTTTTCTGATGCATGGATAGAGTTTGCCCGTCGTTTTGAAGTAAGAATGGGAAAAGCAGTTTAGGGCCAATCCTGATGTCTGCTGTAGTGCATCAGTGCTCTTTTTGTGAGGGTACACAAGGGCTGGGAAGCAACCAGCTCACTTTCTATTGGGATGTCCCTTTAGTGATGTGTGGACCTGGCTGGTGAAAGACTTTCTGAGGTCATGTCCAGCATCAAAAAAGAGAAGTTACAAAACTGACCAGTGAAAAAAAACAGGGTCAAAATGGACTGAAAATCTAGGGAACAGAGCATTGAAATGGATGTGCACATGAAGATTGTACTCTAAAATTCTGACCTGGCACTCCACTAATTGCAGTACCTGTATCTCTATTCACACACAACATTGTGTATTAGATCTACTTGTGCCTGGCTGTTGATAGGACAGTAGAAGGAGGGATTTCTTTTCCCTGTTCAAGATGTTGGCTTACTTTTAGATTAAAGAGATGTGGTTTGTGGAAAGGCTTATATTGAAAGGAATATACTGAATTAATTCCTGAAGGGCAGAGAGAGAGAGGGAAAAAAGACGGCTAATAAATACAGCTTAAGAAGGAGAGTTATTTGGCAGATGCAGACTTCTGGTCAATTTGTGCTCTCAAGTAGCACTGAGATGTCAACTAGAGGGGAGAGAGAGAAAGGAAGGGAACTTAGCTTCATGATTGTGCATAAAAATAACATTAAAGCTGTCCTATAACCCTCTCCTATGCATCTCCTCCAAAATGAAAGTCTGAGTGGTTTGCAAAATCCTTTCAAATGAGCCTACCCTGGTTCAAACACTGGGAAGTGCAGCATGACAGGCTCTTAACAGCAGTAGGCACCATATGTAACTGTTGCTGTTCTTTGTCTATGTGCACTGCATACATATACCCAGCAATGAAACATGTGTATGGTAAGTGAATGAAAAGCAGCCCATGAACTCGCTCCTTTTTTGTTTTCTCTGCATGAGGCAAGTGGATTTATGCATATCATGTGCACATACATCATAAGTGTGAGAAACAATCAACTGGAGCATTTGAAGGTTGTTTTGTGGATTACCTGCCTGATTCCCTGAGGTGTGCCTTGTTAATTTTATTTTCCTTTTAGAAAGAATAATTTGGTTTGGGGTTTTTTTTGTTGTTTTTTTGGGGTTTTTTTGTTGCTTAAAAAAAAAAAGAGAGAGAGAGAGAGAAAACCCAACACATATGAAATGCATTTTTCCCCCAAAATAACACAATTGCAAATGCACTGTGGGGAGAAGGGGAGCAAACCTCAAATTTAATTGTTTTCAATTCTGGTACTACTTTTTGAATGTGAATTCTGATGTCAGGGATGACAGGATGAGTACGTTGAGCAGGGACTGGACTTGTGGAGGGGTGCCTGTGTCTCAGAGGTCTTCCTTACAGTAGCAGGATGGTTCTTCGCTGGGTATCAGAGCCATCCACATCCCTGGGATGTGGAACCAACCTCTGTGGATGACCAAACGAGACATGGTCCTGGGCAACTACAGTAGAGGTCAGCCACAGCAGGAGCCTTGAGTAGATATTGATGGCTTGCTCTGTCTTCTGATCTTCACAAGGACCCTTCTGGACATTAACACTTGCTGAACAGAAGGTCTTGCTCCCCCTTCCTACCAGCCTTGAATAGAGAGTGACTCACTGGTGCTAACAAGGAGTTTCCCTACCATCCTCTGCGGGGACATATTACCCTTATTTTATGGAGAGCAGCGGCAGAAGTACTGTCGCTCTTTCCTAGTACGGAACAAGCGACTCCCCTGGGAAAGTCAGTCAGTTTAATCCATTTCTTCCTTAAGGAAAATAGGACACCAGAGACAGCGTGACTTGCCCAGGCTAGTAGTGGCACTTGCTGGCTGCGAGACCTGACCTCATGGATGTTTCTTCTCCTCACAGGTTTGTGTGATCAATCAGCAAGGCCTGATACACTGTACCAGGGTAATTGTTACCTAAGCCTGCATGGCTGGCTACTCTTCGTGCTTCTGCGTGCTCCCTGTGCATACATATTGACTGATGAATGCACACCCTGTTGAGTGTTATTGCTTTCTTAATGTGCTGCAATTTTTCCTCCAATATCCTAACCAAGAATGATTGTTGCTGTAGAACGTCCTCCCTCCATTTGCCTCAACCCATGTTTACTTACAAGAGCACATTTTGCATCAGCTGTCACTCTGGTCTCACTGAAATAGAAGTTTCAAGTTCACAGAACAATAAAAGATATAAATTAGCTGTTATAATTAACTGAATGACATGAGCGAGCTTTCAAATTCCAGACTCTGTTAGGACCTAATACAATACGCACACACAACAGCCTAGGGATCTCTGCCCATCTGTCTGTGCCAGGGACTGGGCACTACCTGCACCCTGATCTCCGCCCAGCAGGCAGCCCTTCATGCCACAGTGCCAGCTGGTGCCAGGTTACGTATGCAGGAAAGCGCTCACCCACACTAACCATCTTTTATTGCCATCCTGCACCATCCTCGTTGGACCCCACTAGCAGGCCCAGAAGGGGAGGAGAAAGAGGGAGAAATGCCATTTTCTTGGAAAAGTGTGTTATTTCCCAGCCTATACAGCTTTACAGGGAAGTCCTGGCTGCCACTGATATTTGTCTGTCGGCCATTTCTATAAAGTTCAGGTAGCCATGAGACCTTGTTCTTCTTCTGGAGGGATTGGGACAATTTTCTGCCAGAATCCCCTGCAACTCCCCACCTGGAACTGTACCACCCAGCCATCCAAGTGTTCATCCACACCGTGTTCAACATCCAGAGTCTGGCTGTGAACACCATTCATTACTTTCCTTTATGGACTCCTGCAAACCTCATTTCTCCATGTCTATTTGACATGTCTGTTGGTTTGAAGGAGCTGATCTGGGCCTCCACAGGTCAGTGGCAGTGCTAAACCTCCTGACAAACCACTGATGTGCCTGCAGGTAGTTCAGCCCTTCATCAGTTTGACAGGAGGTGATTCCACATGGTCAGATCTCAGAGGCGAGACCATTGCTCATTTTTAGGTGAGGATGGTCAATAAGGCTCATGAAGGAGAGTTAAAACTTATGTGTTGCTCAAGTCATAGACTGGAGAAAATCAGAGGCAGGAGGTTTGGCTGACTACAGCCAAGGAATCGTTTATGTGGACAGTCAACATATATTCCCACATCAGAAGCATCCTCAGGGAAGGTCACTGTGCTTAGGAGATGAATCCTTGCAGTGAGGCTTTACAGGTGTTCAGACAGCTTGTTAACAGCAGGAAACACAGAGAGTGCAAGCACTTTTGCGGCTCATTAAAAGCCCAGGTGGATATGTAAACTTGGTTTTGTGCTCTTTCTGACAACTGTTTTTGCTCTTTAAAATATGTCATCTGTATTTAAATCCATCTAATATGAATCTTCCTTTATTTCTACTTGAACAATTGTTTTTTTCTGTAAGAGGGTGTCATGGTAGTGGACCCACATCTAACAGCTCTGTGTCTAGATGTGAGGCAGCCTTCACAGAAACAACATATTTGACTGTTCCTATGCCTCCCCAGCCAAGCCAACACCGTGTTCTAGGGTGTTGAGCACTGTGGAGAGGTTTCTTGACAAAGTTTCATAGTTTAAATTTTAGAGATTTTAATTCATTAATTATAATTAGCATTGAATAGGTGTTTCTTGCCATAGAACATGGATATGGAAAGAGAGCATGAGTTTTTGGTACAGTCTGGAAGGGTCAGAAAAGTGTTCAATCTGTCCAAATCTTTCACAAAACAGCTATCACTTTTGATGAAATTTTATATTGGAGAAAATCTGTTGTACTTTTGTTGTACTTCTGATTTTTATGATACTGCATTACATTACTGTTTCACATTAGTATTTTGTACTGTAATATTTTGACATTATTTGAACAAATTATTATTTTCTTGCTGGATAAAACAACTAGAGAAACAAAATGTTCTGAGAGCTTCAAACTATTTTTTTGTTCGGCTTTGGCACTGCATGGCAAATCTGAGGATGCAGCTTTTAAAAAAAAAAATCATATTTCGTCTAATGGCATTCCTGACCAGGGCTACTGTAACATTGTACTCCATGAACCCTCAAAGGATTAACAAGCATTTAAATCAAAGCTGACTGAATAAATTGTAATGAATAATTTATTCAATTACTTTCTCTTCTGTTTTCTCTTTACCAGTTTGTCTATTAATACATTGTGACTAATTTAGTTGTTGTTTGAAATATTTTACTGATAATTCCTGTAAATAATCTGATCAGGAAAAAAAATATTCAATTTAACAGAATATGTTACATAATACAGAATTTAAAGGGGAATTTTATAGTATCATAAGATGTAGATATACTTGACCTGCTTTTTGCAAAATATTATCTGAAACCCACAGGTGCTTGAAATAATTTCTATTTTGATATTTGCTGTTTTCATTGCTATTTTTATATATAAGGAAAATAATATGTAAGAGAGTCTCAAGCTGTTGATGGGGGTTCAAAAACAAGTCATGGGATGCATTTGATATTCAAATTTTCTTGAATTTTATTTGCATTCATAAGATACATAGCTCATGTTTATTTTCTGATTGGTTGATCTCAACCTTCCAGATTATTTTTTATGTGACTATTCAATTGTATTTTAAGTCCCAACTTCCAACAACATCCTAGAAGTCAATGTTTCAAGGAAAGCTTCTGTCCTAAAGCCTCTCACAGGTGCTTTTGATGTTCATAAAAATGGATGGATAAAGGGTGGGGTTTTTTAATATATCAGGTCTGAAAAAATTTCATATTTTAGTTTTGCTTGTTGTAATTCCTGAATTAAGTAAGAGGTGTTTAGGTGTTTATTTTGGAAAGGCATGCAATAATATTTTTCAGTGTTTAATTGGCTACCCAAGCCAGTCTTGACCATTCTCTGCACATCTGTCTACTAGACTTTTTATTTTTCTTTAAAGTGTGGGGTGTTTTTTTGGAAGACTGTCCCTGCTCACTGCCTTCATTGCACTGGAAAACCTCTTTCAAGCTTGTCCCTCACAGCAGTGGAGAAGTCACACACAGCAGGGTAAACCTGGCTGTGCCACCAGCCATGGTCTTAAGGAACACTCCCAGTCTTCATCCTCCAGTTCTCCCCAACACCACTGGGCTACATTCCACTGAGATGGAAGGTGTATGTTAAATTAAAACACACATATATTGGCAAATAACTAGGAAGAAAGAAAGAAAACTTGTTTCTTCTATATCTCAGCAGTGAATTGATGGTGTGGCACTTTGCCTACCGGGGCTTGTGAGAGGTTAGCAGGCGGTGGAAGGGTGACAGTGAAGACAGCAGCAGTGAGGAACATGATTTCTGCTTTCGTCAGTGTCCAATCTGTCGCTGTGTGGTGGCACTGCACTGCTGACCAAAGAGCTGAAAGCTTTGTGGTGGGCCAGGTGAGAGGAAGGTGGTTTGTTGTGCTTCATGTGTTCTGGCTGTGTCTGACAGGCACACCTGTGTTTGACATACACTTATTTCTAAATTACTGTTTCATGTCTCTTGTGGCCATCACAGAGTCTCTCCTTGAAGACATATGATATTGATGCAACAAGGCCTGTAACTCCTGTGTTTGAAAACTCATCATGTGCATGAATAATTTGGTGAATTATTCTATATGCAAACACATGTTTGTAGCAAAGTATAATTGGTACCACTGTAAACTGGTTGGGAGTGGGGAACTCTGGGCATCTCAGGCACTGATCTGAGATGCTTTGAAAATGCTGTCCCCTACCTTGTATTTTCATTATGTTTTCATTAACAGATGAAAATGGTGACCCTAAATATGAAGGTTTCTAAGGTTTTATCTTGCTTCCTACATTTGGTTGCATGAAAAAAAATTGCATTTTAACTATGTACACAGAATTTTGATTAAATTACTAACTTAGCATTCTTTAAAATCTAATTTTAATTGGAACTTTGCTAGAAGCTAGAATAATTTTTCTCCCTTCTTTGCCCATCTTTCCCTCACTAATGTGAGTTGAAACTCCTTTGTTTAATGCTATGCCCTGTTCCCACACAACTGAAAATGTTAGCATGAATCAACAGTGAATAGAGATAAGCTGCAGTGTCCCCCCCTGAAGACCACTGCACTGCTTCTATGCCTAGAACACTTTTGCATCACTTTTTGTCCTCCGTCTGTTGCAGCTTGACTCCACTCTATGAAACAGAAATGTTTTCCCAAATATGATAGCTCGTTCAGTTTGCGATTAAAGTTTCCCTGCAACAGTGATGGGATTGTGCCCAGAGAAGACTCTCCCTCTCAGGCAGGTCAAGGACAAGGGGCAGAGCCAGCACAAGGCCAGGAACAAGCCTTTACAGAGCATCTTGAGTACCAAGTGTGAGGAGTTCACCTGTATGACTGCTGCAGCAGTAACATTTCTTCCTTGGGAATGTTGAGATTTCCAAACATAAAAGGAAACCAGATAGAGGATAAATACAATTTCCAGCTGTAGCTTTCTTGGCAAAAGACCATCCTGAACACACTGATGCCTGTGCAGATGCCTCAATGGATTTTGAAGGGGCCAAGGATTCCCCTCTTTCCCTATTTATCTGGACAGGACTCCATGCACTCTTGGCAGTAATTCAGTGCTATAGAGCAATGTGCTTTAGTAAAAGGAGACTTCAGGATGGTGCTATCAATGCCAATTTGAAGGTAATTTAAACCATTTTGACTTGAGAAATGGCTAACAACCTCTTCACATACCGGTAGGATGGTTCAGGAAAAGATAACAGCTTCAGACTGATTAATAAAAACTCACCTCTCACTTGGAGCTTAATTAATTCTTCTGTTACAGGAACTACAGCTTTTGCTGTTAGCTGAAAGTGGTCTGACCTTCAAATAACATGACACATACCTTAGGAGTAGAAATATTCCAGGGCCTGTTCGTATCGTAGCATCTCTATGTGCTTTGCAGGTATTTGCACATTTCTCTTCTGCCAGTTCTGATAAAGACCTTACTCTGAGCAAAATCTGGTCCTGAACACCTCTTGGTTATTCATCAGTTGCCTTGCACTGTATGAATGATGCAGCCCATAAGAGTGGACATTGACTCTACTCCGGTCATTTTAAATTATACTTTTTTGTAAAGAGTTTAGGCTTACTCCCAGTAATCTTTTCTGGTTTGTGATTGAAAGGCATTTCTTCAAAGCTTTTCAGTTCTGTTGTATTAATGTAACACAATAAATAAAGAAATGCAGGACATTCTTCTAATACCGTCAAAGCATTTAATAAGAAATGAAAGAGGATTTCTTTTGTTCCTACAATTATGACTAGTGAAGCAAACTGTGGTAGTGAACATTATTTGGTTTTTGATAATTTTGTTATTTGAGAACAGCTTAAACTACTGTGCATATGGTTACAACCCGTTATCACAGGAGACCATAAGGCAGTGAATGCCACATGAGCAGCAGTCTCATGCAGGCAGGGAGGAAACTGATTTCTGTGGGTAAAGCATTCGATTAGGACATTAGAAATATCTGGCTTATGTATGTTCCTCAGCTATAGTTTTCTATGGGTCCTTGGAGATGTTGTTCAAGGGCAAATTTTCAAAGACATTTAGGCACGCAGCTCTCATGGAATTAAAAGGGACTTCACTATGTGGGCTTTGTCTTTCTGGGTCTGATTTCCAGTGTGTGACGATGCTTCTTTCATACCTTATGTATTGCCAATTACAAGCATTGGATAAAAAGCACTTTCTCTCAGTGTGTGTCACTTCATCAGTTGCCAAAATGGAGCCAGAGACCAAATATGTGGAGACTGAACAGGGGTTATACTGTACTGCATGGGTATATGTGTGTGTGCATGTATTCACGTACATACTGTCTCTTTAGTAACATTTTCTGTCCCTGTCTAGCTTTGTTCGTGTCAAGGTAAAAATTTTTACTCTATCTTTCCTGTCTCCTTAAATGACTTTCCTGACTTTCTGTTCTTCGTTTTTCATCTGATTTGAATCTAAACTATGAAGGAAGATGAACATCCGACTTGCTAAAGAGCATCACTCTTGTGAATAAGAATCTATATTGAAAGATGTTTAAATTATCCACAAAAACAAGTGCTTTTAAAGCAGTTAGATCTGTTTCCTTATGAATTTGACTTCTCATTTTGCATTATATTGCACTATATAATGTCCAAAACATACAAAGGGCAAATTGGAGTGCTATGAATATGCTCCTATGTGCAATCTACTATATTATACAAGATGAAATTTTTAAAAAAGTTAGACAAAAAATTATTTGAACATGGGGTGACAGAATGACAGAAGAATCATATGACTGTATGGAAAGGCTATATCTGCATATTTTAATCATAGCTTTTCCACAACTTGTTTTTTAAAGGAAATTCTGGAAACTTTTAGGTAGTTCCACACAGCCCTCTGATTTTTATAGAACTGCATGAACAGAATCTGGTTCCATAAAACTTTTCTCAATGAAATCTATGTAAAACCTTAATTAAAACACGCTGTCTCTACCAGTGCTATAGGAAATCAGATAACAAAGCAACAGCACCCAATATGCTGCTCTAGATGAAATAATTTCCTATTTCATTTACAGTCCTAACGAATGCTTCACTTTCCCTTCATTAAGTCCATATACATCTTTGTCCTGGAGATAACATAACTGCTGACACTGCAGGTTGTCCTTATACAATTGTTATTTTTAAGACCACAGAGCACATGATACAGTTCTATAGGAGCTGTCCTAATGAAATCAACAGCACTGTCACCACACTCATGAGCATTTACACAATGGACTGATCCAACTGCTGGCACTAGGTAACATTGATTTTGACATGCAGAGGAGGGGCAACCAAATTCTTCCAGGATTTCACATCATGCAAGAAGAAGCGAGTAACCCCCTTTATTTTTTCTGTAAAACATATTGGTCTGAGTTTATTAATTCACCGAGGAGGAAGAGTGTCCAACCCGCCTAACGCCTAAGTAGCCAGTGTACCATGGAAAAAAGGAAATGAAAGAAAATCCAGCCAAAGGTCATTAGTCTGAAAAATCATTGGTCTTATTTTTCTTTGCGTGCTGATCCTGTTTATGCTCAATGTGTTCACATATGAGTGGAAAGGAGATTTCAATCAACAGTTTATGTAGCATGCCCAGTTTTCATGCATTTGTATGTGACCTTTTCTTACCCTGCTGGTACAATTGGTTTCTCAGTGGCATATATTTTATTAACTTTTTCATGCTGGGATTGCATTGAAATGATGCTGCTTTTGCCCCTAGGAGTCACATCAGGTGACAGGCTTTCCAATTGCCATTTAAAGAAATGGTGTCCCGCAGATGTCTTAGAGAGGATGAGGATCTCTTACAGAGTGGAGAAACTGTCCCTGCCAATTAGAGAGGTGGTCCCTTACGGTTCGTGAGCAATATCAGTCTGGTGAGCCCTCTAAAGCTGTTTCCATTTTTATATATTCTTTACCACTCTCATCTTTTTTGTACATTTCAGTGGCTCTGCGGGGCTGGGAGATCCAGGGATTTCTTTTTTTGGTAGCAGTCATATAGCTTCATTGCTCCCCTGTAAAACTTTGTTTCTTCTCTTAGGAGTCAGTAAATACAGCATAAAGCAACCAGGAAGATCAGCAGGGAAAATTGAGAAAAGATGTAAGAAAAGCAGCATGACCAGATTAGTCAAGGAGCCAGCATTTCTGTCCAGGTTAGTCAGTGGCCCAACTCTGAGACAAGTGAGAAAGACAGAGGTCGATCGGCCTACAGTGAAAAACAGCTAAGCAGCAGCAAAATCATTTTCCTTAACTAGAGATCTGATCAAAAGCCTGCTTAGGTCAGTGAAAAAAGACTTCCGCTGAGATCAGTAGATTTTGTATCTGTCTTCCAAATGTGTTCCATCTTTGGTAATTAAAATATCTTTTGCTGCTTCCTGTTCATCTTAGCATTACAGATCCCACGCTTCTGTTATGGAAGTGGACTTGCATATGACTAACAGGTGGAGTGGTTGCAAAGAAGCTTCACTTCAGAATCTAGCCTGCAAAACATTAATTACTAGTAAAGATGTGAGGAGAAGAAAAAATCCAGAGTGGTTCTCAACGTCTTGGTGAGCTTCCAGAACAGCATGAGGCAGCAAATCCCCAGTTCAGTGGCTGCGAAACAAGTTCTATTCATTTGGAAACACCATTAAAAAGAAGTCCAGAGCTTTGTTATTGCAACTTTGGAAGTCAAAATGATTAAATGAACTGCTTGCTTTTATCTTCGCTCCACCAATGAGTTCCTACAACAGCCTTGGTTAAGGAAATGGAATTTAGCATCCAAATTCCTTTCTGAGATCTCATGAAATATTGTGGGTGTTAAGCAAAAGGATTGCACAGTTGTAACTATTCGCTGCTATCTTTGGTGAAAAAACACCAGGAATATTATTTGTAAGAGGGACAGTTCAAGACATGAAGTCTACATCAGACACCAGGCTTCAGTAGGCAGGACTCAAAGATGCCCATTCACCAAAGTCCAGTTCTGAGTCTTTTTGGTGAATGTTGTACAGTATCCCAGACTGTACAACTCACCCAGGGCTGGAGGTCTGCTTCTCACTCTCCAGCACCCAGCACATTTTTAATGCCTCTGTGATACTGAGCAGTAATTATGCTCCCAATTGCTAACAACAAAAGAAAGGGTCAAAAGTGCTTACTTTGGTGCTCTGTCTGCATCTTTTTATGTATCCAGAGGTTTTAAGTAGATATTGGCAGAGAGCTGAAGGGAACCCACAGCTCTTTTTCTACAAAGTGAAAAATTACGGAGAACAAGTTCAGAGAGAGAACAAAAGAGAGAAAATTTGTTCAGAGAACAAATACAACAAAAGAACAAAAAAGACAACAAAGCCCTACTACCAACACAATACTGTCCATCTTTGTCTCTTTTCTTCCAACCATAGATGTTTGGATCACCATCCACAATTAACTCTTTACCATGCTCAAAGATCTAGCTGGGCACAGAGCAACCAGAGAAATCAAGGGAGACACCAGGACTGCATTGCCACATCCCTGCAGGAAATTCGTGTTGCATAAAATACTCCAGTGATTGAGCTGCAATTGCCAACTTGTCAGCCTGAGGGAGAGCTCTGGGAGTAAAAGGCAAGCACTGCTCTCCTGGAAGTAAAGCTGCTGCTTGCTTGCAGGTAAATAGGCATTGCTGATCTGCCACCAGCATTGCTGAGCTTGGTGTGATGCTGAGCAAAATGAAGTCATGCTTTCAGCTATTTCTGAGTACATTTACCTGTATTTCCCTGTATTTTGCACGGTTTTTCCTCTGTTCCCCTACTTGTCTAGCCCTTCCTCATCTTAAAAGCACTGTTGCTTGGTGTATCCTGGAGGGAGCAGTCTGTTTCAATTACAATGGCAGCACTACACTTTCACTGATAACAAATAGGCATTGTGCTCCTGGCCACAGAAAAAAGGCACCGTAGGGAATTGTGCCTCTGGTTTGCAGGCAAGAGTTCAACTTCCTAATTTACTTTCAATATTCAAAATTTCACCTGTGTCCTCTCAGTTTGCTCTGCCATCTACAATCCCAAAGAAAAAGGTGGTGATCCTACCCATCCAAAGATCCTAGATTTGCAGAGGGTAAAAGGCAGCTTCACAAGTTCCCAGATTAGCCCACTTTCATATTTCTCAAAAGGGGTGCAAGCAGCTGTTCACAGAAAGACCATATTCAGTGCAAGATGAATGAAGCCTCACTATGACCTGTGAATGGGAAAGATCCTCTGACTCCTTTGTGTACAGTCAGGACAGCAAGAGATGAGGTAACCTGCCAAGGGCAGTAGGCAGCTGACAACAGGGCCAAAAATAGAAAGCCTCTTCCTGATCTCCAGGCCTACAACTTTCTGCATGGAGGTCTTCCTTCTGTCATCTCAGATAAATGGTTGAGCATGACAGGTCAGCATGAGCAGAGGTATAAAATAAGACAAGCAAATGTCTGTGTTAGATTTAATGATGTGTGCTCAAAGCCGTACTTACCAGATATCCTGTGTTAGGATTACCCTGGGATCACCGGCCATAATTCTCCATGCGCCAGCCTGTAATTTCTGAAAACACTACTTTTGCTTCTATTTTTAAGTTGTCTTTCCTATCATTTTCTTCATGGTTATCAGGGCTGGATAGTTCTGTAAGAGCTCAGTCAGCATGAGAGAAAACAGCAGCACAGAGGAAAAATGGCAGTGATGGCAAACTTCAAAAGGTTTGGAGGTTCAGGAAGAGGTGTAAGCTTATCTGCACCTCTTTGGTGTGGAAATTGATATGGAGTTTCATGAAAAAGAACTCAACTTCTTGTAAGACATCTGGCAGATCAGAGCTTCACCTGGGTTTGAAGTAACTTGAGAGTGACCTTTCCTGCACTGCTTCCATATTTTGCCTTCCTGTTCACTGCAAACGAGAAGTGGCAGAAGAGCATGATGGTTTTGGTAGATGGAAGCAGTCTCCCCGCTTCCCCATCCTCTGTTCTTTGTTATCAACAAGTTTAAGAGCTCAGCCTGCAAACAACAAAAAGCCAGCCAGCCAAAGTGTCCTTTTTAAGCTTTACAAGAATGTTTTTGGAGGTTGGGAGCAGAAGCATGCAGAGGTGAATAATTATTTCATGTGAGGAGGCTTGTTTGTATGGGGGCAGCCAGATCAACTGGCAGCTTCATAATATGGAGGTGACATAAGAGTAAAAAGTAATGTAAAACTGTGCAGGATAAATTCTTCCTGACATACACCCCATGCCAACTTCAGAGAAATTGATGACTTGCCTGGATTGTAAAACGAGTACAGATTTTGGCCTTTTGTTTTTATGCAAGGTTACAGAATCCTGACGCTATGATTGTTGCCCTTGATATGAAAGTCACATGCTATGATTCAGTGGTTTTAATTCTCCTTAAAAAGCTCATTAATCACTGATTGTACATGTGTATAATTATTCTGCTGGAAATCTCAATCCATTTTTTTTAATGTGAAAGTCAATAGTTAGGGGGCTGCCAAGTCTATTCATTATAAAACCCTGTTGTCAAGAGTATATAACCGGGCTGTAAACACTTGTTCCAATCTAAACAATTGCACAGAAAGAGCCTGCTAAAGGAGGTAAATTTAAAAAAAAAAAAAGTAGAGAGAAAAATCCGTATGACTGTTTCTAGTTACATGTCCTTTACTGAAGGTAGTACGAGGCACCCAACTCTGCAGGCTCTGGATGAGCACAAGGCTACGGTGCTCCTCTCCTTTCTGCCGGCAGAGGGAAAGAAAAGGCTGCTGTTATTCCGTCCTTCAGATACTGCAGATGATTTTCTGTCCCAGACAGAACAGCAGTGCAAATCCTGATACTTTGCAGCAGTGCAAAGTCTGTGCTCCAGGCAGAGGTTTCTCTCCCACAAATGCCTTTCTAGAAGGTATCTTTAACCAAATCTAGGTTCATTCTGTATTTTGTGCAGAAGGTGTAATTTTAATAAATGTGAGGCTCTATTAAACCATATCATGGTCTCTTCCGGCCTCAAACTTTGTAGTAAGATAATCCAAACCAATCCCTGTACTGGGTTCTGTCAGGGAGACTGATGCAGCAGCAAACGCCGAGAATTTGTGCCAGAGCTGGTGCTGGAGCCCCCCTTGCTGTTGCCCCATATCTTGTGGGTGGGTTTGCTTGGAGGATTCTGGAGTACTTCTCAACAACACTGTCCTGGGATGTCCAGGCAGTCAGCCTATGGCTGTATGCACAGATAAAATAGGAGCATGAGCTTGGATGGGGAGAGCAACCATCTGAAACATTCTGTTATATGCATGGGTCTGCCTAGAATTCATGGCAATTTTTGAGGTCCTCAGGACTGTTGCCACAGTCTTGGGACTTACATTAATTTTGTAGCAGAGAGCTCTGTGTTGCTATGAGGAGAAACGGTTGCTTGAATGGATAGGGAGGTCCAGGATAATAAAACATTTGAGTCCCATCCAGCAGGGGGAATATGGAGGAGCTCAGTCCCTAAGCCCTGAACACATCCACCTCCACCGCCTAGTATGGCAGAGAGTAGTCATGCTGAAAATAACTTTCCGATTTAGACAGAGAAGTCTCTGATGTTTCCCCTTACTCTCTGAAAGCAGGCACGAGAGGAATGAGTCAAGCAAGAGGAAATCTCCGGTTTCTCAGTATGCTGTTTCAGGCAGGTGTGGGACTGTGTGTGTCTGCTCAGTAACCACAGAAATGGTTTGTACAAATCATTAGACATTTCAATATAGAGTGGTTATGGCTGGAGAAGCACCTTTTACAGAATTGGATCACTGCATAAGCGCCCCCTCATGATAATAGTATTTTTAAATTGGCCCAAGGTTCCAAACAGAGCAATAAAGAGCATCAACAAATACTTAGGGAAACAATCATACCTATGAGTCCCAGCTGCACATCCCCATGGCATACTGTGCCTCTTGGAGTGTGCTAGTTAAAACAGGCCATGTAAATGGAAAGGAGGACAAAGCAGTCTTCTGAAGCTAGGTACTGGATTAAAAAACTTTGGAAAGTTTTCCACTTCTTTCTGTGAATGTTTCTGCTTTATGAAACAGAATCTGAGGACCAAAGTGATTCAGACTCATCCAGGATATCTACAGGATGGGTTAATGCACTAACACTATGGGCATTCATTACTATAGGCTATAGGAATGCACTAGGGCTTGAATGCAAAGTTTCTTGAAACCCCCAGGTGTGCAGCAAAACAGAATGGTGGACTCCCTGCCTCCCCCAGTCCTTGTACTCCACCAAGATAACCACTGAATATAGTCACCACATGCAGTGGCCACAATGTTGATTAATTAGTAATGTGCAGTGCCTAGGAGAACTGGAGAATCACATAATCTGGAGGGAAGGGCTCTAGGGAGATTCTAGCTCTGATTCCAAGCAGATCCAGTGTTGAATTCAGACCTGTTTTCTCTGGGCATTATCCAGTCAGGCACTGGAAACCTTCAAGGATGGAGCTTGCACAACTTTTTTGGGTAAACTGCTCCAAAGTCTGACTGTCCTCATGCTGGAAAGATTTTTCCTTATATCCTGTCTGGACACCCTCTATTTCATTTTATGACCATTGTCCTGTCCCATGATCACACATCTCAGTGAAGAGCCTGGTTCCATCTTCTCAAAAACCTCTTTGTAAGTACTGGCAGGCTTCTGGTAGGTCCCTCAATTTTTATTATTTTTTTCTCTTCCTTGGGCTGAACAAGCCTTGTTTCTTCAGCCCTATCTCATGCTCCAAGTGCTGCCACACCACACATTTTGGCGGCCCTTTGCTTAGCTCACTCTGTCAGTCAACATTCTTGTGTCTGAGGACACAAAATTGGACATGATATTTGACATGCAGCCTGAGCAGCAAAGAGGAAATTTCATTGTTATTCACCATTCTAAATTTAAAGAAACTCTGATAGGAAATGTTTTTAGCCCTTTGTAATTTAGCATTTAGCTATTTAACATTTAGCTCAACCCTGAAATCAGAGTGAAGCCCAAAAGTATCCATTAAATACTTTTTTAAAAAACACATTCTTTAGAGCAACACTAATAAAAACTGCTGAAGATGTAAAAAGGAATCCACATCATAATTGTTCATCAACTGCAATTAAAAAATTCTCCTTTCATTTCAACACTGCTGGTTCATTTATGCATCAGAGACCATGGGACTGAACAAGCATCGCAGGTACAGATGTCAGCTGTGAGCCATTTTGGGGAATGGGCATGCTTGCCTCAGGATGTCTGAGGGAAGGGACCAGCCAGCTCAAAAAGGCATGAAGAAATAGGATGGCCTAGGGATTTCCAGACTAGGACTCTGAAGGTGTTCCCGAGTACTATAGTGCTAACAGAATTGCACTTTTCCAAGGGGGATATTAAACACAGTGCTGTTGGGCTTCTAATTCACCTTGATGAGTTGGAAGGCTTCTTCGTGTAGCTGCTGAAGCCTGTCGCTGGCACCTGAGACTGCTTCCTCAGGAATGGCAGACTGGCAGAGTCAGTAATACCTCTCAGATCAGTAGAAATATTAATATATTAAAATATATGTGTAATTTGAAAATGCCATTGGTGAATGGCCAAAGCTGAAAGGCTCTGACTTTATTACCCAGACTTTCAGTGAGGTTTTTTTTCTTTTAATCCTCCAGGCAATACTTCCCCCATGTCTTTGCTCCTAAAATCAGATTTCATTTTAATTTTTTTGAGAATAAATTGCTGTAAATCTTTGGAGGGTCCTTAGAAATGTGATGGCTGCTGTGTCAGGCGTTTTGGTTGAAGAAATTCTGCAGCTGAGTTGAAAATAATCTATTCCTTGCTTTTATTAAGCATTGCCTGATTATTTTTTTCCTAAAAGGCCAGAACTGTAACTGGTCACAAGCTAGTGTTTCATCTAGGCAGAGATTAAGCCAACAGGTGTCAAAAGTAAATAGGTAACTCATTGGGATAATGTTACCTTAAAAGTGTTGGAGGATTTGAATATATTTTGTGAGATGGCATTTTTGGATTTCTTCCCATTCTCACTCCTTTGTTTTGAATGCAGATAGGTTGTACAAGCATTGCTTTAACTCACAAAAGCTTTCTGAATCTAAAATGAAGCATTTCAAAATTAAAAAAAGCAAAGTCAGAAAGATTGAGACAGCAAGCAGCCCTCTCAGAGAATGCTGTTTGGCAGTGGTATTATTAGAGGAGCTGGAGCTGAGAGAAGAGAGCGTGTGCACAAAATTCCCTGCGTCACTAAATATGACTTTCAAAACCTCATAATATCTTCTGTAAAAGCTACCATCCTGTCAAACATTTTTTCGGTTGATCTCTTTGTGGCTGAAACTATAAAGAAAGCTCAAATAAAGTCGCAACTATTTTTGCTATAAAAAAAGCCACATCCTTTTCCTTTCTCCTCCTTGCTCTAAACCCCTGGCTGTACGGCATTTGATCAAGCTTTCAAAAAGACAAAACAAAATTCTCCCTCAGGCATAGAGCAATCTTGGGAAGTTTTGGCTCAAGAGACAGATATTTCTGAGAAAATGAAAAAGAGATCTTGGAAACAAAATCCTACAGCAACCATAACTGTGCATCTCTATGGTGGCTTTAATTATTATGTGGAAAGATTCAGTCAGATATTTAGAAAAGCTGGGGGACTTATATTAGGACTGAAAGACTGGAATGGGGCTGGCAGCTGTGATAGGGACAGGGGACCCTGAAGAAGCACATCTGCCTTCCAGTTCTGTGTCAGGATATGGCCATGCAGCAGCGGGCAGATGAAAGGAGGTGCTTTTGTGTCTTTTGTAGTCTCCCTGGTAAATCCTCTTCCAAAGGGAAATGCCGGAGAGTGAATGCAGCCAGAGTGCTCGTTCTCCACATCATTCAGGCGTGTCTCAGTCCTGAATTGGGAGCTGATGCTTAGCCATCAAAAGAATATTTCATACCTGCCTTGACCTATTTAGTTATTGGCAATCAGGCAGCCTGCTGTTCTATGCATGTGTGTGAGCCCACACCTCTTTTGGACAGTTACCTGCTAATAATCAGAGCTGAGCTGACAGCACGAGGTCATTAATGGATATTAAGATTTTTATCAACTCTGGCCTGTGTCTGATTTAAATCAGGTGTCTAGAAATGATAACTGACCACCTCCATGACCTTTTGCCAAGCAGTTATATAGTATTTAATACATCAGATTTTTCCAACCATATATATTCCCTCATTTCTATGTTATTCTGACACTATTTTCTCAGCATTATCTACCTATAATTTTCTTCGATGAACTAGCACTCTCTTTTTCAACGCTGGAGTATGCATTCTTCAAACAGATGTTAAGCATTAAAAATAGCAAGGAATAATGATAAATAATTGGGATGATCTGAGAGATCGCAAGAAATAAAGGAAATAATTTAAGGGGAAAAAAATTCTATTACCATCAAAAGGCAAAGTAAAGTAAGAAAATAATTGCAGAAGTTCTACTTAGTAATCTTGAGGTGCCTGAACCCTGAACCCTGACATGTCTGACGTGCAGTTAGCATCAATCTCAGGTAGGGCTGTGGAGATTGTATTGTCCATGAGGCAATCTAAAAGGTAGCTCTGTCTTATGTATATAAATGTTGGAGTCATTCAGATTTAGAAACATGAATGCGTGGCTTAAGTCTGTGCCACCCCCTTTTCTCTAAGCTTTGAAGCTTGATCTTTCCTTTTGCAAGAAACATAACAGAGTCTCACTCCTTGCTCTTTCCATTTTCTATGGAGGTATGTGTTTACATGGAGGTATGAGTTTACACGAGTAAACTCATAATCTTTGTCTCTGTGTGAGTAATGGAGCTACAGGCATCACAAAAAGTGATTGTATGTGACCAGCCCCCAGACATCGTTCTTCAGTTTTCTCTGTGTAGGACATGCAGTTGAGGGCACGATTGAAGTCTTATCATACCGCAGTCAAGCTGTATAATGAAACTTTAATGTCATAGTGTCTCCTCAAATGCTGTAGCTTTACACCTTAATAATTTTTGCCTTTTGTCCTTTGAACCCTCTCCAAATTTTCTAATTAGGTTGTTTGGTACATAATGAGGGTTCTCAGTGCTGGCCCCTCTGCTCAGCACTGCACAGGTGACAAAGTCCATCACCCCTCTTCACTGTGATCTATTGGCTTTAAGGCGTTTCTTATCCTTCATTTACAAGCAGTGAACAATTTGCTGTCCAGTTTTGTTCTTCCTAAGTGCTTGACATCGTTTATTTTGGATTTCTCCTTCTTGGATGATGCTGCTTTGGGTTGTGTTAGTAGGGGTCAGTGCAAGTGTTGTTTTACAATGAATTTCTTTTTGTTACTTCTCACTTCAATTCTGTAGATACGTATATATTGCTGTGGTTTTGCCCTTTCTCTTTTGTTCCTGAGTGTGCACTTTGCAACATCTTTTACATCCCTAATGAAGGTATTACTCCAAGTCAAAACTAGATGGAACCCTGTGAACATTTTGCTTCTGCTACCTCATCACTGTCCCTGCTGCAGTTCTCTGTAGGTCTCCTTATCAGTCTCCTTTCTGCTTTAGCTCCTCCTGTAGGTCTTTATTAAGCAAATTGTTTATGCTGGTTGCTGAACTTCAAGAATGCAAACAAGCATTTGCTTTCATCTGGTGGTTGCTCAAAACCGAGTTGGAAAGATTTAAGCATGTGCTTAAGTGCTGCTGAAGGGAGGCTTCTCTTTCAATTTAATTACTTTTATCCCTTACCTTTTGATTCTAGTCTTCTATGTATAAAACATCGATATCTCCCCCTAGAATGGATTCTTTCTTTATCCCACGTCACTTGTTGCTCGTGTTTCCAATGCCCTCTCGAAGTTTTCTAATAGCTCTTTTTGTACTGCTTGGTCGATTATTTTACTGGAGATTGAAGATAAAAGTGCTGGGCAGTAATTGCCAAGATCATTCTTCCTTCTGTGTAAATCAATACTATATTTGCTTTATTTCCAGCCTTTGGGACTTCCATAGTTCTCCATGACTTTCAAAAATAATTGCCAATGGTTCTGTAAATTAACTGGCTATACCCTCATCACCTAAGGATGAGTGCAACCAGATTAGCTGATTTGTATGATGGATATTCAAAATTTCCAACTGTTCCTGTAACCTGCATTACAGTGATGGCTATTTGGCTAGGATTTTCATTATTTCCCAATTGCTACATCCCTTTTTTCTATTTTATTCAAGAAAAAAATAGTAAAGGGGTAAGTTGGCCTTGGAAGAAATACTGGTTTTTTCATCTTCCCCTCACTTATTAATGAAACTACTTCCTGGCCATCTTTCCTTTCCCCTACAAGGCATTGGAGAAAGCCATTCTTATTCTCCAGTACTGCTTGGGTTAGCATAAATTCAGCTAGGTTTCTCCTGTCCTTTCATTTCTCTTTTCTACTATTTGCTCTTCCATTTGCTGCTGCTTGTTTCTGGGTTCTGCTACCTCTGAGCAAAGCAGCTTGCACTGCTGTCACTGACCTATTCCTACAAATAATTGGAAACATAGCTGGGCCAGAAGGATCCAATCCATCACCAAATTCCATCCCATCTCTCCCTCACTGACCTCATGTCCTCTCATACGTGAACTTTTTCACTGTCTTTTATTTATCAGCAATGGAAAAGGAATAGCTTTAGGGCAGATATTTATGACTGTCTTTCCAAGACACTTCTCTCTTTCCAAGAGAGACGTAATAGGCAGGTGCCAGGATTAAGCAAGCCCTGTGTTTCTGGTTCCCCTGAGGTCACAGCAGAGACCCGCCCTGGAGGTGGCTGCCCATTTTCTCTGTATTTTGTCGCTGCAACCTCAGCCAATGTATGATGTTTGAGCCCAAAGCACTTTTGTTGCTGTCTCTCTCTCTCTCATGTACTTGTAAGGGCACTGACTTACATGACCTAGCAGGACTTTTCCATCTTTAACTTCTTTTACATGGTTTACCTTTTACAGCAGCATTCTCTGACTCTTTCATTTCTTGGTCGTTTCTTTTTCCCAGAGGCTCAGTTTTATACCTCCCAGCTCTCAAAATGCCCTCACTTTAATAAATGATGGCAGTTTACAAGCTGTGCTTTAGACACTATTCTTGTTGTGCTTGAAGTATTTCTGAACAGATAATTGTCAAAACTCTTCCCAGATTTAGGGCAGATTTTTTTCCTGTCATTGTGGTACCAGCTCTCAAACTGGTCTCTGCAGGTTTTAGAGTGAGTTGTTGTGTTGTCCTCAGAATAATGTAATGTAATGTAGTGTGTCAAGCAGTTCACACAACCTGTTTCTCCCTTGAGGCTGCTGCTATCCTAAAACTATTATTTTAAGGAGGGAAAATGTTTATTCTCTTCTTTGATGTTGTTTCATGTTAATATGCCTCTATTTTGCCCATTTTCCTCATGGTGGAGGCTGCTTTCTTTGCTCCAGCGACCAGATACTTGGAATGAAAACATGTTACTGCCTACTTGTCTTAGAGGGAGTGCAGGAAATGGGTCTGGGGGGAGAGCACATTATTTTCTTTCTCAGCTTTGCTACCATACATATTTATTACCATGTTCCTGGCTTCCCACTGATTATCTATAATACAATCTTCTGAAAACATATGGGTAAGACTCTAGAAACATATTACAGGAAATATGAAAAGTACTATTTTGTTACTAAATTCATGATTATCCTTCTTTTGAGAGTACCTTATGAAGACCAAACATGATACCACAGATGGTATAGTTGGAAACAAGGTGCTTAATTAAAATAAATTATAAAAAAAGAACACCCCTCCCAACTTTTAACTTAATTTATATACTGTCTTGATTTTTTGGCATAACCCCTATCACCATGCTGCTCCAGGAGCCTTTTGCCTCCCTCACCAGATTTCTGTGTAATGCATATTGTGCTTCTTGATGTGCCAGAAGCGGTCCATGTCCCCTGTCAAACCTTTCCATACTCACAGATGTTTCATCTCACATATTTTAAATTTCATCACTACTCGAAAGAGGAGGCTGAGTGTTTCAGGACCCTGACAAAGGGATCACAGTGACTGTCTCTGCTCATACAGCCCAGTCTCTGCTCTTCAGTTGTTTTCTGAGTAGGATTCCATTCACATTACGTGGGCATCTCTGTTGCCCTGAAAAAAAAGGGCAACAGAGGACCTCTTTTTTCCTGCTTGATTGAAAATATTTTCATGTATGGAAGAAATTCACACTAAACCCTAAATAAACTAATACAAGTCCAGCATGTTAGCACAGTAGGTGGCTTACTGTAGTCAGCGGCAGCATCTTTTTCTTCCAGGCAGTTTGCCCACTATGACTTTGTTCTTTATTCCCTGCTGTCTCATATGGTCAAGAATAGAGTCCCAATTAATACTTGCCATGTTGCCTCATGCTCAGCCATCAGGTAAGCTTGAAAACTTCCCATTCATTAGGCACTCCCACTTGAAATGTATTAGATGTTATGGAAGATGACCAAGGGAAGGGAAGGTCCCCAAAAGCTTATGGCAAGCAGACAGCAACATTGACTTTGGGTAAGAACACAGAAGGATGCTCACCATTGTCATAGAGGCTGAGGTTTGCCTTTCTATGCAGGGCTGCTGAAGACATCCCTGGCATTTGTTTCTAGTTCTAATGTCTTTGATGCTGAAAGAATGACGAAAAGATGCAAAGAAATTTTAAAAACAAACAAACAAAGAGGACAATAAGAATGCTAAAGACATAATCCTCCAAGAGCTAAGTTATCAAAGAGAATGTTAGGATGTGGCTTGATCATGGTCCATTGATAACTTTGAGGAGAAGACTGATAGTAGAGGGATCTTAAAATTAAGTAGACAGAATTGTTAAGCAGTCCCCTCAGGCATGGAAAGTGTGGGACTAAGGCCTTTGCCCCAGTCTTAGCTAAACTGATGGTTTCAGAGTAGGATTGTGAAGGCCCCAGGCGGATTGCTCATGGTTGCATTGCAACTGCCAGGCAGATGCAGCCTCCGGTAGGTCACATTGGCTGAGGAGGTAGCCTGTGTTTTGCCAGTGCCAAGGTGGTTATTGGCTGTTTTCCCTTTAGACACAGACATCCATTTGAGAGTCACTCCTCAGGGGCGATGCATTCCTGCAACTTTTACTCATTGATGCTGGGTCCGTTTGTCTCTCCATCTATAACACACAGAAGTGTGTCAAGTGTGTCATATTTTAGTTTGTCACACATATGCCCACCTTCCCAAATCTTCTTGCAACTGAAAGATAACAACTCCACACCAAATACAGGTGTTCTGCCAAGACTAAAGCTGAGTCAAAGTGTATAAAAGCGAAGAAAGGCAGGCAAGCTCCGATGGTTCAGACTTTGCTTTAGTCCTGTTATTTAATGAGAAGGTTCCTCTTCATCTGCTCAAAAACTGTTTTCTGTTGCAACACTCTTCAGAAAATAATTTCTTATACCTTCTGTCTCACAGCAGGTTGTACGGCTGCATTTGTTTTCAATCTTGGCCTGATTGCAAATCTAAAATATGGTTCTTTGTTCTTTTTAAACAAAGCAAAAACCCCTCCAAGCAGAATTTGAAGAAAATGGTCTATCTTCTTTTAAAGATGGTTTTGAAATATTTTGAAGGTTTTGAACTGTATTAGGCAAATGATAACTGTAAAGTTCCTTTTGTACTGGCTATATAACCTTGGCAGGAACTTGGAGCTCTTATTAGTCTAGGTAATGAGGAATAATAATAGTGATAATGACACTTCTGAATGTTTAAAATAGATTCTGTGACAATGTGCTGGTCAAATGTGAGATAATCTTAAGTCTAATACAGTTTTAATTCTCAAGCTATATAAAAATCCAGTTTTAAGATGACATGCCATTCTGAGATAATCTTCCCTGCATAATGAGTTAAGAAATTTAGGCCTTTCTACATTCCAGTTACTGAGTTTATAATTTTATCTTGCAATTTGGACACATCAGAAGGTAACGAGTAAGAGTTTACCAAGAGTAAGGCCAAGAGTAAGGGACAGTCTGGCATGTAATTTTAGGTGCTTAAAACACCAGCTATTAGAGACATGGCTCCCCATGCTTACAATTTGATGTTGTTTAATTTATCAAAATCAGCTGGCTATGTTTGGGATCCTTCTTAAAGAAGCAAAACATGGAGACCTCAGTAGAAACCCAGTCTTCCAGGTCTGGGACAAGTTGTGAGTTTTTGTTTAATAACAATGACAACTTCTAGCAAACTTGTCAGCGAACCATGAATAAGAAGTCCCAGTTACTTTATTTCTTGGCCTGGCAGTTTCACATGTGCCCAGCAGAGAGCTCTTTGTCTCTAAACCTCTCTGTTTCTAAGGAATGTGCCCCAGAAAACTTTAGGATGAAGAAAGCTCACATCAGATAGGAAAGGCAAACTATACTATAGCAATGTCTTAGGTCCGACTTAAGACAGTGAAAAGAAACTCACTGAGTTAACATCCTCTCATCTCTAATCTAGGCTCCATTCCTGTAACAATTAGAGATTTAGAAAAGCAAGGGTCCCTGAAATTTGAAGGTTCAAGGATAAAAAAGGATATTACATAAAGTCAGCTGAAACTAGTGTATATCAAATTCTTTTTTAGTGTTACTAACTTTTTCTCTCTTTCTCTTTTTTCTTTCTTTTTTTTTTAAGACCACCACAGGACTCAGGCCTTGGTAATTCACATTTATAAGTAAATTCTCAGCTTATTTAAACGAACATATTCTGAGGAATACCTTGGAAGTCTGCAGAGACTCTCTGCTGGCTGCCAATACAAAGCTGCAGGTAATAGAAAACTCCTGGCCAAAATTTCTATAAAAATGAAATGAAAAAAAAGTTCAAGTTCTGGAATTTTATATGTAAAGTATAATTTATATGTATATAATTTATATGTATAATTCTAATCTTAAATATTTCTCCTAATCTCTCCATAATTCCTGGATTTAATTAGCTTAGTTTGCAAGATAAATATGAGATGTTTCCCTGCAAATTATTCACTTCTCTTCTTGTTCATGAGTTGTTTATAGACCTATATTTATTGAGTAATTTGTAGTCTCTGGTGATCTTTAGTCTCTCCTTGCTGGGAATCCCAACCAAATATTCCTCAGCGGATTTTCTCCAGACTTCATTGATTCACTATTCGTGCTGCCCAGTCTATGACTAGTCACCTAAGTTTCAGTGTGTGGTCTCAGACTGCTGAATTGGTGATAGCTGATTTGGATTGTGAGATAAAGGATAACTGTGTAAGAAATTATATTTCCCATGCAAAAGTAATCTGGTTCCTACACAAATGCAGGCTTTGCAGAATAAAGCTCAAACTGCTCATCATTCGTATGACCAAAGCTCAGTCAATCTACTGTAGAGTAGACAGAAAGATGCAGAAAGTTGTAGAATTCACTGAATTCACTCCCACCGTGCCCTAGACCAGTTGTCCACTTTTGAAGGACGAAGAAAACCAGGCTACATCTATTGAGAAAGAAGATGGAGGCTCAGTTTCCTCCTGCTTCCTTGCTCTAGAGCTTGTTGTTGGGAAGAGATTCAGCTGAATGCTGCAATGACAAAACTCATTATCAATTTTACACAAGTTAGTTTTCTCATGGAAAACCTTACTTCACCACTTTTTATCCCTCTCACCCACAGTCTCTGCCTGAAGGCTGTGATTCTCTCTGAAACATATCAGTTTGGTTCCCTGGCAAACTGAGACAGTTAATTAGCTGTTTTCTGCTTTTCTGTGCTTGTGCCTTTCTCTGTGACAGAGTGAACAAATCTGCAGCCAGAATTTAGATGCATGAGTGATAACATGAGCATCACAGTGTTGCCAGCCATCCCTGCCATGATGCTTCTCCACACACGCAAACAGGTTGGCCACTGAATACATAAACTTTGTCATCTCCCCTCCTTGATCCTACCCAAACCTTAAAAGCTGCAGAAGACCCTGGAAAACAGTTCTCCACAGTTCAGAGTAATACAGAGATCCCTCTGCGCATCCCTGCCATTGCCCAGTGTTGAAGTGTGAAGGAGCAAGATTCAGGTTGGGAACAGTTCCAGGCATGGAGAAAAGCATACAGCAATTGGCAGGACTTTATTATATGGACCTTACAGTTATCATATGGACTTTACTGTTATTATGTGGTTTCATTGTATTCACACTACACAGTGCACAACCTGGTCGTGCCCAGGCTTGCCATGGGTTTGCCTGCTGCCTGCTCCCTGCTTCCTCCACTCCTCCCCCTTTTGTCCATGTCCCTATCCTGGTTGTTCCCCTGCTTGTCTGTCTCATGCTCCGCCCTATGTTCTGGCCCTTTCCCCGCCCGAGCTGACAAAAGACAGTGTGCACGCGTGAATAGGGCATTCTACTTGCACCCTTCCTCGTGTCCCATACCCTCTTCGGACCGCGGTATTGAAGCACTTGCACTCCCAGCCTGGGTGTGCATGGGGTTTACTCCAGATGGCAGGAAGGCTGCAGCAGTTAGCAGAGTAGTATAACTGGAAAGCAGGTGAGAACAGGAAGGAACAAATGGTCTGATGTGAGGGTTCCATACTCAACTTGGTAGTAGCATGAGGCATGCACATTTGCCACAGCTACGGACTTCTGCCAAGTTACAGTGCATTTGTGAAGTTACTGAGAAAAAACAGTAGTTAGCCAAGAGCTGAATTGTTTTTCAAGCTTCTGAATTTCCTCAGTAAGTGAATCTGATCCCTACCAAAAAAGATAAAATCTACCTGGTTTTAGTGTGGGATGTCATTAATGTCTGAGAAGACTTTAAGAACACCAGAACATATTCATAAACTGATCCTTAGTGATTTGTGCATGCATATCTCTATCTATCTAACCTATCCTTCTGCATTTCCATCTTAGGCAGACTCTTCCTCTGCGATTTGTGAACGTACCTTGAAGAGGGCTAACAGCCTCCTTATTCGGTAGAGCCACCACACTGAGAAGTCATGGTACTCAGAAGGAAAACCAACACTTGGAAAGGTTTGTATTCCAATTCCTGATTTCATGGATTAGTCTGAAAATTGTGTTATCTATTCTGCCTGAGTGGCAGCTGGTTATAAGCCTTGAGGGAGAAATACTAAATATCACTTTCTCTTTCATAAGAAAGATGATCTTATTTATTTGAACTGGATTTTACTCTGTGCTTTTTCTATGCCCTAGAGCACCAAGCATAACTTTGGTACTCCAGAAGCTTTCTGCCCTGTGCCTTTGAATCAGCCCACCCTGTCTTGGCACACATCTGACATTTCAGTAGCAGTTTGTACCTACATGCTAATTGAGATCTCCAAAGTCCCCTAACAGAACATGGCCCAACTTCATCCTCTGTTTCAATGATTGACTGTTCCAGTGATACTCTAGCTACTCTTTACAACATTCCTGTAGGATATGTAATATTCCCATGGAGCAGGTCAGAAAATATAAGATTTAAAGCACAGAGGTTCAAAATGTTTCATATCATGCATTCAAGCTGACCTCAGTTTTTCGGTTTCAAAGCTCTTATATTTTTCTCAAAAGCATGATTGAGATCAGAGAGAGAATGGCATCACCAATTTGTTCACAGTCATGAACTTATTTGGCTAAGACTTATAGTGAAAACAGTCTCCCAGAGAAGAACATAAGCCATAAGGAAGCTGAAAAAAAAAAAAAAAGAAAGGTTTTGATCTATGTTATAAAGGTGGGCCACTTGGATGACTGTCCTTGCTATTCAAATACATATGGTTTACTCCGGTTCCTGGTCCTGCCATCAGCTGAGAGAACTAGGAGTAGGAGATGTCACAAAGCCCCAGCCTACCCAGTAGATCAATATCTAAGTCAAGAGGAGAATATTGTTCTTGCCCCCTGGGGCTGTGGTTGGACACAACTGCCTCTTTTGTGTTATCAGAAAAGCCCATTAAGAGCAACTCATTTATACTGGGACAAACAGATTTATTTTCTTCTTTCTTTTAAGTCCTTTCTAGTTCTCTGTCAACAAACATTGATTTAAAATGGACATTTATCTTCCTTGGGCAGAACACTTTCAGACATCTGCAATCCTCTGAACTTGCTCTCTAACACTGGAAAGTTATAACGTCAGTGAATGAAGCCTGTGATAGAATTTTTAATAGGCAAATATTACCACCAGATTTACCTGTTGACAGTGGAGTTGATGTTAATGGCAGATGGTATGAACTAGGGGAACTTTTGGGCCTTTTAATGCTAAAAGCCTGCAGCATATAGGTTTTTAATTTACAAGATCCACTTACCATCTACTTGTAGGGAGCCTGAGGCTTGCAAATGGGTAAAAATGGATAAAGCAGTTAAAGAGGTGCTGAAGTATTATTAGGTGTGAAGCTCTGAGTGGAAATACTGTGTTCAATTGCTGCATTAGGTGGGTGCAGAGGTACAGGCAGTCACTGCCAGCTGGCTACAATGCATTAGTGGGAGACCCACACCTATTTGAGTGTGTGCTAACAGAGAATAGAGGATGGCAGCTTTAAGATTAGCTGCATGGCAGGAGAAACAGGCAACAACCAGGAAGCCATTCTTAGTAAGATTAGGCTTATGTATATTTTACATTTTGTCACTGGTTCCTCTTGGGAAGGCAAACTCGGTGCAGACATGTTGGAAATATACTCCTGAGGTGCACCAGCTAGCCCTCCAGCAGGCACTACTGGGCTGCAGGGGATTGCTGGAGCCCTCATTTGCATCAGAACTGTGAGATTTCAGGCAGGAGAACTGTGATACCCTGCTTCTGCCTGCAAACAGCAGGAAAAGTCGCAATCTCCCTCACTGGGAGTTGGCAAAACTTGCAATGGGGGACAGATATGTGTACCAGATAGAACAGGTTTTTCTGTTCTTTGGTTTTAATTTTCCTGGGAGATGTGAAAGGAAAGCAGAGATCATAGTATGTATTTAAATTAACAGAAACTCTTTGGCTTCTTACATGAAGGACATGTATGAAAACAGGAACATCAGAGCAACAGGGAAGGCAACTTGACGAGGGAAGCACTTAAAATAATGCAACTGCTTCATAGTGCACAATGAGGTCAAGGTTATGAAGAAGTCCAAACTCTGTCAGAGCTCCTCATTTCAAACTAATGAACACTTTGATGACAGGAGCTGGAGTTTCTTGACAAAGGGGTTGAACTGTTTGCAGCTAAGTGGTGATGTCAATGTCAGTAGCAGCACCGAGAGGTTAAAGACGGTAATTTAATTCATTTGGGTAAGCATGTGTCACCTTTTTGGTCAGGAGGGTCTGAACAAATTCCTCCTCTGGGTTCAAGTTCAACACTTTATCTTCAAAATATCAAGGCCAAACAGAGTTCAGTTTTACATGCACGCATAGAAGTTCACCTTTTATTCACCAGAAACATCTTGTTTCATGGCTCATAAATATTAAACTTACATAAATGTAACCTCTGTCCTCTCAGGGGTGATCATGAGTGAGCGAATTAAAGAACTAAAATTTCCAAGCTGCAGTCTCTTTTTCTGTTGTTAAGCACTCTCTGCTAGAGGCTGAACAAAAGCACAAGCAACTGTGATCAACTCAAACGCAGAAAGGACTCCCACCTTGATTCCCACTTCCCCCCCTCTGACTACCCAGTTGTAGAAACTTAACAACCACAAGTACCCCAGCCTGAGTTTGTGAGCTTTGAAAACAACAATAAAAACCCAAGTGTCTTCAATGTCCCATTCATAAAAGCCATGCCCCATGTGTGAGGGCATTATTGGTTTCTGTGGTGCTGTGGCCATATCAGTGCTGCCATGTCCTTCTTCAGTAATTTGTTGTCGCGCTAGCACAGTCTAGAAGTCACCAGTAACAGAAACGTCCAACCAATTTTGTGCTGTAACTTCCGAGATGAAAAACTTGGCTGGGAAAAAACAGAAGTCATAAGTCTATTTGCCTCACCTTCTTACTGTATGCTTATCTGGAACAGCTTGTGAAATTATTTGGAAACCTAATGTACTTAGCAGATAGGGACCAAGACTCTCTGTGAGCTTGCCAAAAGCGAACTTTAATTCACAGTCTTGATATCATGGGAGAGCTATACTTGAAATGGTCTGATGTAAGGCTTTTCTGACATTTATATGGTGAAATACAATTCAGTCCCATATTTAAAGGGAAAAAAAGGAGGCAGAACAAGGAAATCTCTTAGGAAAGCTTCAAGGATGATGATCAACATCTAAAAGTTACCCTGATCAGCATCATTTCTCCTATGGGTCTTTGAGAGTGGTTCTTGGATTCGCTTTTGGTGCAAAGAAAGATTTATTTAGTTGACTTTGAATCTCAAAAAATCAAATATTTCCAGATGCTCAATACCCTCAGTTCCTGCTATTTTTGTTGGACATTAAATGGCACCTAAGAAATAGTAGCTTCTGAGTACTTCTGCCACTGAGCCTGCCATGCTATTCCAGCTAGAAAATCTGTGTTAGCTCTAAGGCTACTCTTTACTCCTCCTGATTCCATCTTGTCTTGCCTCTCATGCTGAGCACCTTCCTCAGTCTTGCCTGCTGCCTGCTGTTTGCAGAGACAGGACACAGAGCCTGCTGTTGCTTCAGATTTCAAACATGATGCTCATCTCATACCCAGAGAAGACTAAAGAGATGGTCTAAGTAGGTAATAGAGTAATAGAAAGTGGAATTAGCAATAAAAAACTATTAAAAGGCTGTTCTGTAAATCTGCAGTGGCTAAAAAAAGAGTCCTGGCAGGGGTTGATACTGTCCTTCGCTGCAAATGGTGTCTGGGGCATAATTGTGCTCTCATGCTGATGATGACAGATGTACAAACCAGAAAGTGACAATAGTATGAGGTAGCTTTGCAGAGGGAAGCTTCGTCCTCCAGCCAAGCCACTGAACCTCTCCAACTGGAAAAGACCTTGTGCCATAGTTGTGACTCATAGAGGATGTTATCTCCTCTCAGAGAAGGTAAGTGGGCTTGAGTATCTTTCTGAAGCAGGTCAGCTGCTGGGAGAGGCACACAAATGGGCTCAAAGGGAAAAGCTGGTGTCCCAGAGAAGATATCTTGCTACACGAGTCACAGGTGTCTCAATCTTCACACGGGGTAATCTTGAAGTCTGTGTGGAATATCCATGCTATCAAAAGCAGATTAGAGCCTGTTCAAATGCTGTCCCGATGAACCTTTCAGCCTGTTTTTATTCAAGAGCCGATGGCATGTTTTGCACAGAGAAAGCCAATTACTCTTGCCCTGTGGGAACACATAATATCCCACTTCAGTTTCCATGGCATTTTGCTTTTCTTGGCCCAAATAATTGTTCAGTACTTGTGAGGGCCACAGTACTGAATAGCAAACTGTTTCAGCCCAGACACAGCAGTATGACAAGACCTGTGACAAAACTTAGTGCTGATTTAACAAAGTACTCTTATTGGCCTTTTTAGCCACCAACGCGCCTGCAACAAACGCGGGTAGAGCCCTTCCCAAATCTTCGTTCGCGAAGCCTAGCCATGATGATACCTGATGATTGTGTCTGTGAAGAGTCATCATGGCTGTGGTTTGTATTCAAAGCCTCACAGTACGCTGAGAAACATTCCCTCAGGCTAGATCTGAAAAGGTACTAGTGTGTCTCAAAGTCAGAGGTTGCAACACACAATGCTGAGATGAGCAATCCAGGACCTGGAGCCCTGCATTAGACTCCTGTGTGCATGGGAAGTCCCACACCTCTGACAGGGGCTTCCAGGCCACCATGTTGAAGCACGTGGCCTATGCTAACCAAAAGAATAGCCTAGCCTAGGAGCGTGCTTGTGAAGCAGTAGGATGGTGCTTTCATCCCTCCGGAATGGTAATGTTCATGGGTCAGAAGATGTTTTCCTTAAAAAAAAATTAGCAGATGTCCTGGAGGCATTGGCTAGAGCTGTTTCCCCAAGGGGCAAGAAGGCAAGATATCATCCCCTCATTTGTCTGAAAAGAACCAAATCCACGCAAACTGGGTATGTGTGAGCCTACTTCCCTCAGTTGAGGTCTCCTGCCTCTTAGGGCAGTGATAAAGGAAAGATGGGCTTTGGCCACCTGCTGTTGTAAGAGAAGTTCCCATCTTTCTCTCATTACTTGGTTTGAAGAGAGTTATGTCTGAGGATGTGACATGTGTTAAACATGTTCTGAAACCACCTTTCAGATCAGCCATCTTGTGCATCACAGCTAAATGTCTCGTTTCCATGACCCGGCAATGTGCACTTGCAGTCCAGAAAGCCAATTATATCCTGGGCTGCATCAAAAGCAGGATGGCCAGCAGGGAAAGGGAGGTGATTCTGCCCCTCTACTCTGCTCTGGTGAGACCCCACCTGGAATACTGCACTGTACTGTACTCTGGGGAGCCCAGCAGAGGAAAGATATCAACCTATTGGAGTGAGTCCAGAGGAAGGCCACCAAAATGATCAGAGGGATGGAGCACCTCTCCTATGAGGAAAGGCTGAGAGAATTGGGATTGTTCAGCCTGAAGAAGAGAGGCTTCAGGGTGACCTAACTGCAGCCTTCCAGTACCTGAAGGGAACCTGCAAGAAAGGTGGACAGAGACTATTTATAAGAGCATTTATAAGGCAGAACACAGGGCAATAGAATCAAACTAAAAGAGAGTAGGTTTAGATTAGATACTATCTTTACTGTGAGGGTGGTGAGGCACTGAAACATTTTACCCAGAGATGTTGTGGATGTCTCATCCCTGGAAGTGTTCAAGGCCAGGCTGGATGGGGCTCTGAGCAACCTGGTCTAGTGGAAGGTGTTCCTGCCTATGGCAGGGTGTTGGAACTAGATGATCTTTAAGGTACCTTCCAGTCCAAACCATTCTATGATTCTGTGATTGCAGTTAGGTCTAAGGCCTAGTCTAGGGCATAGATTAGGTGTTAAGCTCAAGGAAGGAGTATTTGCAAAAACTCAACTCCTGAGTGAGTAAGAAATCACACCAGAGAGCAGTCTAGGTGCCTTCTGGCCAGATGAGGTTTTTTCTAACGGTACTTTTAGATGCGGTGCCATGCAGAGAGCTGGTGCTTATCAAGACTTTCAAGATTATCTTGATATGGCAGAAAGTCTTCTGGTATCTTTTGAAGCATTTGCCTTTTCTTTGTCGTGGAAAGTACTATTTGATGAAAGTTGCAGTCTGCATGATCCTTTCGATCAAAGCAGCACACAAGCTTAACGAAGCTTGTGACTAGAGGTTCTATAAAATATGCTTAGAGTCGGCATTACAAGATCCAGTAATAGAGGAATTAGCTTACAGTGTACACAGGAGAAAAGCTTTGCTCTGGGACAATTTACAGAGGTTCTGAAAAAGGATTGGCAATAATTTTGCTCTGAAACAAGGATGTTGCTTTTATAGCAGTTTTTATTGGTAAGTTCATCCTCAAATGTGTTGTTTTATCATTATTTTCCTATTATTCACTCTGAAAAAACTATCAGCATAAAAATATTACTTGTTCCAGTATAAAACTCAGTTACTAAGGTTACTAGATGAGATCTGTTTGGAATGATTTACAGCTCCTAAACACACTTTCCTCCCCCAACAAGCTGACTGAGAAGAAGAATCTGCCCAAATAAATTAACCATGGTAAATGCAGACTGACCTACAAATTAAGAAATACAAGGTTAAATACAGACATTGATCAAAGGCAAGAACTATAAATAGATAATGAACTGAAGAAACAATGCCTGCAAAGCAAAAGGCTTCTGGAGTTTTCACATTGGCTGGCAAATGCTGTTTAAGTACCCTACTCAGCAGAAGAGGAGGATACTGCCTCTATGCATTCGGAGGAAATGTTGTGCAGCAGGCATTGTCACTTTCACCTAGAATAAGTCAAGAAAAAATTAAAACCATCCTCTGTGAAACTTTGCAGGGAAGTTCAGCATAGTTCTTCCAGTGTCAAGGCTGTGATCTGACACACAGTATCACTGCCTTCATGCGGATGAGAAGTTGTTGCTTAGATTTTTCATTTTCTGGTACTTATTCTTTACAGACCACCATGGTCTGGTGGTATAATGAAAAGGGTGCTGCATCCTAAAACACCATTTGATGTTTTGGGACATTCTGGCAGTCAAGTCTGAATTTCCTCCTGCTCCGTTTATGATCAAGTCTTTTTAAGCAGTTACTATTTTCTTCACAGTTTTTCACTTATTTTGGCTTTGTGTTGTTGATGAAGTCCAAAGTTGTGTTTTACAAAGGTGCTACTTCTTATCCTTCAGCTTGCTGGTGAACTGAGATCTGTAAAAGTAGGTGCAGTCATTAACACTGAAACATAAATGATACAGGCAAATAAGCACATCCCTGTGCGCCATTACGGGTCTATTGCCTTCAGGAAAGTCTCAGTGACATGCAGTGAGTGAGGATCCAGACTCATATGAATGAGGCCCTTCCAGGCAAGCTTTTTTTTTTTTTTTAATTTTGGCATCCCTTTTTTGAAAGGCAGGCCCCAAAGCTCTCACCTGAAGTGTGATTCTTTCTCTGGAGCCTTATAATCCACCATCAAAGGTTTTGGGAAAACACTGCTTCATTGAAGACATGATCCTTGCTGGAGGTCTCTGAGCCTGTCTAGTGGTAACTAACGGATAGACAGATACCCTTAGAGATGCAGGACAGCCCCTAGGGAGGTGAGAAGACTAAGAAATGTTCTCTGCTAATTAAAGTGCCATTTTCATGCAGCCGCCTCTGGCGACCGGGAATAGTGTATGTAGCACTGGAAGGGATATAGAAGTAGATTTAGAATGGGAATGGTACTACTCAGATGAGAACATTGTCTTTGATAACCACAGAGGAAGAAAAACAAGATGGAAAGGATGTGGTTTAATTAGGTCACTGGTGTAATAGCTGGGAGTGCCACTTGGAAGTATGCAGTAGCAAACAAGCATCTTTTTCTACCCTTAAGTCTCTCTTTCCTTTGGAGGGCTGTGTCATCTTTCCCACTGTCAAGGCCCTGAGGATACAGGAGCAGCGTGGCTGAGGTTGGAAGAAGCCCCAAAGATCATCTAGTCCTATCCCCTATGCTCAAGGCAGCATCTGCTAGAGCAGGTTGCTCAGGACTGTTTACAAGTTGCTCAAGACTATATCCAGTCAGATTTTGAATACCTTTAAGAACAAGAATGTCACAATGTCTCTGGGCAATTTGTCCCAATGTTTGACCAGCCTCACAATGAAAATGTTTTTATTTCTTATGTTTAAATTGATTTTTCTGTGTTTCAGTTAGTGCTCATTGCCTCTTGTACTGTCACCAAGCAAAAGCCTATCTCCCTCCATCTTCTTTACTGCCTCCTATCAGGTACTTAGTGATAAGATCTCCCTGGGTCATCTCTTCTCCAGGTTGGACAGTCCTTGCTCCCTCAGCCTCTCCTTGTGTGTCAGAAAACTGAAGCTCTTTACTACTTTTATAGACATTTGCTTAATCTACTCCATTATGCCCATGCATAGTTTGTACTGCGGAACTCAGACCTGGACCTAGTACTGCAGTTCTGTCTCACCAGTGCTGAGGAGAGAGGAGGAATCACCTCCCTTGACCCACTGTGTACCGCTCTTTCTAATGCAGCGCAGGATGCTGTTGGCCTTCCTTGCTGTGAGTGTGCACTGCTGGCTCATGGTCAGTTTGCTGTCCACAAGGACCCCAAGATCCTCCTCTGTAGAGCTGCTTTCCAGTTGGTAGGACCACAGCCTGTACTGGTGCATGCTATTCCTTCTCAGGTGTAGGGCTTTGCATCTGTGTTTGTTGACCATTATGAGATTACTGTTGGTCCATTTCTCCATCCTGTCTAAGTCCTTCTGAATGGCAGCATATCCATCCGACGTATTAGATATTCCACCCAATTCTGTGTCATCTGCACGTTTGATGAGGGTGCACACTGTCAAGTCATCCAGGTCACTAATGTAATTGTTAGACTGGGCCAGTTTTTAGTGCTGGCTCTGCTGTGGATCCCTGGGGTACAGTACTAGTGGTCCTAGACTTCATGCTGCTGACTTCAATCTTGAGTGAATCAGCCAGTTTGAGGTTCAACTCACTGTCCTCTTATCTAGACTGTATTTCATCAATGCATCAATGATGGTGTCATGGGAGACAATGTCGAAAGCTTTGTCTAAGACAACGTGAACACCATACAGTGATTTTCCCTCAAGTCCTGTCATTGCAGAGGGCTGACAAGATATCTGTGTGATGATCCATGCTAATGACTTCAGGTCACCTTCTTCTCATTCAGGTTTTTGGACAGGATTCTCAGAGGGACTGGTCACCACCTTCACAGGGTGAAGGTATGTATGCATGTTCTTGGGAGATCATTCTCCTATCTTTATAAGTAAACAAATGACTTGTAACAAACTACACTAGATCATAGGAGACTTCACACCACAAGCATGGGCTTCCCCCAGACTTTTCTTTAAATTCCTGGCAGCTGAATGTACTTATGAAAGAATAGTTTTTGCCCTAGAGATTTGCCATAATGTGATGCTGCTAGTTAAATCTGTTTCTCCTCCACCCCACCTCCCAGGCTGAGGTCTTACAGACTTCATTTCCTTGCTGCTATCAACTAAAGGCAATCTTCTTTCTGATTCACTTACGATGATTTTTAAATCAAGCTGATACTGCACTTGATTCTTTCTAATTGGTACACTCTGCCTTATCCCCTTGGAGATGGGGATGCCCTAAAGCCTGATGATTAAGTCAGCCTCTTAATAATATCCCAAATCATTTCTATGCAGGTGTCCAATAATAATTTTATAAGGCAGTTTCTTGGCTGCAGAAAGGTGTAGGAGAGATGTGAGCCTCTTTTGAAGCATACTGTTCTTTTTGATGCCAACCAAGAACCATCTTGTCATTGAGGCACTGCAATATGGGGTATGCCTTCCAATCCTCCCTTTACCAGCTGTTAAAATATCTTCCTTCTTATCACTCCATTCTGGCCAGTTTAGTGACCTTCCCTGGGAAATCAGCTGTGTGGTTGCACACTGAGCACACCATGTTATGCTGGCGCACCTGGGCACAGCTCCCTTGCCTCATTCACGGCGTCTTGGAGTGTGGGATTTGGTAAATCACTAAACCTGCTGTTCCACGGTTCCTGTATATACCTGGGGACAGTGGCATCTCATCTGTCCTTGATTTGACACTGTTGTGCATGACAATGCTTAAAAGGAAGGGTTTCCCTTTCATCAGGGGAACACAGTGAACGCTCTCTTGCATGCTGCCACAGCAGAGTTCATCTCTGAAATAATGCTCTGTCCTGTGAGGAAAAGTGGGTGACCAGACCAGGAATGTAAAGCATTGTCTCAGTGTGGCATTGTTCAACCAATGTTTCTGGTTTTGTGGTCTATAACACCTTTTTTTATAGCTTTCTATTGTTTTTCTATTGTATTTCTATTTATATAGCTTTCTATTTGTTGGAGAAGGGAACAGAGGGAAGGGGTCAAGGTATAGGAGAAGATATTCTGACCTCTCTTTTGTCTTCCCTCTTGTGAATCCTATGGGCCAAGGTTCCATGTAAATCCCATTCCTGATGAACCCAACCCAGAGCTTGAGGAGCTACCAGCCTACAGGTCAAGTTGTTTTATGTTGTGACAGCTCTTCTTGAGGCACAGCTGGAATGACCACAAAGAAGAAATAATATACAGTGACCCAGTAGGGAAGGCAGTAGTCCCATATACCAGACTGTTGCTAAATGTTCCTTCTCTTCTACTCCCTGTCCCAAAATGGCAGTTTAGTAGGAGCAAATTGAAGATGACACATGATAAATGCTCATACACACACACAGACAGCTGAGCTTGGGGATGGCTGTCGGGATGTGCTTGTTTCTGGCTTGCTGCCAAGTAAAAGCTGGAGGAAACAGTGAGAGCTAACAGTGAGCATTGCCTTCAGATCAGGCAATTTAGATGCTGCCTTGATGCCCTCTCACAGAGGTTTTATTTTCTGGTAATGAAAGATGTTCTGAAGGGGTTAAATCCCTCTGTTAATCCACTCCCACACCCTCATAAATTCAAGACAGCTGATGGGCATCATTTGTTCTAATTATTTGGGTCCTTAGATGACTTATTCTTTACCCATGTGCCCTTTGAATTTAAACCACATTAACTAGCAGTGTTACTTGCCTGAATATCAGTCAGCTGTTATGTATTTTAACTCAAGAATGGCACAGTTGAGTTCACACATTTGTTAAGTGATTTACAAAATTATAGAAAGATTTGTTCAGGTAACCTTAATGGATTTTATTAACTCGGCACTAATAATTTAGAACTTTGACTGAAAGGCAACTTTAACCTAATTTGTCTTTGGTCATAGGACAGAGTGCAGCAACCTGTATATTCTGTTCAGGCCTCACCTTGAGGACAGAAAGGAAAGCGATGTTGGGCAGGTGTGTAACCCTTGGAAATACAAGCACACAAATCAGTTTGGCTGTGCTGGAAATGGCTTTTTCATCAGCCTAGATATATGTAATGGGTCAGTCAAAGAATATCTACTTATTCCCACCTCTCAGTTTTCCTTTCGCTTTTTTCGTGCAGAGTTGCTATTTCCTGGTCAACAACCATTCACTAGCAAAGAGAAGGTCGTGTCCCTCTGACATTACTGCCTTACATCAGTAGAGCAGTGCACAGCCTTGTTTTTCATTCAGGGCAAGGTCAGCACAACAACAGTGCATGCTTTGCTGCCAAGATTGGGTTCACTTCCATATCTGGTTCTTTTCTCCTTGCTCATTATGGCACAAGCACGGTCCTAACATCTAGACCTCCGATAAAAATATTTCAAAATGAGCAGGTGGGAAGATATCCACCTCTGCTTTCAGGGTGAACCTACAAAGCTGTAAGTTTAACAAACATGACGGTGAGAGGATGTTTAAAGCATAAATGTTCTGAGGCAACCAGATATAAAGTTCGGGTCCTGACCAGATATGGCATAAGAAGCACAGGAAGGCTCTGTATTAAAAGCAAACCCTTTTTAGCTGAATGATCAGAGAGTACTCATCTTCTGTAGTCTATAAAAGTAAGTTTATATACAGGGAAAACCTCTACAAAGTGTAAACAAGATCAAAATGCAGCCTCATTACCGGTTACCCTGGTAAGTGCTGTGCAGCACAGACCTCTACAGGAGAGTTTCTGAGGAGGAGAAATGAGCCAGCCAAAATAGTATCTTCTAGGCTCATAGCCCACTGCTTCCTGTCAGTCACTAGATAAATTCTTCCTCAGGATGATTTCCTTTGCCAAAGGGAGCACCGCGCTGCTGTCTGTGATATAGTTTCAAAAATGCAGGTTTCTGTTTATCGGCTCAAGCTGTACTTGGGCTTCTGTCCCTTCACTTGGGTTATCGTGTCTAGTTGCTGGCTTAGGGGTGCAAATCAGGTGCCAGAGGAGAGTCAAATTCTATTTGATGCTGTAATTAATTCTGTAGGAGTAAAAATGCTTGCAGGAATATGCCAGCTCCTTCCGTTTACAAGCAGTGATGTTAGGTTCCAGCAAGACTAAAAATACATCGTATTTACTCAAATGTAAAGCACTGGATTAATTGTCAAGCATATTTCTGAACAGCTGAAAGTCTGCCTATCACAGAGAAAAAACACAGCCTATATCTGAATGCCTAGGTCCTGCTAAATTCCTTCAAGCCCTGTGAAGCAGCATCAAAGAAAGAAATTGGCAGCAACTATTTGGGTTTTTGTGTCCTGCCTCTGATTAATGCAGTGGTTCTTTTATCAATGAGCCTACAGGAACGCTGTAGGACTTGCATTCTCATGATCTTGTGAAGGACGAAGGCATGAGTTGAAGGATGAAGGCATGAGGTCAGGGTGCAGTGGATTGAAAAATGGGAAGCATTGGATGGGCATGGCGTGGGAAGACTTTGGGGGGATAACATTATAGGGAAAGAGATAAAAAAGGACCTAGAAGTGACATATATGTAATTTCTAGTTTATTATTCTAGCTTATGAATTGGTCTATATTGGATGATGAGCAAAAAGGAGTTGCTGTGTCAACCTTGCCAAAATTTTAGGCAAGCTGTCTTTGTAAGAATGATGAATGGCTAAGAAGGGGAAATTCACACTGTTTCAATTCATGGACAAGTTGTGGAATGCTGTTTCTTCAGTTGCTCTTCCAATCATAATCTAAGAAGTAAGGACTGCATGTCCCTTACATATATAATGTTCCCACTGGATCTGCTCTGCTATTGACTAGGTTTCATTCTGTCCATATGAGTTAAACAAAGCTGATATGGAACAAGGCACTGAATTTCTTTGTGGACTTGCTCTGAACCCTAGTTTCCATTCCCACTTAAGCAGGGCTCATTGACAAGCTTGAAACAACTTTGATACCAAGGAGAGTCCTTTTTCTGTCCCAGCTCTTAGCTCCCCAAACTCTGTGGACCACCCTGGAGATCCTGAAAGCAGTGGAGATCCTACTGGCACACTGGCATGGCTGTGATTATGTGCCATCCACCAAGGATGAGGATGGTACTGCCACTGCTCTCCATATGAAGTTCTTTAAAGACAAAATGCTCAGTGTAGATAAATAAAATAAATAATGACCGTGGTAATCTCAGACATCCACTGCATGGAGAATTACTCCACCATTACTCCACCACTCAGCTTTACCATAATTTTTAAGATATCCTTGGTTTTTAAAAAGCTAAAAAACAATTTTCCTTTAATCTAGTTTTTTTTGTCAATAGTGAATACACTGTAATCCATGGGTGACTATACAAGCTTTGACATGAAAAATTCATTGCTGCAATGTCTTTCTCAAGGAAGAGTATAATGTAGACATTTATCACTGTGAAGGTACTAATATACTAATGGTTTTGTTTCAGAATGGTGATATTTCAAGCATCTCATGTGAAAACAGAAGAGAACCAGCGTATGAAAGAAGCTGCTTTTCATCAAGAATTGGATGCTTTGCAGGAATAACTTCAGCAACATCAGTGCTAACAACAGCTAAAATTTAGACACGTGCAACCTAATTATTTTTCCTGGGGGCTTGGACTTAGGAGCATTATTTGAAGAAAGAAAATAGAGCAAAAAAAAGAGCTTTGTTGAGCCATTCTGTAATAAAGATGTGCTAACAATTCAAGTTTATTTTCTTACCAGATGCATATAGATTCTATTGCCTTTATAACTTGAAAGGTAGAGTCATTAAATATCACTTTGCAACATTTTTGTTTTTCAGGTCATTGCTCTAATTTGTCTTACCTGTAACTATTATGTGCTATTTTTACTTCTTGGCCACTTCTCTGCATCTCTTCACTTCTATGGATTCTGTCTCTACTCTTGAAGTGCTCTCCATAAAACTGGGAGTTCAGCATGGACTGATAGAGACCACTCATTCAACTTTTTTACTCTATAACTTGCCCATTTTCCCCCAGTATGTCATGATAAGGACAACAGCTGTATGACAAAAGCTGTTTCCTCCTGTCCCAACCCTGTCCCCTATCCCTGACCTCCTCTGTGTACCAGCCCTGTTCCCCCTTGACTGTTTCAATGCTCTTGCAAGCTCTTTGTCCCTGTGGGGTGCCAGCAGCTGGGCTGGTTCTTCTCTACTGTGATACAACATCACCTTGTGTAACACCCAGTGATAGTCTTCATCTCACTGTGGGCCATGGCACTTCATCTGCTTTCAAGGAGCGGAGTTCCCCGCCTCCTCTGCCCCGCTAGCCTTTGCCTTTCTGGAAGGCTGTTAGTGTTGTGCCCTTCCCACTGTGGTCGTTGCAGCACGTGATGCCTTCCTTCATTGGAAGGGAGTTTTAGAGGTCAACACCCCTGTGTTTTCTGTGCCTTTGTGGCTCACCAGTGACTGTCCGGCTGTACAGTGCCAAGGACCTGTGCCAGAGAAGACCTGGTAAGGGCTGGAGTGGGGGTCCCCATTTCTTATAATCTCACCTCTGATAAGAAGTGTCTTTGGTTAAGACTAGACTTTTCTTAGTGAGGTAGGGACTGTAAATAACAGCATTCACTGGTGATTTTCCCTGACATGATCTGGTGCAAGAAGCCATCTAGAAGACCAGTATAGATGCATCTTTACTGGGGCCATTTAGTGCCCAGAAGCAGGGAGGCTCAGGTTGCTCTAGGGCACACTCCTGTTACATTTTAGCAGAGTTGTGTTTGGCGCTCAGACAGTATGTTGTTTTTTGGTTGTTTTTTTTCTGGAAAAGTGTAAAAATTGCATTGGTGTATTTTCCTGTGATGTGCTTCTACCCTGCACAGAGCTGAATGTCTTCCTTTAGCTAGGATGAACCTGGTAACCCCTCCTAGTCAGGGGATTGTAATGTCAGTGTGGAATGAGAGCAAAATAGAGGTAATGTTTTATTCTAGTCAGAGGACTCTGCCAGCTGCTGTCAGTGCCTGGTCCTACCTCCAACCTGCCTCATTCTGAGCGCTCTTGGGGTCACACTCCTGGAGCTTATACCCAGCCCTATGTCTTTCTGCTCCCTGCGTTCTTATTCTTCTTGAACAGGGGAAATATATTATGTCTTTTTGTCCTGTCTTACTTCTTTTTTCCTAGGATAACTTCAGATCTTCCCATGCTCGCCTCCTCCTCTGTACTATTTATCCACATCTGTCGATACTCATGTGTCCCCTGCTCCGTTGTTCCTCTTTATGATTTAATTAGGATGTCCGGCACAGCTTTAGTTCACTTCATTTAATAATCTTTTAACTTACTCTTCGTTACTCTTTCTCAGAACCTTGCTTCTTGCTGTGTTAAGTTAATCACTCTTGTTGATTCTTTGACTTTTAACAAAATGAGATATAATGACCATCTATTGAGATCTATTTTCCATTTAGCCACGAAAACGCGATCACTTTTGATTAAAATACAGATGGGCCTGAATGGACCTGAGGAATAATTAAAATGAAATAAAACTCACCTCAAGGCTTGTTTAAAATTTCATCTGAAGCCAAATCTGTATTTCTGTAACTTCACCCAAAGTCTGCATTCTGTGCTCTTTTATAATCCACAAATCTCTTTGGTATTAGGAATTCACAGACCATTTGTCTTTCATTACCTGTAGTGCTAGCATAGAGCTGAACTATATAAGTCTCAATTTACCTCCCTAGGACTGAAAATTAGTTACCTGTAAGCAGTCAATTGTGCTGATTACAGTGATCACTAAACCAGTTGCATCCTCAACTTACTTGCTCTGTTTTAGGACTGGAAATGATCTCTTCATTCCTGCTGCATGTTCTTGCTCTCTGCCTCTCTGCCTTTTTTCCTTCTAATTCACATTTGTTTGGAACTGAAAATGAAGCCTCACAGACTACCTATAAAATACAGCTATTCAACCTAAGGTACAGCCCTTCGAGAAACAACAGCCTGGCTGAACACAAACTGTTTCTTCTCTGTGTTAGAGTACTCAAACCAAAAAGATTCATTATAGTTCCTTGACTAAAAAGTTTGTATCCTCCTCATCGTGCTCATTTTACTTCTGATTATTTTTCCCACCCCAAATGCAACACAATCCATTCATTGCATCCCAGGCAGGTAAACCTTTTTTTAAGAATGACTTCCCACTTAGTGGCAGATGGAGTCATTTCCTCGCAGCTATGCATCTGAGAGGTGGAGGGACAAGAGAGATTGGACTAAGTGCTCCAAACTGCAGGGATTTCTCTTTTATGTCAGAGAGGGTACGTATGTGGTACTTTCACTGACTGCCAACATTAGTGCCAGCATTGATTCTCTTTGGAAATTCCATATTAAGTTGCTTTTCAAAGGCCTAATAGAGAGATGGTGACTGTTTCTGAAAGGGCAAGGTTCCTTTTTGTGCCTGGTCTGCCTTGTAGCATCCATGTAATACCATTACAAATTCCCTTACTCTAAATTCTGAGCAATAAGGAGCTAGACATATGTTTAACACATCCTTCCTTCTTTTGCTCTCAATTTTCAAAACAAATATATATCTGTTCCCTTATTTAAACTGCACTTGTAAGTGCATATCAGATCACTGGAACCAAGGGATCCATGATTCTAGTATTCCCATTTCCCCACGTGCTTCTGGCTGTCAAAGCTGCTAAGCGTGAATGATATTGAGGTGTCCAGTTTTGCAGGTAAATTTTGCCTCTGGCATTCTTCACTGAGACTCTACGAACTCTCTTTGCTTGAAGACCTGTGCTATAAGAATTCTGATCTCTGCTGTCTGCTCAAAATGGAATATTTCTTTTTCCCCACCCACATAGCTTTATGTAGAACAGTTCCTCAATAGTTCCTTTCTATTTTTCCCTGTATTATACCTAACTATTAATTGATTTTTCCCTAAAAATCAGCTAACTGTGATGATAAAAACACTGGGTAATAGGAAGTGTGTCCTCATGCTACCTGCACTGGCAATTGTGTCACTTTGTCTGTGTCTGTACATTCGTGAAGGTTATCTCTGTCTCCCCAGTTCATCTGGCTGATGATACTTGTCAGATGGCTCGTGGATGCACTCGACAGGTAATGCCTGAGCTGATAGGTCTACACACTACAACTCGTTCCCAAAGAGCCTGACTACTGTAGGCTATGGCGAAACCTCTGTTAGGGGATGCTGCAGCCTGGAGTATAGGAGAAAGACTTGGGAGCTGTTAAAGCTGAAGGACTGGGTGTCTGAGCTCTTCTCTGATATTGGTGGTACAAGTCTGTCCAGATGCAGACACAAAGTTTGGGTCTCTGTCACTCAGCCCCCACAGAACATGAAACACAAAGACGTCGTCCACATGAACAGAGGACAGAGGGTTGCCCGAAAGCTTGCCAGAGGCAAAATGCTGTCTTTTGTCTGCTTCAGCCTGCAGGCAAGATGCATATGGGCAGCCCAGCTATGTCCATGTCAAATGTTACCACATGGTATTGGCAGCATGTGGCACCTCCTCCTGCAGGTGCAACAGTGCCTGGCAGGCAGGCCTCACCTCTCCCCTTCAGGAGAAGGAGAGGTTTCCAACACCTGGCTGGCTGAGCTGGTCTCTGTCCCAGCATCCCTCTATAGCTGTCCTCATCACAGTGCAGGGGAGGGAGCAATGAATGGGAGGTACCAACTCTGCTGTTGGGGAATGCAATTTCCTGGTTCCTTCTGCACTCCTAAGGCACAGATTTTTCCTGCCTGCAGCTTTAATGAAGAAACAGTGTCAAGAGACTGCAGTAGCAAGCCCAATCTAGCATCATCACCTTGCAGGTATGGGTTAAACCAGCTGTACTGCCATGCCAGTATTTAACTAAGCAGAGTCTATGAAGAATGAATGCAGTGTGACTGAGCAGCAAGTTCACCATTTAAAGTGAAAATCAACACTTCCCAGCAGTGAGGCAGATCATTAAACATTTTGTTGCATGAGCCACCATCACTTTTCAAAAAAAAATGTCGGCATGTTCAGCCAAAGAGCAATTCAGTTGGCTTAACTTTCCTGACCGCTTTCTAATTTGGTTTTAATGAAGATATAATTAAGAGGTAATGTCAGTAAAGCAGAACATTGTCACACAATAATGGTCTCCTGCTGCTGCATAAATGGTAAATGCAATAAATACAGAAGGAAAGACGTAATGTTTATTTTCAAAGCAGGAGGCATTGATCCTGGGACACTCTTCTGTTTTGATACCTTTAATTCAATTTTTTTCAGAAAAATGAGGGGCAGCAGATTTAATCCCTTTTGGCCTGCAGCAACTTCACAGGAGTAGGAGGAAAATTTTCAAGGTGGCTCTGCTGCAGTGGGGATGCACTGCTGCTAATGGTGGCTCATGGGTTAGACTTACAATTGCTCACTTTAACCTGATTGTCCTGTGGCCTTCGTGCTGCCATAGGGAATGCAGCGATTGAGAGCCTCAGTCAGTCGGCACTACCGAATAACTTAGCCATTACAGTACTGTTTATGAAAGAAAACCACCTTTTATAAACCAGCCTTTTGATTTTTTGACTGGCTGGAGCTTATGATGTTTGTCTTTTCTGGTGAATAACGTCTGCCTTCCAGCATTGCAATAGCAGAAATAAGGATTTTATGTTCCAGCCTGTACCGTTCACCTCCATTGCAATTCAGGCTGCAAAATTATTTCCGTTCTGAATTTCAGTTCCCAGTTTTGCAAAACTTATTTGGGGAGAAATTCTCTTCCAAGGCATTTAAGCCAAGTAATACCTTTGACAATTTTTTTGCATTATGAAAGCTGACAAGATATACTATCTCCTAAAGCTAAGACAGTTTTTTCAAGCAGAAAACTGCATGAAATAACTGCAAATGAGACTTATGCTAAAATAATAAATCTTGGAAGTTGAAACTTCTTCTGAAATTAGTACTTGCTGAAGAGCACTGTCTTTGTTCTGTCTGAAATATTTGGTGTTTTGAATTTGCTAATGAATGACAATTTTAAAGCACATGGAGTAAATCTTAAATCTTCCAGGATTCTCGAGAAATAATACCTCTTATATAGTGCCTCTTCATCAATAACTCTTAAAGTATGTTATCCTGATCAGAATGAGGGCTAGCCAGATATGGGTTCATTAAAAAAAATCCGGGGTTTTTCCATTCTGAAATAGAAGCAAATCCAGCCTTTCAAAAATGCTAATAAAAAGCAGGAGACCGCTAGCACACCATATGTTAAGCACATCCAAGCTGAGGGGGATTTGCCTTCAAGCCCAGAGTAGGCCTTGCATTTAAATGTGCCCTAACTACTGTGTTGCTTGGAGTCATTTTGCTCTTGTGGAGGGAGATATTCCCACTGACAGAGATGAGATGGGCTCTGTGGATTTGTAACTGAGCAGTTGGCTGGAAGATGGAAGCAGCACCTCTGTATCCCCCTTTTGGCTCATGCAGGTTTGGTTTGGGTCTGGTTTGGGCCTGTCATCTTGTGCAAGAGGATATCCTGCCCCTTCATCCATCCCAGTGACATTGTGGAAAACACGTGCTCTTCACCTGTTTCTCCTTTGTGAATTACAACACTTACCAACTCCCTGTTGCCTTGCACGGAGCACTAAGAAGTTGTTTTTCATTTACTCCTCTGCTGCTGAGGTAGAGCACTCTCTCTGATGAAATGGGACATCTCCCTCTGGACCAGAGAAACTTGCCTGCCACACAGAAATAGTTACGACAGATATATTCCTAGGAAAGGCTTGTTTTGTCATATCACTGTTTTACAGCCATAACAATTATTTTACCAACCTGCCAATCCTCAAGTCAGCATCTTAGCGCCATCTTCTCAGACAGGAAAGACAACATATCATAAGTTAACATGAAACCCATGGCAGAGCTCAGTGTAAGACATAAGCAGTCAGTGTTTTTAACTTTCAGCACATTGCCTTGGACTTGGCTGTGGAGAAAAATTGCAATATTAAAGACAATGAGTGTTTTCAGATACAATGCTGTGAATCTGGATGACTAAATGTAAGTTCATGAAGCTGCATTTACATCAGAGTCACTCGGTCAGAATTTGGTTTGGTCAACTGCAGGCTGTGGCCCATCATTTAGCTGTTGATATTGTCAAAGGAAGCTGGAAAAAATCACAGCAGGAGCTGTGTTTTGGCTAAAGTTATACTGGTGCAGCTAAAGCAAATACTAGGAAGTGAAAGGGATCCAGAGTAACAGGTTCGTTTTGTCCTGAGCCTGTTCCCACTGAGACACAGGAGAGGGTTAGCTCCCCCAAACCAAGACACTTCTTCAGCAGCTTAGTTTAAAAGCTCCTGGGGACAGCAAGAGGGAGAAATCTCCGCCTGACGCACAGTGAAAACAACAGGAAGAAGTCAGTCACTGTAATGCAAAGGGCATCTGAGGCTACTCTCCCACTTTTATTCAGGCCCCTGTAGAGAGGTGGCCATGGCGTACTGGCAGCAAGCAAGGCAACAGCTGTGATGCCCTGGTGCTGTGGGCACCCCAAGAGGTCCAGAAGATCAGAGAGGTGAGAAAGTGGTCAGAGCAGCTGTCTGGGCTGTCCTCAGCCACCTAAAAAACCTTGAGGCCATGGAAAAAAAAAAAAGGCAAAGACAGCCTTGCGGCTTTTACCTTAGCACAAGCAGCAAGGCATGAGATCTGCCTATCCCTAAACCACTATGCTTTCAGGATGTGCGCTCTGCTTTTAAACACCACCAAAGGCTGTCACTGAAATAGATTTATGGGGCAGTCTTCTGTAAAGTAAACCTGGGGAGGGAAGAGCAAGGAGCAACACATCCCCCCTCAAATGAATAAGAAACTTCCAAGATTTCCCTTCAACCTCTGGGAGCATTTCACTTGCCAGTGAACAGGTCTATAAATTTCACCTATTGGTGTGAAGTAAAGATGTTTTATGGTTGTCCAGACTGAGCTATGATTGACTTAAAGTCTAACAAATAATTTCCTTAAAGTCTAACAAATCAATCTCCTCCCACTGTGCCTTTAACCATGCAACCTCTTTTCCTTTAAAGATAACTGGGGAGGGAGGGAAGACCTGTCACCAACACCTAATGAATGAATGAATTTTGAGCCATCCTATAATTTCCCTCTGCTTGGCTATAAGAACATGAGGAAAACAGCAGAGCAGAAATCCTCTGGCAAGAAGCAGACTGATCTCCTGAGCATCACATCACACCTGTGCTGTCAGGAGGCAAATCGCTCCATGGGAAGCTGAAGCAGCTGCTTCCTCAGAATGGTGTGGGGTGCTGAAGGAAGGATGAGGTGTCCATGGGAGCCTCACCACAAAGGGTTTTTTGTTGAAAGATGCTACGCAGCACTGTATGTTGTGGTGGAGGGGACACAGTGGAGTATTTCCAGCAGGAGACGATGCATTTGTACCAAATCAGTGCGCATGCTATTTTCTCTGTTAGAATATTGTCATTGTCCTTTATTACATTAAAGGGGAACATCTTTATCTCATGGTGATTTGGGTGGGATGTGACATTGCCTAATGTAAAAGGGGCCTGTAATATCAAGGAGACAACCGTGAAATAACACATTACACACTGAATTGAACAGCAGGCTCATTTACATCCCTTTAATTTGGAAATATGAACATTCAGAAACCCTCTTCTCCACTTGCATTCCCTTATTTGGGAAACATGTAAATTACATTTATGATAATTTAGTATTTAACTGGTACAAGCATTGCGAATTCCAGAAGCAAACGATTTAAAATAGGCAGGAGCTGTGCCAGCCTTCTTTGCAAATGCGTGTGGTAAAAGACACCTCTGCGGATGACTTTGAATGCAGCACCTCCAGCTTCCGGACCTGCACTTGCAAATGCTTGTAAAGCAGATGGGACAGCTGGGATGAGGCTTGCAGGGCTGGACCTTTTGTCCCAGTCACAGTCTAGGCTTATCACATTTGGCAGATGGATTTAATTAATAAACCGTCTGTATCACCTCTTCTGTTGTGTGTAGAGTCATTTTTTTTGCACCCTCTGAGATCCCAGAATTGCAGATGAAAACAACAACAGAGGAGCTTTTAGATCAGCCATGCTCAGATGATGCTGAGAGGCCTCTTCTATGATAATCCCACTGCTACGTTTTCCAGTCTCGCCTTAGAAACCTTCTACCAGTGGTGACTCATATTCAGTTGCTCATCAGACAGTTTATTCTATTGCCTGTGTAATAGCCCTTATTATGAATTAATTTCTCTTGTATCTAAATGGGTTTGTTCCACTTTTAATTTGAGACCCTTTTACCATCTCTGATGCAGGGAAGGTCCATCGTAACAGCACACATTAGTGCTCATCCCGGTGCTAGCTGGGGTTCCCTCCTCCCCTGTGAATTGCTTTCTGTCACACCCCCACCTGCGGTTCCCTTCGCCATTCCTGCTGTCCATCCTCTGACACTTTTCATTGTCCTTTTTAGAAAATGAGACTTAAAATTGCTTGCTGTTCTCCAGATCTAGCCTTATCCAGAGTGCAAAATGCTGCACTCATCACTCTCTTTTTGTCACATGGCAGTTCCCTCTTTACTCTATACACCCTGGAATAGAGATTGCTCTCCTCAAAATGGAAGCTCTTACAGTCTTCGTTACCTACTACAATCCCAAGGTATTTTACCAACTTATGTGTTCTAAATATTTGTGTTGATTGTTGCTATTTCTCTTCAGGTGTATTACTGTGACATTCATCAATATTAGGTAAATTTTATTGCATTGACTTCTTCCCATGATTCAGAACATTCCAGGTAATTCTGCAATTGGGACTTGCTATCTCTTTTCACCTATTCATTTTATATTTTATTGCTTTTAGTGCTAGTAAGGTTAAATACAGTATTGCCTCATATAAATCAGTTGTCCAGAGTACAGAAGAGAATAAAAATATTTGGATAAATAATTGGAAGTTGAAAATGGGATTTTTATTTTAAAAGCAAGAAAAGTAAATTATTTTTCATTAAATATAACAGCTGCATTTAATTTTTTCCCTTTTGCCCAATCTTGAATGCAAAGAGAGAAGACAAAGAAAAAAATCTTCTTTTAAAAAAAATGTTGAAAATCTTTGTCAAACATAAACTTTCATGCTAGCATTTTCATCTGCGCAATACATCCTTTGGGGGCAAAAGTGTTCAGAGTAATTCTGACAGAGGCTGTGAGAAGGCAACACCTGTCTTTTTTTTTCTGCCTGTTTCATAGAAGGGACAGCACAAAAACCATTGCTCTGAAAAACAGTTCATGCCTTCAGGAGAGCTCTGAAACATTTGCCTGCAGTTAATCAGGAGCCATTGCTCAATGAGCTTCCATGTGTCTTTGCTGTGTGGAGCAGGGACTAAAGCAAGCACATGCTGTGGAAACTCAGACAACAGCAGTCCTTTGAGCAAAATTTTATTAAAACAAAAACCCAAAATCATCATAACAAAAACTAAACTCAACCAAAATGTGTCTGAGAAACAGAAATGTTAGCATACTCATTTCTTGATATTGTCCATAGCCTTTTATATATTCATGCATAATTTTCTACAGAAAGTTGCATAGCTTAAAGACAAAGGACAAGCTGGGGGGAATCTCATCTATAATAAGAAAAGCACAACTAAACAGAGATCTAGTTAATGAAAAAAACATCTTTGCTCAGAGACACTAGTCAATGGACTGAGTTCAGAGAATCAAACAAGAGTTTCATGCCCATTCCTCAGGAATACTCAGTTTTCAAATCATCTGTCATGGACTGTGCACTGAAACCCCATCAGAATATACCTGCTACAGCAAGAAGGTGTGAGAAGCTGTGGGCATACGTTGTCTATCAGGGTCTGATGGTGCTTCTGAAAATTGCATCAGATTATGTCTTCTGTTTGGCACTAAAATAATCCTGAGTCTTTTCATGGTGATACAAACACCATTTGACATGCCCCTGTGGATGGCTGACTCCCAGATGCCATTATTAGCTTGTGGCAAACACCTTAAAGTTTCTTTAACCTTCTTAGTAAGTCTACTTTGTATCTGTGTTGCTCATTCCCAACAGATTTGAGGAACATTGGTTTTGGTTGTCCCTAAGGCAAGGATGAGTACAGGAGGGGAGCCCAAACAGGACTCCTTGATTACCTGAGATTTGCTCTGACAGATTCATTTTTAGTAATTGCGCCTGCACACCTGATTTAGGGCTCTTCAGCAAACAGTAGTGCAAGCTGATTTCTTTGAAAGTAAATACCCAGTAGTCAGGACTATGACAGGTGTTACAGATGGGACTAGTAATTCACTTAACTGTGTCTCTAACCCCCTCTTTTCTATACATTTCACCTCAATATTCTCCAGGGCAATCACTAGCCCTGCTAAATTTGTGGTTCTCATTTAATTCCCTGACATGTTCTTTTTTAAGGCTTTATTTTCAGTTATTGAAGTACAAGAAATTGCTTTTGGCCTCAAGCCTTGGTTTCCAGAAAGGTAACAAGAGATTTCACTCTTGGTAACTAAAACGAAATGCTTTCTGTTTTTGCGTGAACATGTCTCAGGGCTTTTCTGAGCCCAACTGCACTTTTTCACAACAGTTCATGTTCCCAATGGAGGCAAATCTTTTCCTGCTCTGCCAGTGGAGGGCACAGTGCTCAGACCAAACCCTGGTGATAAAGAAGTAGCTTAATTCAAGATGAACGTCTTGCATTTAGAGACAGTCAACATATCCCTCTGCTCCAGGGCTTCTTAATTTACCATACAACAGGGGGTCCCCTGGGTGGGGGGATCTAGCTGCATGGGGTCAGGTTCAGAGACAATCCTAGCAGGAGTCACCCAGTGCACACCACAGCATATTCTTTGGAAACAGGCCCGTGGTCATACAGGCTGTGGTCACACAGCCCATGGTCATACAGCCTGTGACATGTTTCGGGTTATGAGGTAAATGCTGCAGAGGGCACCTCCCTGAGGAGGGATGTAGATGCACATGTAGATGCCATGCACAAGTAGTCATTCTTTTCATGGCATTGCATCAGAAATGTTACTGTAATCATTACAAATTATGTCTGCTGGATAATCTTTTCTTTCCTTTATCTAGTCTATAATTACAGCACCTACAAACAAACAAACAAAAAAACCTTATTGGATTTTTTCTGTCATGATCTATGTTTAGGGCTTGGCAGGATCCAATTTTAATTTCAACTTCAATGATAACACTTTATTACCCGTGTTCTTTATTTATAGTTACACACTGCTTATTTATAATTATGTAAATATTTTTCAACTTGCATCCAGGAAAGCACTACTATCATGGGTTGAAAGAAAAGCAGCTTCTCTCTTTTGAATAGCTGGCGTGATTTCAAAGAGATAGGGTCTACAAATTCATCTGCCATCACAAAATTTAGCCCTTAATCTATACAGAAAAGAAATGACAAATAGATTACAAAACCCTTCCTGACAGAGCCTGTCCATGCTCTGTTTTCTTGGAATACTGCACAAGGTGACAACATGAATCACAAGAAACATTCAACGTGAGCTTGAGCAAGCTAGAAAATGCTCTTTTTTCTTTGGAGGAGGGAGAAATAAATTATGTTATTAAAAACAGAGATGAGCTGAGAAAAAAAATTCTTTTAAGTATTTTGTGCATTTTAGATAGCCCAAGAAGATCCCATATGGAATATGAGCAAGTGTTAACAGAAAGGTCATTAATCAAGTAATACGCCTACTGGAAACAAATCCCACAACAGCTCAGAAAAAAAACAGACAAAAAGTTAGCCCGTGGTTAGATAAGTAAATGGATGTCTGTGTGGGAGCATTATTGCAGAGAGGAAGCAGCATGAGATTGGGCAGCCACAGGTCAGGCATTTCATCATCCAACTCTCCAGTACCCCAGCACTCCAGTAACAATCAGATGATACCCAATCAGCAGAAAAAGTTTCCTAAATCAAAGCTGCTTGCTAGAGAAAGAGAGCACAGAAATGTCCACCGGGAGGAAACCTCTGGTTTATCCAGGAAAATTGATCCCCAAGACTGCTGTGTGACCTTGTCTGGGGACAGGGACCAGGTTTCCTCTGACTCCAGTCAAGCTGAAGGATTTCCCTGCACAGGAAAGTAGTGGGACTTCGGGTATGTTGTCTGCATGCCTCCACCCACAATGGTCACTTCCTTCACAAGGTACCCAGGCAGGAAGCTCCTTCTTCACCTTCTTCCAACAAGCAGGGCTGTCCAATGCAGTGTTGCTGGGAACTCTGGTTGTTGTTCAGTAATGCTGAAAGCTGAAAAGTATTATGTCAACATTTTCATGTACAAAGGGAAAGCCTTAATTTTGAAAGAATTTATAATAGCTCAAAATAATTGGTCCCTGCACGCAGTAAACATGGGAGTTATTGGTTCGGGGCTGCAGAGTGGGTAATGGGAGATGACTGCTACCATCTTGACATTGATATTTTTGCTGAATGGTTTGGCAAAGCAAATCAAAAAAGCCAAGGCTATAACTGTTTTCTGTTGTCACCTTAATAATCTTAAGTGCTCTGAGGAAACTGCCACTAAGCATTTTACACAAAGTATTTGTGGAACAGGCCTTAAGAATTATTGTTAGTAAGAGAATAACAGATAATAATGAGCATTTTCTCCCAGTTAGTGTACTAGTGGAGAATTTACAAGTCCTAATGTGCACTAAATTTGAAAATTATAATTTTAATACTATCATGAAGAGTATTTAAATCTGAAAGAAAATTACAGGCTAACTAACTAGGGGATCTGAAGTACAATTGTCAGAGCTGAAACATCCTTACTTCCCCACACAAAAACAACTAAGTCCATCAATCTCAAAGTTTTTATTTGATACTCCATTGCCAGGAAATGTTTTCAAATTCAGATGAAGGGAAAAAAAATAACAATCCTAAATATATCATTAAAAGCTTTGTGGAGCTAGTAAGACAGACATTAGGTCAACTTAGAGTCCTTGATTTATGCCAGAGATGTAGCCATGCAGCAGTACAAGAGAGCTGAGTGTCCAACACTTGTCTAACAAGATGTTATATTTTTCCACATGCAATGAACAGCTCTTTACCAAGTCAGAGGAGAAAGCAATCCTCCAAACCCTCCTTAGTTGACAGGTTGGGCAGAGATGCCTTTGTGATGAAATTCAGTTCTTGAACAGGTCCAAATTAATAGCATCTTTTGGTCTGCCCTGAAATTTGATGCACCTCACAGAGATTGTAAGGCTGAAGTTATGGACTGAGGGAAGCAGATAGGATGCATCAGTTTGTGGAGATGGTTCTCCCTATACCAGGTGCTCTTTCAGCAATATGTGCATGGGTGAATAAGTACAGATGTGTGTGAAGATTGGGGGAAGCAAACCATGGTTTTTGAACAAGCTCAGTCTCTCAGCATGTACTCTGCTGTGTCTTGACATCAGTTCACCTTTGATGACACAATATTGGCAGCAAACCTCAGGAAGCATCTGGTTGCCTTGGTAGGTAAATGAGCAGCAGCTGGGAAAAAAATTGAGTTCATGTGGGGACAGAGGCATTGAAGGGCTTTCTGAGCTATTGATTTTTGTATGTGCTCAAGGAAGAACAATGGGGAAACAGATTTTTTGTCAGCTCAGGTTACCCAGAAATTTCTATAGTTTGCCCTGCAGCCCAGTTGCCAGATTGATTGAACCTGGTTAACACTGCTTAATAACCAGCACAAACGATCTTTGAAGCAAAAATGCTTGAGAAAAATCTGCTCCAAATCCTTGCTAAAGAAATTTGTATCTTAAGTTGCAACACAAAACATTTTGTGTGAATCATAGAATCATAAAATATCCTGAGTTGGTAAGGACCTATCAGGATCATCAAAGTCCAGTTCCTGGCCTTGCACAGAACCACCCCAAGAATCATACCCATATGGTTGAGAGTGTTGTCCAAATGGTTTTTAAACTCTGTCAAGCTTGGTGCTGTGTTCATTCTCCTGGTTCCAGTGCCCAACCCCCTTCTGGGTGAAAAACATTTTCCTAATATTCAACCTAGACCTTCCCTGACACAACTTCAGGCCATTCCCTTGGGTCCTGTCACTGGTCACCACAAAGTAGTGCCTGCCTCTCCTTTTCCCCTCACAACGAAGTTGTAGACTGCAGTGAGGTCTCCCCTCAGTCTACTTCAGGCTGAACAGACCAAGTGACCTCAGCTGCTCCTCATATGGCTTCCCCTCAAGGCCTTTCACCATCTTTGTTGCCCTCCTTTGGACACTCTCTAAGAGCTGAATGTTTTTCTTATATTGTGGCACTCAAAACTGCACACAATATTCAGGGTGAGGCCACACCAGTGCAGAGCAGAGCGGGACAATCCCCTCCCTCTACTGGCTGGCAATGCCCCCAGGACATGGTTGGCCCTCCTGGCTGCCAGGGCACTGTTGACTCATTCAATTTGCCATCGACCAGGACCCTCAAGTCTCCTTCCACAGCACTGCTTTCCAGCATCTCATTCCCCAGTCTGTACATACATCCAGGGTTGCCCCATCCCAGGTGCAAAATATGGCACTTGTGTTTGTTAAACGTCATGCAGTTGGGGATTACCCAGCCCTCTAACTTATCAAGGTCTCTGCAGGGTCTCTCTGCCTCTGAGGTAGTCGACAGTTCCTCCTGCTTTAGTTTCATCAGCAAACTTACCTCGTATGTCTCTGTGTCCAGGTCATTTACGAAGATGTTGAAGAGACAACATGTTGAAGAGAATACTGAGGTCTATCATAGGAGAAAACCAGTGGTGACCATCAGCTGGGATGGCCATTGCCCAGCTATGTGGCCCAGCTATACTTTTCTACAGGTGAGTGTCATGTATCAATTAGGTGCTGGGGTCATTCTTGTCCAGTTTCTGCCTCTGCCCTCTGCATGGCTGGACCTCAGGCATTCTGAGCCATGCAGCTGCTAGGTGAGCAGAGGACACAGCATCTCTTCCCCCCACACTCCACAGGTTTTCTGCTCCTGTCCAACCTCATCCTGCTCCTACAGACATTGCAGTCATTTTAATTTTGCAAGAACATGCATGATACTAAGATGTATTTCCAAGCTCCTGTATTCCTTATATTCCTTACATCTTTCCTTGCAAGCACGTGCAGCCACTGCACAGGTTGCACTTGCTTTAGGACTGTAGCTGCTTCTGCATATGATGCTGTGCTCATTCCCTCACTGATGCCTCGGTGTCAAAGGTTCCCTCAAAATAATTCATACCGAGGTGAGGGGGTGCAAGATGGCAGTTAATAGCCATTTTCACACAACATTTTGAGAAATATCTGCACCCAGGACCAATTCAAAACACAAGTCTTCCTTTCCATGCATTTTTCTCTCTGCTGTTCACTCAGCTCTAATCATTAGGACCTGATCGCTTCAGCAAAGATGAATGCATTGACCGACTATTTTTGTGTCCTGTTGTTCAGAAATCATTGTTCCTGTCACATAATAACTGTAATTACTACTTTTCTAGGCCTTTGGCCGATTGTCTTAGCAGAAGAGAAAAACAACATCTGAAAAAGGAAGGTGCAAAATCGGACATCTTGGAAATAAAAATAACCTCTTACCTCTTGCTAATAAAGTTGTTCCCTTTAGGTCAGAGCCCATATGCATGCACATGTGCACACAGTGCTTCCTCTACTCTACAGTGCCTGGGGTAGTTTGCTTAATTTTAAATTGGCCGAAGTAGATGAAGGGTGGCAGAAGGTTATTTTTAATCTGTTAATATGTTATGGGAGACTGTTGCAGCAAGAAGGTGGGGAAAGGCAGAGGGAAAATGTAAAGTAAGTTTGTTTGAATTAAAAGAGCACATGATTTCAAAGCTCCTGGTGCCAGACTTTTATAGTAGCAAAAAAAGACCTTTTTTTTCCCCTGCTTTTCTTATTCCATGAGAAGACATGTCCCTGTGTCAAACATGGGAGCCTTGGCTTGGCTGAGTCTGTGGTAAAGGAATAAGTGACAGCCTCACAACTGGACTTTTCCAGAAAGCTCCTGGCTGTTTACACAGCTCAGCATAACAAGGAGTGTCACCACTAATACACAGAGGAACTATGGATTTAGAACCACACTGTTAGCCTGCCTGACTCTGGGAGATGGTGGGACCTGACCAGACAGGCAATCAGAGGACATCCTTTTCCCTGGGCAGCTGTCAGGTCCCTGCTATTCCCACTCCTTCCTCTTTGAAATATCAATTTATTCCTGCTTCTCATGCTTAGTATGTCTTTTTTTTTCCTTTTTTTCTTCACTTTATACAAGAGAATTCTTAGCAATTTCAGACAGGTCCAGCTGTGGTTAATTTATCATGAAGAAAGTAATATCAAATGGAGCAGTGCTGGGGAAACAAACAACCCAGTGCAAAGCCTGCCCCTAATTGATTGATGAAAGGAAAATTAGGGCTGCCTCCAGAAACAATTTCCATAGCAATGGGAATAGAGAGGAAGCTGTGCTGAGAATTGTGGGCAACCCCCTGCAGCTCTTTGGCCTCTGAATTGCTGGGCACATCAGCGCTGGCAGCAAGGTGCCAGCCAGTGTGCCTGGGGCTCCTACCAGCAGCCAGTGGTGGATGCAACAGGTTAGCATGGGACCACTCTCCCACTGATGGACCCCCAGGACAGGGCACAGCACAGGGCCCATGGTCAAGCCCAGTTAGGGAATTGTGAGCACAGTGCTGTACTGAGGGATGGAGATTAACTTCCTCCCCCAACTCTGCTCTGCCCCCAAGGAAACAGATGCCATTTTTGTGGTCTTTTCTGTTCCTTTGCATTTCTTTCAGGCAAGGAACAAAATGCTGCCTCAGCCCAAGTACTGATTGCTACCACTTCAAACAGACTGACTTTCTTTTATTTTCTCTGTAACAAAGTCATTCAGGAGACTTCCCAGCAAGAGTTTTCGCCCTTCAGAAAAAGTCCTTCAGGTGCCCTGGACAATTGGGGTACACTGGCAATTATTGAGACCACGTTCTTTGTTTTTGATGGTTAAGGTAGTTTGCTTTAAAATTGACTAATGATATGGGGCATGTCTTTTATTTGCTTGATTGGAGGTGTCTTAAGGAAGGCTTCATTTCAGGGAAGGAAGTCCACTGCAGGAGTCTAAGGGTGGGGAACCACAGTTGTCCACATTGCCAGCTGCTTTTGAAAACCTTGTTCATGCAAATTTGTGTGTGCCTTTTGTTTGTCAGGCAGGCCACAAAAAGAAAAATTAAGTTCCTGGCAGCTAAATAATGAGTAAATGTTACTCTTAATTTGGTGTAATACAAAATTACCAGTTTACAAATTTTAATAGACCTTAGAGAAAAAACAGCTCAAAGAGAAAAAAATAAATAACCCTAATTCTGGACTTGAAACTTGAAAAAAACAAATTAATCCATTTTCATAGTTGTCCATTGGGCACACTCTCCCCAGGTCTTACATTTACCAAGGCTTAATTCCTACTCTGTAACGGCTCAATCCTGACAGGAATTCGGCACCTAGATAGGAGGAGCCATTTCTTGCAGCACGATGCTGTAGCTGGCTTCACCTCTATGCCTTAAAGCCATACCCTTTTCAAAGCCAGAATGTACACTACTGCTTTTGGCAATGTTTTGATTGCTGGTTATGACCAAGACAGGGTCAGAAGAAAAGAAAGGCAAGGTTGATGTGAATTTCTCCATGCTACCTTTGTCTGGCTCACCTTTTTCAACAGTATTCCTGAAGTAAGTGGAAAGACTGATCACTAAAAAGCCTCTCTCCTAATGTGTGGCCTCTTCATTATCATCATCAGTACCAGCAGTCTACAGAACATGTAGAAGAAACTTCCTGAAAGGAAACAGCCAGAAGACAGAGAGAGAAAAACAAAGGTCTTTTCCAACCTAAACCATTCTACGATTCTATGATATGTAATGCACCAATCGACGTGAAGATGGATTTCTCTCAAAGCAACATGACACATCTTTATCTGCCTGAATTTATAGGAATAAATTTTACAGCGCTGCTTTTCGGGGCAGACAAAAGTTAGCAGGCTCTGAGGAGCATACATATTTCAGTAATTTGTAAAAAGTTAAAGAGTCAGTGTATCAGAGAGATGACTTAAGGGACAAAAATAAACTGGAGAGAAAAGGAGACGATGGAAAAAGAGCAGTGCTAAGGATGAAGTTGAGCATTGGTAAAAATTTCTACTTATTTGCTAAATGCCCTTTCAACAGCATCCACTTTCCGGGAAAAACTCAAGCTTTCTGTTGAAAAGCAATTGAAATATTGTTATGTTTGGAGCATTTTCTGATATTGAGCTTTTTAGTGTAGTAATTAAAATTTGCCAGGGAGGGAAAACATCCTCCAATGCTGTTATTGCTGTTGACAATTTTTAGTAAGAAATCTCTCCTTCCCTACCTTCACTAGGGAATGAAAAGCTTGCACTTGATGAAGAGCTAGAGCAAAAGACAAACAAGGAGAATGACAAAATTAGACAAGTCAAAGCATCCTGATTTGTTTTTTATCTACTTTTTGGTACTTTCTCTTCTTAGCTTCTTGTCTGTTTCTTTTCTACTTGTCAGGGCTCTTCTTTTAGGCTAACAGATTTTTGCACAGGGATTATTACTGAGTTTTCACAAAGGTTAGCATGTTGTGGGTTTGACTGGCAGAGGGTTTAAGGGTTACAGCATATATCAGTCACCGCAGACAGACAGCTAGAAGGAAAGGTCATCTGGACAGCCCTTTGCTATAGTAAACAGCAAGGGAACCCAACAAGAAGGTTGAAATTTTCAATGCAAAAAAAAAAAAAAAAAGTGAGAAAAAAGTGAGTAGAGCTTTTGTTCTAAAAGAGATCAGCTGAAAACCATCACAACCAGCACACCTGCTGTCTGAGCATTCAGTCAGAGTCTGGAAAATGCTGTTGCTGAAGGCTGGTAGTTTTGCTACGTGCTGTATTTAGCTCCAGCTTACAGTCTTACATGCCATCAAAACCAAGGCAAGACTACATATTTGCTAGCTATACTTGAGCAGTCTTTCTCAGCTTAAACTCAAGCACCTGCTTTATGACCTCACTAGGGCTGGATTATCAAGGCCCTGGTGCTTGTTCACAAATATTTACAGGGAAGGCATGATACTCAGATGGAAGTGGCATTGTTTCTAGAGAAAACAATCAGGACTAACAGGGTAAGCACAGAGCAGACGTGACAGTGTCAGCTAGAGACAGGAGCTGATACCGCTAGGGTGGCATTTTAAATATACTCTTCTATGGTTTATTTGCAAAGAATGAACATAATGCTCCAAGAGATGAAGAACTCCACCTGCTCTGGAGATGTAGCTATAGCAACCTCCACATGATTACATTGCTAATCTGCAGGTGTTGAAGAGGCATAGATAGATGCTGTTGAGTAATTCAGCTTCAAATAGATACTTTGATCTGCATAACAGCTTGCATTCATGTCCTAAATATGGATCATTTCCAGTTCTGCAATTCTTCTTTATAACAGCAAAATTCCAATCCTTTATTTTATAAGGGGAGTCTTAAAACTTGCCCATGCTAACTAACAAGATAACCAGATCCCTTAATTTCGGGTTGGGCAGGAGCAGGAGGAAAAGAAACCTTTTCACTGCCAAAACTGTCTGAACTGTTTCTTGCATATTTTATCTGCGTGACTCTTCAATGGGAACAAAACCAAACAAAAAAGAAAAGTCGTTCTACTTTCCTGTATACATGATGTACTGATGAATCAATTGCATCTTCACATTAAAGACAGTTTATTCTTCTGCAGACACTGGCAGCAGTGTCTGAACTTGTACCAGATCAGATCATGCTTCATTAGCAGCCACAACACTGTTAAAAACATCAAGCTAACGTCTGTCCTGCTTTTTTCTCCCCAAGATATAATTGAACTTGGTGGGGTTGCCTGGGATGGAAGTCAATGCAGAATATGGCTCATCACCAGAGAGCTCCAAAGGAACCTGAACCTTTGATAAGCAAAATCTGCAATTCACTGATTCAATAAAAGAAAGGAATTAAACAGCTCCAAGAGAAAAATGACCCTTCATTGTGTTCCCTGCTAATCTGCTGGAGCACTCCTTTGGAAGGGTAGTTCAGCCACACACTCATCATTTCATGAAAGCTAGCTAAGGACATTTGATGAAGCTTCTAAAGTCTGCATAACATGCCTCTTTCCTTCTCTCCTTTTTTATTTTCTTTGCCTTATGAGCAACCTGCAGCCCAGTTGCTCCCTTCACTTCCTGAAGAACCTATACTGCCCTGCTTCCTGTCCCTGCTTCATTTATTTCTTCACAGATTTCTGCACAATCGCCTTATTTATTTATCGGAATGACTTTCTGTGTTAAAGAACAACAAATTAAAACAGAAAAGGCATTTGAAATTAATTGGTCAATGTTGAATGCTTGCCTTTCGCATGAACTGCATGCATGTGGCAATAAAGTGGACCACGGCACAACAGTCGACTCTTTTTTTCCAAGGGAGCCTGTCTCATCCCTTGCCTAGGACACAGCTTTTCCAGAAAATGATATCTTATTGCTGAATTCAGACATTCTTCATTCCACCCCAAAGCTCCCTGTCCCATTGCCTTTCTACTGGTTTTGCCTCCACTCTCCCCTCCTGCCCCACTGACCTCCGACCCTATCTTGGTGTCCTGCGTTTTGTCACAGCCCCAGACCCCTTGCATCCACTGCCCTGGCCATCCGGGCTACCCCTGCCACCAGAAGCCACTAGGCTCCTTCACCTTCTGCCTACCTGGGACATTTCAGACTCTTTTTCCCTGGCTCCTGTGGCCTTTCCTTTGTGCCACCCATCACTGAGCGGCTCCGACCACAGGGGCTACCCACCCCTTGCAGCTTTAGGGGGCAACTGGAGAGGGGAATTACAGCATCTGTCTTGCACACTGAAGGGAAGCAGTGCCGTGGTCTTTCTGGTCTTGGCCCTGGGTGTCCTGCACACTGATGCTTTGCACATTGGACAGATCTGTCCTGCCTGGTTACCCTCTAGCAACCTCACTTCCCACGACAGGAGTCTGTCTGAAACCACAAACTCCCTCTCAGTAGAATCATGTCAATTATATGCCTCTCTTCTAACTCTTTATTAATTAAATCTTCCATTAGTTTCTCCTTTATTTAGCCTGATATTGATATCAAGTAAACTAGACTATATTCACCTGCATGGTTTTATTTGTCTCAGAATTTTTACACAATATTGACATTGAACTGTGAGAATTTACCCATTTTAAGAAATATTAATATTAATATTAAAAAGTACATACACATGCTAAAAATATCCTTCATTGACTCTTGTGGGCCACTTTTGTGGACCTTTCTATTTCAAAAATGGTTAACTAGTGCAAGTTGTTCAATATCTTTCTTAATTAGTAATGTGTCAGAAAATACATTATTCCAAATAGAGAGCAGAAATAATTGTAGAACAGTTTAGAGTTTTTCTTCATTGTTATTAATGACTAGGCTATCTTCAGCTAGTAATAAGTCTATGGCATTGATAGTTTTTCTGCTATTATTCATATCTTTTCAAGAAAATACTTCTTCTTAAACAAAGTCTGACCATCCATGAAGTTTTTTCTGATGTCTTTAGTATCCTTTATCAATTTTCTACACCTCATAAACTCTTATTTATATGGATTTTTATTACCTCCCCCTTTTTGCCATATGTTGCATATTGCTTTTTAATTCGTTATTCCTGCCTTCATTCTTCCATTGAAAGAGAATGTGCTTTTCACCAATATTATTTAGCTCCTTTGCTGTGAAGGAATGGCTTTTTGGCCATTTAATATGTGCTTCTGCCTAATAACTTTTTACACTTAGTTTCACTTGTAACTTTTCTCGGTTTGGGAAACTAGTATCTTTAACTACTGAGTGCATGTGGCACTTGAGGTTACACAACTTGTCAAGACAGTGATGGCAGCTGTCCCTAGGCAGCCTGTGATTTATGCTTCGGCACAGTTTTCCTTGCCACACAGTCCAATTCCAAAGGAGGACACCAGTCTGCACCAGGCCCGGGGTTGCAAAGGGTCTCTCCTCTCTGAAGGTGTTGGTTTCATAGGTGTATGCAGTTTACGAAGCTGTTCCTGACACACAGGCAGAGGAGGTTTGCTGCCCCTGAGATGCCCACCATCCCCAAACCAGCAACGGTGGAGAATGTGTCACCTTCCATTTTATAGCCAGTGCCCTGCCCAAGCAGGTTTTATCCAGTGCTTTTAACACTGTCATCATTTAAAACCTTCCAGGCTGTTTCAGTAGGCCAGTTATATCAGATTTCTTCCCACTGGGGGTTACTTTCATTTCCTCCTGCTTGTTTCCCAAACTCCTCATATTGGTTTATAAATGCATGGAAAACAAGGGCTCTGGTGACACAGGAGATCGGAAGGGTCTCTGGCCAAATGGGAGCCCCTGACCCACATAGACTCATGGAAATGGGAAGAGAACCTGAGAGGGAGAAAGAGGCTGGCTCAGAGGTCAGGACAGAGTTGAACTGAACTCTCCCTTTTAATCCTCTGCCTCGACTGCAAGACTTATCTTTCCTCATGAATTGCTTTTGAGCTGTATTGCTCCCAGATGTGCAGAAGTGTTTTTAGCGAGCCCAAATAGCCTCTCAGTTATCTAAGCTGAGAAGGAAATGTCATATATTGCTGAGGGAAAATCTTAACTTTCTCTCTGTATGTGCATGCTGGTCCATAGCAGAAATAGTTCCATCTAGAAAAATATTATTTTGGGAATCAGAATCAGCACTTTTTTTTGTTCAAATGTGCTATTTTTCACTTTGCTTGGCACTTCAAGTGCAAGGTCATGTGGCAAATCATTACACTAACAATGTTTATCTCTGTTTGAAGAATTCTGTCAAGAATTGATTTGAAAAAGGTTTGGGTAGGGCCTTTTTTTTCCTTGACAACAGCTCCATTATTCAATGCCTGTTTATGTAAAATCATTTGCTGCAGAGATATCTTCATTTTAATTGTAGAAAGAAGCCAAAAAAAAAAAAAGTCACCAATATTCTTGAAGGAAGAATAGTCTTTTTTAAAATTTTAATGTTAAATTTTATCACATCCCCACCCATGGATTCTATAAAAATTCAGGGAAATATTGTTTAGAGAGGTGCCTGGGGATCACTTGGGCAAGCCTCAGTCTTGAAGCTGGAGCAGCATCAACCTAGCTCAGTCCAGCCTGTGCACTCACACATATACACAGATTTCTATCTCTGTGTGTATGCACATATACACCAAATGACAACTTTCATAGGCCCTTACTGTTTTCAGTAGTCTTTAAAACCTTACACAGGTGCCGTATTTTAGAAATACAGTTTTTAACACCAGCTGGTTTCAGTGTGCTAAGTGTTTTATCTAGCAGATTAGATTACACACCCTAGGGAAGAAAGCGACTTAACCGCATTGTACAGCAGGTAAAGTGCTTTGGGGTCTGTGTTGTGTCATTAAGACCAACATGAGGAAGCAGCAAGACTTATCTTAATCTTGCTGATTGCCTCAATTAACACAGTCCCTATAGTGTCCTCCTTGATATCTAATCCCCACAGTTTCTTGTTCTGTATTTTGCTCTGACAATTTTATCAGATCATTGCTAAGGGTATAAAAGTACATATTAAGTAAGCAAGGATGTGGCAGTTATTTAGAGAAGCCACGTGCTTAATTAACATGGAAATCAAGCAATGGATTATTAAGTCTTTCACATAAGGGAAGAAATGTACTAGATACATACAGGCCCTAAAAATAAAAAGCCAAAAAAAAAAAAGAAGGAAGAAAAAATGTATAGGAGGGTAATTATGAGCAGAATTCAAAAGTTATGCCATTCATAACAACCTGTCTACCCCCGGCAAACACTTTCATCATTTGGAAATAGCTTTTCATATACAGCAACATAAGCAAGCGGCAAAAAAGAGGGGGGCTGTCCTCCCACATATCACACATCCAAGATGTAGTGAAATTATCTCTAGACTCATGGGACTTTTCCTTATTCCTGAGGGTAGCCTCTACTCCCAGAGCAGTCCTCCGTGCATTCCTCAGTCATGCGAAGACAAAAAAACATGAAGATGCAGATCTAGGGAACTTGATGAAATGATGATCTATATCTTTCCAGCCAATTCTGCAAATGATGCCTAGCAAAAAGATTGCTATGCTGGGAAACAAACGAACAAAAAAATCCCTAGCTGAGAGTAAAAGTCAGTTTGGGAGGCCGACAACCTTGAACTGGCAATGAGTGCTGCTACCAGAAGCAATCCCATGGCTGAAATTGCTTTCTGCTCGCTGATGTGCCATCTGATGCTCTGGACAGCTTTCAATAAGTGTCCCAGGGCCAGGATGCTGCAGGGAGTGAACATGACCATCAAAAGGGAGCACCTGCGGGTCCTTCCTTAGGACAGCAGGTAGGTAGGCAGGCAGTAGTCGTTCTCCACTGCATGCATCCTGTAATGAAACCTCATCTTGAGAATTGTGTCCATATCAGTTTGAGCTTTCTTTCTTCTGAAGTCTCAAGATGAGAGCCTCTAGTTTAGAGATTTGCCTTCTTTTTCCTTTTTTCCCCATCCCATCTCACCCACAGTGTACAACACACGGGATCATGTTTTGAGGAGAATGATGGAGAGCGAAATGTTCATATCAACCCCTGCATACTTAATCATGTCAATCCTTAAATATTTTACCTGAATCAATCTTTTAAATCAGCTCAGCACTCACTGGCTCACTGGGCAACTGCCACGAAAGAGCACAGCAGAGGCTCTGATGGTGAATGCCTGTTGCAAAGAGTTTTTCCTCTCTTTTCTCTGCCAAAATTTTAAGCTGTGTACACCTGTTTCTAAGCTAGGAAATCCACTCTGTCTTTTGTATTGCCTTTCCTAACTGACTTCCTGACTGCATGTTGCAGTGAGATGCCAAGACAGCACCAAAAGGAAATATTTCTGGAAGAAGAACAAATCTCTACTAGTGGAGTCCTATGTAAGAATATCCCATCCTTACTGCTCACAATGCAAACAGCACCTCATTTGCATTTCTGTGGTTAAATGTAGATAGTCTAAAATAAGTCATTGTCAGACTCCTGTAAATATTGATGACTGCTCTGGGACCTGGTTTGTAACCATTTCTTTCTCTTCTGTCACAATCTGAGAGCAACATATTAGCAGAGACACCGATGGGAGGCAAATAAATACCTTTGCCTAGTGGGTGACAACAAAAGAAAAGAAGAAAGTTACGGAGGAAAATTTCCAGATGAATAATGAATCGAGCCAGGTTGGAGGCTGGCGAATCTCAATTAGAAGTCTGACATATTGTCGGTCTCCTGCCTTTGCAGTCCCGGCACTCGAAGGGCTGCTCGGTACCAGCCGCACGTCTGAGTGTTTCCCACCTGTTGGTGACTGTAAGGCCAGTGATGGAGCCTGTTGTAGGACCAGGTGAGATGCAGTCACCCAGGCTGGGGACAGCACTACTGCTTCTCTCATGCAGACGAAAGGACAGAGAATGTGCCAGCAAAAATGATGGAGAAAGGTGACTGTGGCCACCCCGCTGCCCTCCAGAGATTATCAACAGATCTGGTGAATTGTATTCATCTTGTCTATTGTGAATAGATCTTGACAGTTTTTCTTTCTGCTTTTATTTTTTTTCCCTAATGACAGTTTCAACACTGCTATTTGAGATGTCTTGGTGAAGTGCCTGAAGTTACAAAGGAGGGAGTGAGAACATCAATCTGCATCTGCTCTCTCCTGCAGAGAGTTGTCATTAGTCATCTTGTCTGGACTAGCAGGTGAGGGATAGTATGACCCAAAGGGCAGCCCTAGAACTAGAAGGCAGGTGAGGTTCTCCCAGATTGTGCTATGAGAAGGTCACATCTTTGGGCCTCAGTTTCTCCAACTGTAAAATGAGAAAAACACTTATTGCTCCATTTTATTTCATGTCTTGGAGGAAAAGTACTCGGTAAGTGCTACAGTTTATTATTTTAATGTGACTGTAAAATCATGATGTCTTTATTGCAAAATGATCTTTAAAACATGAAGCATTAGGATGGTGACTGAAATCATTAGTATCAAATTGTTCTGCTTTTGCCCTGTCACATTGATACTTCAAAGCAAAATTGTCCTGTGGGTGTTTATAAGAGTTTATGAGGATAACTTGTCTTTTCAAACCTTGTTCAGGAGGGCAAAAAAGCCCCCAGATGTTTTCTTAATGAAAAAGGACTAAGGTTTCTGCCTGTTTAACTCTGAAGCTGTCCCTTAATATTTAAATTCCTTACTCGCTAACAATCAATGTGATGAACAATCAACAGGATGTCAATGAATCTTCAATTTTTCAGAAGTGATGCCGGCAGATGTCCCCACACCTTAGTCCCATCCAAGGCTATTGAGCATACTGAAGCACTGAAGAGGTGACATACGTGGTGCCCCATTCCTCCATCTGCCTGCAGCAGGGGAGTGAAGGTGTCTCTGCTCTCTGGTGTGAGCGTCCGCTGGCAGGGACAGGTTTCTCTGTTGTTTTGGGGTGCTTGACACCTGGCACAGGGAAGCCACATCCAGGACACAGCTGTCTTGGGTACAACTTCATCAGAAATACAGTACAAACAAGATGGCACTGTGCACTGCACAGCTGCTGGGCTTGCTTGGTTCTCCAGAACTGTCCTATCTTCTCTGTCTTACAGGTTATATTCCCACCAGGTTAACAGGGGTTTGAGTCTTTGTCCTCTCCCTCCATCCTTGTTCAGGCTGGACTGCATTGTAAAATCATGTTTCCTCTTCTGACAGAAAGCCCAAAGGCACTTCAGGAGTCTTGGTGAGTGTCCTCTGCTATGTGGGGACACACCATTAACAACCTTCCTCCATTCTCCATTTCTCATTCTCCTTCAAACTTGTCATTCCAGGATCTTGCCTTGCCTTGCATACATTTTACAGATCACGAACATGCTTGTGGTTGCTTATGATTCCTCTATTTTGCCCTAGAACCAGGAGGGAAGCTTTCTTCTCCTTCTTTTTTTTTTTTTTTCAGCCCAGCTATTTAGCAAAAAAAGCTACTGGCAAATGTGTTTATTTGCTTGTTCACTCCTTTTTTTCCTCCCTGCCAGCTTTCCCAAATGACCTTGGGATTTGCTAGGCAGTTTCCAAACAAGTTTGATAAAATCGAAGTGGCTTCAAATGCTACAAATATAGCAATGAATTAAATATGTCTGGAGTTTTTCCCTGGCACAGAACAGTTCTTGTCTATGTGATTCAACTACTTTTTCCCCACACTGTGTATTTGGAATGATCCTGGGTTTTATTGTTGTATCATGTCCAGGAACTGCTGGGAGAGTGCTGGTCAGCACAGGCCAAAATGGGGCAAGGGGTCACCATCATCATTGTGCTGTAGAGATGACTATATACCCATGGCCACAGCTTAGTTTTCTAGGATAAATGTAACCAATGGATATCCCTGCAAATTGAACAGAGACGAAAGCCAGATAGCAGACAGTCAGAAATCTACACCAAATTGTCTCCTGATACAAGAGAGCCTGGCTACAAGACACAACCTCATGCCAAACCAGATTTCATCAGCTCAGGAATGAATTGGTAGTTACTGGCTGAATGGAGCAAATGCTCCAGGTTTATGCAGATGGCCAGACCCAGGGCCATTTGCTTGTACAGCACTGATTATGACTGCTTCAGAAAATGTGTGTGAAAGTGCTATTCCCAGGCCCTTACATCAAAAGTTTAACAAGGTCACTGGGTGTGTGCTGAGTAAAGGAGCCACCTCATCATCACCTCTGTCACATGGTCTGCAGCCCAGCCCTAGATTGTGTGATAGAGGTCATAGAGACCATGCTTTTCATAGGCAATAATTGTAGCTGATCCCGATTTAAATGGAAATAACCTCTAATGGGCTGTAACCCCACAACCACCCAGAGTGGGAAGTGCCTGTGGTCCCCGAAGAAGTGCAACCTAAAGGGCCTGCACAAAGGAGGCAGAAGGATCCGAGTAAGACTGTTTTGAGGTCTCTGAACTATAGGGGACATCCCATAGGCAAAGCTGGAGACCACAGCTAGTCACCAGGTACAGGGTAGGAGGAGACAAGTACTCCTGCCTTTAACTCTTCCTCAGGATTCCACAAGTTTGTGTCTGGCTCTACAATCAGATTTTCAAAGTGCATATGAACAATTTCAGTTTTTGAGGACTTGGTTTCTTCAGGGTTTCAGGGAAGCTCCTCAGTCTGTGATACACAGCAATACGTGTAAATTTAATGTCACAAGTGAAGCCCAGCAAAGGAAAGACTATGGCTCTGAAGCAGCTAATGAAAATTACTACTATGTATTTTATGGCAAACCAGTTCATTAGCATTTAAATTGATTCTTAAATATTTTCCTAGAAATTCACAGAAATGTAAGCCTTAAATTCAGGACTGATAAAGTTTTGTGATTTTTATCTCTAATTTTAGATTTAATTTTTAGTCTAATAGATTGCAATTATATGGCCATGCAATTTCATAGAGCTGCTTTAAAATGCACAGATTTGTGTTTTGCCTTTAATGAGTACAAGAAAAAAAGAAAGGAAGTAGGCCTTATCCCATGTCCCTATGCAAAATTGATGGCAAATCCTGATATTCTTGGACATAAGCCCCCTCATGCATTCTAGTTACACGGCTTGCAAATTGAAATCCTAGACAGAAGATATATCTTTTAAACTGTGTACAGGATACAAAATATAAATCCAAAGGACCTGAACAACCCTGTAAGTTGAATGGCATAGATGCCAGTCAGTGAATACCTATATTCATAGATTCATAGAATCATTAAGGTTGGAAAAGACCTCCAAGATCATCAACACCATATCAACTAAACCATACTGCTCTGAACTTGGTTCAAAATACAAGTGAAAAGGCTTGAGTGGCCTCCATCCAGCCTCTGTCTGCACCTGAGGGGGTTCAGCCATAGTGCTCTCTGTTTGACTGCACCTGCCCCACCAGTGACTCCACACGGAGAGGAGCTGTGGCTTGCAGGGGGTAAGTCACACTCACACCATGCTCACATCGATACTGTGTGGACATAAGCGATGGGCCTTGCCTGTCTCAGCTGTGTACCTCAGGCCATTAGTTTCTCTGCTAAATTTCACCACCCCCTCTTAAAGCATTAAAAAAAATATTTCCTATGGGTACAAAAAGGCAAAACTCAGCATAAGCCAAAATTGTGTGGCTTTTCAGTGACCTCTGTGATTGGGAGCACTTTTTCACTACATTTATTTAATCCTGGTAGTTAGTGCCACCCCAGGTCAATCCTTGAGAGTTTTGCAATTTTGAGAGGTGTAATTTATCCAGATGTGGTTTCCATGGCTGAGAACTCTGCTGCCACTTACCTCAATCATGACTGAAACGTGAAAATCTTCAGAGACTGACAACTTAACAAATGGACACTTTAGCAATATTGCTCATCTGCTTGAATCTATATTTTAATTAGCTTGAGGAAGATATAAGGGCTGCTTTTCCAGGTGTGAGCTACCACAAGACCCAGGGGGAAAAGAAAGAAACTGCTGAAGGGAAGGATGTACTTGTGCTATTATGGCCACAGAAGACTGTCTTCACTCAGTCCTGCCTTGTTGAAAGTGCTGCTAATATTGTACATGAAACATCCCTTCTCAGGCTTCTTCGGGAGCTCTGATGCGGAAACCATTTTAGATGATGAAGTACTACAACACTGACAATCACACATCTTCAGTATTGCATTAAAAATGAAAAAAAAGATGCTTGAAAACATCCTTGTTGAGTATTACTGAAGACACCTGATTTTGTTGTGAGAAAGGTTAGGTCAAGCTCTATATGTTTCTTATCCATGTAACAAGCATTATCACAGGGAAGCTAAGGGTAGAGAGAAATTACTGTCACAGAATTTTATTTTACTGAACTAAATCTTCAATACAAAGGGTCTGACTGCGGTTTCTCTTTAACAATAAAAGTTTGATTATGAACTGAATGTCACCAGTTCAGCAGAGTGCATCTCACTTAGTGTTAAGTTCGCTTCCTTGCCAGGAACATATATCTGTTCATTACAACATCAGGCTACTTACTCTAGATTTTGTACTGTATCAAAGGGGACACTGCACAGCTCAGGGATGCACATTTCCTCTCCCACATTTCTTTTATAAAACTCACTGTACTTGTAAAAATCACAGTTAAAAAATTTAGAAAGTTATGTGAAGAAACAAGGTTAAATCAAAAGCTTACAAGAAAATCCTCTTGATGTGATTTGAATTCAGGGTTACATCCAGGTGGTCCAGACCATTCAAATCAATCCATGACTCAGAAGAACATTTGAAAAGGAGCTGATCTGAATGGGACTGTGAACTTTTCATCTTTGACTACCCATATGATTTATTATAAAAGATAATACATTTATTTCCAAGAACCTAATCCAAACCCCAGTACAGTCAAGAAAAACCTCACCACTGACTTCAAAACCAAAACTTATCACATAACCAAAAAAAAAGGAAAAAAAAAAAGCCAAACAAAACAAAAACAGTCGAATGATGGATTGTTCTGTTTCCACAGAGCACAAAGTGGCTTCAGTTTTAACGCTCACACTTCAACTCCCAAATCTGTCTGTTTCGTGCATGTTGTGGAATGTCATATTTATTAAATCATTTTTCATAAGTGTGTCAGAAGAATAAAGTAAAAACAAAACCTGCAAGTGTAGGGTTGTGCATAACTCTGACACCACAATTGTGGTGCTGTGCTCAGGGCTTCATGCAGACTGGTGCAGGTACCAAGAGGAAAGCTCCCCCCATGGTTTCAACAAGGGTTGGAGTAGGCCCTTTACTTTGAGTATACCTTTGTCAAACGGCTCCCAAAATCAGACATTTGAGCTATTTTAGTGCTATTGTTTCCATCATCCAGAGATGTCTGACATGGTTGAACAATACTTCCCTCTCTCACAGCCCCGTGAGAGGGCTAGGAAGCAACTAAATGTGTCAGAAGAAAAACTTGCAGAGATGCTTGAACATCCCAAACCAAGATGAAGCAGATCCATTGCTGAATACAGCCAGAGAGATTTGACCATAAAAGAGCTGTTACTATCTACCTAAATGATCTTGCTAATATCTCTTTCTCGCAGTGACTACATTCTTTTATATCTTATATAGCTGGTGTACCAAACGCATAAACCTTTTCTCCTGATAGCCCATTAGGTATGCTTTTGAGGTACAACCCTCAGTAATTACTTCCTTCCAATATAATTGTATTTTAATTACACATTTAAGGCCAAATTCTTTCCTCATCTATCCCAACTAAAACTCTTTGAAACCTTATTAATTTTAATTAAGGAGAAGTTGATGCAAAATTTCTAACTGCTGAATTTTGCATTAAAAATTTTAAATTCATTTAAACATGGCTTTAATTTCCATAAGCACTTCAATTCGTAGTGTGCTCCCTCATTCAGTCTTTCAGAGCAATAACATCAAATATATGAAACATAAAGTTCTTTCCAACAGATGATATTAGGACATAGCCCATCTTTAAATGGTTCCTCATTTGCCACAGTTACCTGAAGGATGTTTGCTAAGGCTCTAACAGGACTTCTCTCTTATTAACACCAGTAGCAGTGCTACTCCATAAAGGATGGCAGAAATTATTTTGAGTTCTTTTATTCAAGTATTTCTATATTCTCAGTTCCAGAGCAGGGAGGGTGAGGCACAGGTTCTATGTAGGAAGCATTTAGAGGTGACATCAGGGAGCACACAGCAAGGGGGTGACCTGCAACTGGAGATAAACTGTCCCTTTCTGAGACATGGGACAGAGCTTATGTCATCAGCCAGTGCAGTACACACATCACTGCAGCATCAGCCCTGCCGACTAATGCCCTGTTGTCCAGGCAAAGAAAGACAGCCTGGAAATGAAGCAGGCAAACTGCCATAAGGGCCTTGTGTCACTGAGAGGTCAAAAAGCCAGTTTGAGGTGTCCATGTGAGCATAGAATTGATACATGGAGTTGGTCGTGAAAGACAGTGGGAAAACTTGGAAGTAAAACTTTTTACTGTCTCACTGAGCAAGGAGGACAAGAAGTGACACAAGAGAGTCACTTATTATTTTCAAAATAATACTTGGAACAATTGAACCATCGAGAAAGTTATTTGAAGACTTGACCTGGACAGAATAAGACTGTAAAGGGACTCAGTAATTGTGCTCAAAACTGAGAATAAAAATAAGGGGCAATAGAGCCTTATGTTTCGGATGTAAGATCTGTGACACTATGCTATCGTCGGAGACTTTATGGACCCCCTAATTAAAAACAAGGGTTGCTTGTGGGATTCCAGAGTGCAAGGAAAATTATTAAGAGAAACAGATCCAGCCCTGGAGAGATTAGCCAGCATCACAAAGAAGTCACTGATGAGTGCTCAGACAACTATAACACATGTCACTGGGACTCCAAAGCTCTCAGGTGAGGAGAGGGTACTGCCCAGCAATGTCTCTGGCAATACAGCGAGCAGGGCATGCTGTGTGGAGTACCACACAGATGTCTGTTTGCAAAACCTTGACAGTAGGCACTGTAACCTACTGCCCACAATGGGCACTGCGGGATGTGCCTGTGCTAACTCCCAGCATTTTTTTAAGTAGCGACCCAGTAGCTCCAGCAAAGATCTGACGTTTATTCAACATACGCTGAACATGTGGGAGACAGCCTTGTCTGAGTGAAGTCACGGAGCATACCCTTTGGCCAAGCATGAGTGCCCACAGCAAATAGACAGGGAAAGCAGTGAGATAGCAGGGAGATAGACCAGTCTGACCCATGGGAAAAAAAAACAAACTACAAAAAAGCCAAACAAACTGGGCAGGTCGGTTTGCTTTTAATAACAGAAACGTGTACAGCCACCCCAGCTCACTGCCCCAGCTCCACAGAGACCAGCTGCCTTGGAACAGCTTTCTAGGCTTTTGGAAGCCTTAAGTGTGTGCACAAAGTCCCATGACACATAGAGGAAAGTGATATCATACACATCTGTCTGACCCTTCTACAGCCTCTCCACTTTCAGTTCAAATGTTTCTGGCCCCAGAGGGTCAGGGCAGTCTCTTACCAGCCTCTGCACCAGCTTCACACGAATCCTCAATGTCAAAATCACGTCAATTGTCATTTCTAGAGAACTGTAGGCAGATACAGGGGACAGGAAGCCTGGAAATAATTGAAAAGTCTGGAAAAATCCTGGAGATGTTTGTTATAAGTAGTGTCATTTATTGTTATAATCCATGACATTAGCCAGATGTTACAAACCTTGTAGTGTGAAAGAGCCCTAGCACCTGATGCCACCCTCAAGCCCAAGGGGAGAAGGTTGCGAAGACATTTAGCTTGTAAGGTCTTGAACAGACAGGAGACTCTGCTAGTTGAGACCTCCTGTCTGAGAGGTCAGACAGCCACCTGTCACACCAGATCATCACAGCCTCCAAAAATCATCACTCTTCCTCAGGAAGGGGCAACCACTGGGCACACTAGGAGAGAACAGCACCTACAGTGCAGATGTAGTAGGCAAGGCAAAACCAAAACTGAAAGATCCTCCAGCATGAAACAGCAGAGCTGCAGATGAGTCAGGAGACAACTGGAGGTCAAAACAGCGCAGGATGTCCCAGGAGCCCTTCTCACTTAGCAGACTGTGAACAATTAAATAGGTATATTTTATTATTGTTTGTTTCATATTAATGTTGGCTGTTAGTGTGTGTTGTTTGGGTAATGAAGGTGTAAAGAAAGGTAGGACACACTGGCACAAGGCAGCTGGACCTCTCTCTTTGGGACTGAGGAGTCCCTGTTATACGTTACCTACTGAAACTGTTTAAAGCTGTTTCCTGGCAGGCTCCTGGGCTCTGCCTGATGGCTGAGAAGCAAGTCTACAGCATCATCTGCAGCTGTAATACCTCTGGAAATAGTTTTTTTTCAATAAGAACCTTGTTTCAGTTTTACAAGAAACGAAGGGCTTTTTGACTGTTGCTCAGCATGTGTTACCTGACATGCCAGGCGTTCCCAGCAGCCATGAGGAGACTCAGGCAGGGAGGAACTGCTCTGTGTACTGAGATGAACTTTCTCATTTTGCCAAGTCTTGGCAGACAGGTAAATTTTTTAAAGGTGATATTTGCTTCTAAATGCAACACGTAACTCATTTTGCTGCAGTCTATCCATCTAGTGTGCTATGCTTGCAAGTACAAACTTACCAGTACCAGTTAACGTGACTCAGAATTAACAAGGAAATATGTGTTTTTCTATCAGAGAAAGAGTGGGTCACATTAAAATATTTCAAAGTATTCTGCAGTTGTCTCAAAGTTTGAAGATCCCTGTTCCTTGCCTGCTTAAATGTAAAGAGGTGGAGCTTAATGATACATTTCTGCATAATTGAAAATGCTCAAACACGGGTAGAAAGACAAAGAGAGAGAAAGCTAACTGGAAACAGTTTCCCAATATATGCAAGTCACTTGATCTTGGCCAACAGAACCTGCAGTTTCAACCCATTTAGGCATTCTGGAAAATTTGTTCTGGATATGAAACATGCTTACTGGGCAGCTGCAGGGCCTGTCAATTCTGTGCTGCAGCCAGCCCTCAAGAAAGAGAGGTCTCTCAGGGCCTGCAGCCAGTGTCCTTGACAGCTTCCAGTCCTCGTCTCCTTCCAACAGTAAATAAAAGCATAATGAAACAAGAGCAGCTAATGCCAACGCCCAAAAGCTGATTTTGGAACGAGGAGCATGAGATCAGAGAAGTGCAAGCAGCATCTCCCCTCTCCTCCAAGTACTTTACAGCCTTTTGCAGCCCAGACATGTCCTGAGCCAGACTGGTTTTCTGTGTATTCGGTAGCTCTCAGGGGAGTTTCTCTTCCATGAATTCATTCAACCTTCTCTCAAGGCTGCACTGGTGATCAGTGTTTTCTACGCAGCCAGTCACGCCAAGGAAAAAGAGAATCAATATTCACTTTGGTCATGGCCTTTCCAATACTCGGCCATTCCTTGATGTGTCTTTGTGTTAACAACCCCATGTGAGGGATAGGAATGAGCAGCTGCCAGCAGGGCCCTGTGCCATAAATATTTCCAGATAATATTTTTTCTCTCTCTCTTAAGGGCATGGAGTGCAGCTGACACTCCTGTCCTGTTATTCCACCTTTTTCTGTGCATATAATGCATCTGGCAAATACACATTAAAGTAAATATAAGGAAAAAAATCTCACAAATGAAACCAAAAAGCCAAATAAACATGAAAAGTGCATTGCTGAGATTTTATGCCATGTACATATACGTATGCTAGTGTACGTATGCTAGTGTTTAGTAATATGCAGAAATTACAGATATGACTTGAGCCTTCTAAGGCTTTATGCTAGTTTCTCCCTCTGCAAAATAAAATTCTCAGTGGAGGAAGCATGACATGAAAGAACTAAGAATTGTGATGATGATGGTCATTATTATTGACATTTTTCCTTTCATATTTTAATTTGACAGAATTAGCTAAATACCTTTCCTAAAAGAATGAACCTGAATTGAATTCAGTTGAGTTTCTGAGTGAAAGAATTAATTATTTTTTTCATTTCCTCTAGGAAAGAAAGGTCTCTGCATTACTTGTACATACCATCAAACTAAAATGGTGTGAAGAAGTATGAGTTACTCAGCAATGAAATGTTATGGACTAAATGGGAGGCAACTGTTAAAAATCCTCATCTGAGCAGCCAAGGAGAAAATTCCTTCATGATACATGTAGGTGACATAATCCTGGGAACACCCTTCCCACAAGTGTGGGCCTTCTTTGCAGATTCCCCAAGGAGAAATCTGCACATCATTTGCCAACATGGCTGTAGATTTATGTCTTTGTTTTCTTAGAAATATGAAATTTTGTATATTCATTGATTTTCAGTCTAGAATTAATCAATTACAATCAAATGGTACATCAGTCCTTATAAACTTGCCACAGACTTTTAAGTTCTTCCCTCAAGTTCATATTTTCTGGCTGAACTGAAGCATGTCTTCTGTAATTAGAAAAAATAAAAATCAAGCATTGGTTTAAAGACATCAGGTATTAGAAAATTGTCAGACAGAATCTGATTCTTGATCTGAGTTGTCTTGTGGTTTTCATCATGAGGTTCATCAGTCCCTGGGCATCTGTGAACTACCCCTTATGCAATCATGAAATGTAATTGAGGAAATGAAGTTCTTTGTCTCTACATAGTAATTGACCTGTGTAAAATGTCCTTGAAAACTTATATTTCCATTGAAAGAAGTTGAAGAATCTATAAATTTAAAAAATTACTTACCTAGTGTCTAGAAGTACCAGCACTAGACCCTTCAGAGAACGATGCAAGCAGTCCCATACTCTGCAATTATAAAGTAATGTGTCAGAAGGGGATATTATTCCTATCCTAACCTTTCATGAAGCTTGTTTATGCCCTGAAGCACAAGTTTATTTCACTTACTTTTTGAGACAATTTCTATTCCATGCTGTAACTCAGAGTGGCTTTTTGGAAATCACTAGATTAGTGGTCAGTTTTCTAAACACCAGCACAGCATCTGACATCCCTTTCTTCAGCATTATCCTTCAATAAATTACATAAATATATTGTATCATAGATACAGCAGTTACTATATCTCAAAAGAAGTAAAAATTTGCCCGATTCTCATAATGATATCCCAGTCTTACCTGGAGAGGCAAAGATGGGATGTGTCATGCTGGAAGTTGCCTCCACAGGCACTAGGGAGAAGAGGCGGAGTTGTGAGACAGTTTCACTTCCACCTTGGTGGGACTGTTATCAGACACCTATGTGGAGACCTCAGCAACTTTCCTACTCCTTCTCTGTCTGAAGTCTGATTGCTTTTGGTCTTGATCCTTGTACTGGCATCTTTTTCACTGTTGTGTGCTGGTCCCCTCATCCTTCTCATGTCTTCAATCTTGACGACATTAATAGGCATGCTGATGAGGAAGGCACAGGCCCAGACCTAGCCTTTGGGGAGAGAAAAAAAAATTAGAAATGAAATAGATTTTGAAGTAGGAAGCACTTTTCCCATGTTGAAGAGTCACAACAGTTCCAAAATGAGAAGGCATGTTTTAGTGATTAGTTGCAGTTAATCCTAAGAATGCTTTAGGCTTTGTAATAAGTCAAACACAATATCCTCTCCTCCTTGGAGAAGTGAGATGTGGGGTTTCAGAGTGGAAGAACAAAAGCTTTACAAATGAGGTATTTGCAATAATTCCTCCACAGCAGCTATCTACACTACATAATACTTCCCCCTAAAACAGAAATCTGCCTTGAATAAAAGGAAGAAAATTACATTAGAAGAGACAAGTCATATCTAAAACCTGCATGTAAATCGGAAGTTCATTAGGAGAGTATGCAGAGAAGCTTTTGGAAGGTAATTTTCCTACTAACTAGTTTTTCCAAGAATGAAGTAAGGCTTTCAAAAGCATCATTGCTCTAAGTATTTCAAATTATCTACTCTACCTGATACTATCTCTTCTCATAGAGATTACAAAGCACTTAAATTTTTACCCACTTTGTTACAGAAATCCCCAAGGAAGGTTTCAATCCATTTGCAAGCACTGCTCTGAGAAGATAGCAGAAGTTTTCAAAACTTCCTCCAGCACATCTAGAATTAAATGCTTTTTACAGTATTGCCTCTATATCATAAAGTTCTTTGTTCAGAAACTTATCACTGAGTCATGCAAAAAAAACCCACTCTGGACCAAAACTCAGTCTACAAGGGTTCAGCCAAGAAACAATATTTCCTGGCACTTTGTCCCTTTCTTTTTTCTAGCGCTGAAATAGAAAAAGATTCTAAGTGCTCTACTGTTTCCAAGCATGAATGTGCTCCTATTACTCATAAAATTACTTTAATTTTAAAATGAAATGGTGGGAGCTTATAGCTGAGATTGTTGATGATGTTTCAAGTGTCAGGCAAGCTCCACCGCGCTGGCGGTAACAGATGGCCCAGCCATCGTTCAGAGGCGTGCACATCCCCCTATGACATCTCCCATTTTGTAGCAGTCCAAACACTCACTTTTATTTAGGCAAGTCCACCTTTGGCACCCACAGGGGCATGTTATAGCAAGGGTCATTAAGGAAGGTATTGCTCAGTTTCTGTCTCTCCCCATAGCAAGCGAGACCCACGTTTTGCAGAGTGGAAACATGTATTTTGTAGGGACACAAAAGGGCTGGGACATCTCATCTCTCTCACAGCCCAGAGGAGTACTTAGCAGTGTGACTGTGTTTTATTCTGGCTTGCCACGGAGCCACACCAGACTCGTCTGCTTGCAGCATTTTCCAGCAAGGTTGCTTCTCAGGGGAGCTGAAAGTGTTATGGATCGAGGCAGGTGAAAGCTGGCTCAGCTTCAATCCAAACCATTTCTTGCTACAGTTTTGTACTGACATACAAGGGGTTTTGCTGCATTCTGCTTTGTGTGCTGAAGTTAGAAGAACTCCAAATAAGAAAAAAAAAAATTAAAAATTAAAAAAAAAAAAGATGCAGAGGAGAAAACTTGTGTGGAAAAAAAGGCCAAAGAATGAATCTTCCTATAAGCTCCTTTATGAGCACTGCTGCCTGCTGTGCTTTGAACACAAAGGTTAAAATCCACAGGTAAAAATCCAGGCATTCTATGGACTGGAAGAGCTTTCCCTTTGGCTTTGGTGTACCTAAGTTTCCAGGCAAGGTCACTACTTTGCTGTCTTACAGGCTCTGCAGCTTGTACATGCCTGCAAAGTTCCTGGGGGTCACAGCAGCTGCGTGAGGAACCCACGTGCCATTCTGAGCAGAGCAGGAGGAAAAAGACAGCAGAGAAGTTCACAGAAAATGGTCTGGTGGAAGGTGTCCCTGCCCATGGCAGGGAGGTGGGAAGCAGAGGATCTTTAAAGTCCCTTCCAACCTCAGACGTTCTATCATTCTATGAAAATACACCATTGTGGTAAAGTGGGCAAATGTCTGTATTGCTGTGTTTGGCTGCTTCCTCTCCCAGTTGTATCTTCTGCCTGCATGAATACATGGCTTTATCAAGACTATCTGTGGAACTGATCAACAGCAGACCAGTAGAAAAGGTGACATAATTAGGGCATCCTGGTGGCCTACGTTCAATGCAGCTGGCAGTCATCTGGGAGAGAAAGTTGCTCACCAGCTTCTCTGGGGCTGGTACATGAAGGAGTTTCTCAACCCAAAGCACAGCCTCAGGAAAGACCAGGAGCTTCTGAAAATGTCTGTGTTGTATTAATAACTGAGGGAATCACAGAGCTAGAGGGACAAATACCCAAATCCCTTAAGATACGGCATCTATTTGACCTCTCACAGAAATAGTGTTGCATTCAGAGAGAAAGCAAAACATTTTTAGCGTTCTTCCAGCATTGCCTCTTGCATTTACTCCAGCACGCTATATTTGGTATGGTTGTTTCTGTAGGAGAGCTACTCTCTAACAACTGTCATCGTGTAGAAGCAGCAAATCTCCTGGGAGTTTAAGGCAGCTTTTATTTAGACCCACACTTTGTTATGATACCAAGTTTAGCCTCAGCCATGCTGCATACTGAAATCCCAGCATCTGTGGCTGCTCACAAGGTAAAGGTCCACATTTCTTTGGTTTCACTGTATTTCAAAGTATCACTGCCGATGCAAAACTGCTCCTGTTAATCCAGGTCGTTGACTACAGATCAGATGTCTGGAGATGGAGAGAGAGGGTGGTGGCAAAGACAGCATGCAGTGTACACTGAGGGGGACAAGTAACAACTGTGTAGTTGTCAGCACAGAGAAAGGGATGCTTATCTTGCAGGTGTGATATTTGGGACGGAAGGCTGGAGTATTGATTTAACTTCTTTGATGTGCCATATCTTTCTGGTAAAGCTTTAAATGCTATTTCTGGCTGCCACATTGATTTTCATTACCATGGATCCCCTTTTTGAGGTGGAGACTTTCTCTCAAAGGAGTTTCCTAAATGTTTTTAGCCTCGGGTAATGTTATATTTTAAATTACAGCACAAACACATGCACACACATATGCAACAACTCATACTATCCGTAGGAGATCTGTGTATGGTACTGTGCAATTTTAGTTTTCCATCACAGCAGCATTTAAATTATGGATTTGCTTAAAAAAAGAAAAAAAGAAAACAAAACATAACTCATCCAACATGCAAATACAACAGTCTGTCTTGTTTGCTCCTGTTCCATTCATCTGGAGATTCAGAGGTATTAAGTGACACAAGACCTTTGAATCTGCCCCCTCAGAAACTCTGACAGCTCAGAACATGGTGCGTTCTCCATTATTATTCCAAAATATTAGCTTGCACACTCCAGAACTATTTAAGAAATACTGATTTAATTGTACTCCCCCACATTTTTGCAACTGCCATCTTTTACTGTGAGTGTTAATATGCTGAGTGGGACAATGGTGCTGCTTTGCTGCTGTAAAGAAAAATCTTTTTCCTTGTGAATTCCAGGAATGGCTTCTTTCTGCTATTTTAGCTGTTTCATGTAACAAATAATCCTTGCAATAGGAGAATTTGGCTCATCATGCAGATTTGTGTTCTTTATAACTGTAAAATAATAGCAGACAGTTTTCCCTGTGTGTCAGTGTTTTTATTCCAGTCAAGGTTGATAAAATATTTCTTGAAGAGAAACGTACAACTCAGTCTGCATAAGAAACTGTGCTGCTGCTGATGAGCACAAATGTGGGGGTGATATTCCGGTGTAGTGCAGTCCCATCCCTGTACAAAGCTGCCTTCATGCAAACCCAAGCTGGCACAGCCTAGGCAGGGGCTTTCCTGAGACACAGGCCATCATACGGGCATGTAGAACCCTCCTCTGCCTCCACTGCAGGGACAGAGAGACGTGATGGCTCATCCAGAGCAAAAAACACATCCCATCAGTAAACCTCTCAGCGGTGGTTGGGTCAGGTCTGCAAGTCCGTGTCAGTGCTGTATGTCAGAGCAAGCCTGCAGGATGAGTCTGCTGTAATGGTGCTGCTGTGGTTTCAAAACCGGCCATTAAACCTCTCTTTCATGAGAATAAATGATCCTATGTGCATACACCCATATGCACATACTCACATACACACACATTTTTTAGGCCTTGCCAGTACTTGGGGTTTGGCTAGTGGTGCTGATAGGAGACCAATGAAAGTTCTTATGGCTGAGATGAAAACCATGCATGATGTTACCCCTGGAAGAACTGTTTGAAGAAGCGTGAGTGTTCCCAGAATAGCACAGTTTCTCTAACACAAATACAAGCAAAGCATCAAGCTCCAAAGAGCTTCTTTTTTTAGGCTTGGATCTAAGGAGTTGGAAGTGGGGACAAGCAGTGGAAGGTTGACAATGACAAGAAGGCATTCGTTTGAAGGAAAATAATAAATCTACTAAACTCTTAAAGACTTACAGCATAAAGTCTTGGCAATCCCATCACTTTTCCAAAATACAATAATGTCAGGATTCTGGTGTCTTTAGGAATAAAGAAATAGAAAAATGCTTAAGATTATAACATGGCATTTTCCAACATTTAATTATAATAAATACAACCCTATCTGAAAATACAGGAAATATATTAAATAAATGCTTTTTTTTTTCTTTTCTAGGCTGAAGAGCAGCAGTTGTTCCTGCCTAATCATATACACCAGCCACAGGGTAGCACATGGAGGTCCTGACAGTGTAAAAATGCCACTGTAATTTTGTGGTAATTGCATTGTAATTTTAAGAAATGTCCTGAACTCTTATTATCCCATAGAATACATACTGGTTTGTATATTCACAGACATCTAATGTCCCTGGGCTGTTTTTTGTCAGGGATTATCTGGGTAGTTGTTTTTCACTGTTCCCTTAAGGCTTCACAGACCTTCGTAGGCAGTCTGGTGAGTTCAGTTCAGCATGTCGCAGTTCCTCTATGGGAAGAAAGGAAAGATCTTGTTGTAAGACTCTGACATTTAGTTTTCCTAGGCATCAGGTGCTTCCCTACCCTCTAGACAGCTCAGTTCCCTGGCCTAATGCTCTGAGTCTCCCTGCTGTCTTGGTCATGTGCAGAAAGTACAGTCCAATTAGTTCCTCCATGTGGAGAAGATGCAGAGGGTCAGCAGTGATAAATAGATCCCTGCAGGCCAGAAAGACCCATTCTCTGCAAAATAACAAACCTTGTAGCAAAAGAAAAAGAAAGAAAAAAAAAACTTGGAAAAACACAGCTTACAACTGAAGAGCCCACAGCCCTTAGTGAGCTGAAGTTGAAAGTTCACATAGTTTTGAATCATTGCTTCAGGCTCTCTTCAGAGTCAAAGGGATCCCAGCTTACAAATTGGTCATATATTTAATCCTGCTTTAGTGGCTGCAATCAAGTAAGTTTTTACTGTTTGGGAGGGGTTTGAGTGAAAGCTGATACCGCATGTGGCGAGAGAGAGCTTTCTTCAATTCCACAGACCTGAAATAATCACTACCACAGTGTGAGCTACATTTCATTCAGATGCAGTGTAGTCCAAAACTTCCTTCCTAGTCCTGGACTGCTCTTCTGGATATTCTTCACAGAGGTGTGAGCACAGACATTTCTGAAGCAAGCACTGGCATTATCAATCACAGCAGCACCAGAGCAAGTGATCTGATTTTAAAAATTATGAAATGAAAGCTGTTGGTGCTTTTTCACCTCTGAACATCAAACAGTGTGCTCACAACCTTCTCTGGATGGAGGTATTTGATATTAGCCACTGCTATGAAATTTCTCTCCTCTTACTATATTATGAATGTGGGTGCAAAAACCCGAGTACTGCTATTGTTTGCAATAAGAAGCAGTGAATATGCACTCATCACTGCTGCACCATGATCACATTAGTTATAAACACAGGTAATAGGCTGTCTTTGATGTAATTGCATTCATTATTATGATTTCTTTGCCTACTGTGGAAATCAGGATATTTTGGGAGTCTTCTTAATGGAAGCAGTGGCATTTGGATATGTATCCAAATGTATTGCAAAACTGTTCTCTGACTGTAGATTTTTGAACTTTTCCCTCCTCCTTAAGCCCAATTTTGTCAGTTATGGGTCTGTGAAGTATAAAAATCATTCACTATGTGGCAGAGCACACCTTGGAAAACCTTCCCAATGCTATTTGCCTACCTTCCATATATGACAATGTTCCCTTTCTCTGCTTACCAAGAAGTCTGAATAGATACTATAAATTCAAGTGCCCACTTCACATTGCACATGCAGCAGTATAATTCACAAGCAGCAGTGTACGCTGTGCCCTCAGCAAAGCCTGGGTTGGGTGATGGCAGCCTTGCCCCCATGGAGCAGCATCTGCATCTGCACATGATTTTAGAGAAAAAAAGGGTACCAGAAAAAGACTCTGTGAGTGTAGCCAGCCCTTCCCAGGTGAGCTGCACATCAGAAATGTATGGGTTTTTTTCTGAAGAAGCTGGCAAATGCATTTGAAACATACACAGAGATATTTTTCAGCCAGTTTAAGCCATGGAGGGAATCTTCTGTGGGCTGCAGAATAAGTGGGTGCAGTTTCCAAAACGTCTACCTTCTCTTCATAGTCTGATGCCTAATAACAATGAGTTTATTAGCCTTCCTACCTATGAGGCATAAGCATCTGTTTCCATCCATCACGTGCAAACTGAATTGCCTCCAAGACTGCTGATCCCCCCTGTCAAAAGTCATTGGCAGCAGCTCAGTAGGATCAAAGTATGGTGTGGGGCTTGTGGAAAGAGCACCTGCTACACACACATCCTCGCCCAGACAAGCTGCATTGCATAAACCCCATTTCTTTAGGAATCCAGACTCAAAAAAATATTTTATTTTTGGCCTCTTTATACTATGCATTTCATTCAACTGTGCTTCAATCACTCTTTGCCAGTTTTTCTTGCTCTTGTGAGGCTGGAGAAGTCATAAATATGGCAGCTGCCTTTGAGCGTTAATGCTGGATGCTGTCCATGACTGCTGAGCTGCAATATGCGAGCCAGCGATACCACAAAGTGAGAGTTTATATTCCTTCCCTATTACATATTTTTAGTGTGTAAATCCACAGAGCAGAAGAAATTTATAGGGGAGTGAGTTGTCATGGGGAAAGTAATCTCCATATAAAGCAGTGGCAGGTGCCTCTTTCTGCCTGGGACTTCTTCTGTTGGGAAGCTTCCCAACAGGCTGAACAAAACCTTCAACCATGGGTGTTCTTTTCTTGTGCCTCAGTTAAGGGCAAGGGGGGTCACTGACATTGTTTATCCATTATTCATTTAGGAATGGCTCCAGGAAGCAACTTAATGTCATGTATTTTTCACTTACATGAATTGCAATAAACCGACTTCTTCTTCAAGCCTACCTGCACTGGGAAAATCTTCTAAATTGTTTTATGGCCAGCACAGCTTAAACTGTTTGGGGGCCACAGCAAAGACCCAGTTATAGACAGCATGAGGTGAGTGATCAGTTTTTTCCAATGTGGCTTCAGACTGTGGCAATAACTACACTTACCAAACCTGAATTACTAAGACTACATAACTCAAAAGTATCTGGGCTTTGTTGAAATACACAGTATCTTTCTGCCTTGCTCTGAAAATACTACTATTTCACAAGTTGCCCATTCTCCCTAGAAAGGATTGGCTTTAGTGGGAGATTTGAGGTTTTCTTGCTTTGCTTTCCTAGCCTTCTTTAAAGCAGGTATTTTAAGTCAATATATCACTAACAAGCCCAGATGAGATTTCAGTGCAGCCTTTACTGTCAGAATCAAAATTACATGAAGTGTTGCATTTTGAGACAGTGATATGTGTGCAGCCAAGAGGAGGTGGTTTCTGATCTGACTGGTTGAAATGCTCCTGGTTAAATCCCATCACATGTGAGGCTCTGTGCAACAAACACACTTGTGAACTAATAAAACTGAGGGGCTGGAAAGAGAAAAAAAATTATTTCTGGGTCTAATAGGAAGTACATGAATAAATCACAACTGAAAACATGGAGCAGAAAAGTTTGGTTGACCCCCAAGAGATCCAACAGAGAGAGATGGTACATCCTTTGTTGAAGGAAGGCATCTGAGGAGGAGGAGGTGCTACACAGAATAGAACATCTGTCTCTGCCCTCAAGACCTCCTGGTCTGACCTGAGCAGTACCTGGGTCATTGGATGTGGCAGATTAAAAATTGTCCTGTAGGCACAAAGACACATTTTCTGAAGACTAGTGAGATTTGCTGAATTTCAGCTGGAGTCAGTCACTCCTTTAGACAGTCTCCAAAAATAGTAGAAGCAAGGTGGGCTGTTAAAGCACGAGTCCAAGTCCTTGTGTGAAAACACCCTCCTTGGCATGGGAGGCATTCCTAGCTCAAGATAAGGTACTGACCAGGTAAGGCTAGCAGAGACCATGCCCAGGGGTCCATAGTCAGTTGGATGTGCTCAGTCTGTGTCCCAAGAGCACCAGAAGATCCTGCTTTTCCTGCAGCTCCTGTCTCCCCTCCCTACTGGCCTTCTGGTATGAGGAGGCAGGGGCTGTGCTTCGCAATGTGCCAGGGATGAGGGCACAGAGAAAAGAAGGAAGGCAGGGAAAACTAGTTAGTTCTCATCCTTTACCATCCCGTTTTCCTGCTGAGAACTGATCCAGAGCTCCCTGTGAAATTAGGAGGCATGTGGTCAAATGAAGAGACACTAGGTCCATCCCAAAGGAGGGAGAGAGCCTTCTCCAAAGCAGAAATTGGCTGTAATTCCCTTCAGTGCTCTCCTATCTTCTCAGGTAGGCTGTGATCTCATCTCAGGCCACCCCTGGAGTGGGTTTGGCTTCCAGGGTCCCCACAGCTTTGGGGGACAGTAAGAGGTAACTGGAGCTGTTCACTGACCTCTGCAAAGAGGCTGCTTGGTCCCATTTTCTTTCTAGGGTCAGCCAGAAAGGAGATTCTCTAGTCTGTTGGCAAGGCTGAAAACCCTGGTTTACATCAGCTCATGAGGACCTCTCTGTGCACTGGCAGGCACTAGCTTGTTCACACCTCCATGTCCTCTACATTCCCAGAAGGAATCCTGATTCCCATTCTGGAGTTTCTGATTGGCCAAGTGACCCAACACAGGACCCTGCTCTATCTCTTGTGAAACCCCACTGGAAGGAAGTGCCTGTCTTTCTCCACCTCTTTCCCACTCCACAGCCAAACCAGCCTTATAGCTCAGGGTTAAAGTTAGGTGCTCAAAGTTAGGGTACCATGCAAAGGTCTCCCTCAAGCTCAGTGTTGAGTGTGAAGGATGCCTGAGAGCACGTCACCTTTCCATCATCCCAGAATTAGTTTCTGTGCAACAGTTTTCTACTTGCAGACAGTGGAGGGTGTCATGTATCTCCTTGTCTTGCCTCCCAGAAGCTAAAATTCTCACATAAAATCCAGATGAAGATGGTTTTGTGGGATGGTCAATAAAAAGCATACTGAATGGTAAGACGACAAATCCTTTATCTCTCTGAGAAATGACTGTATGCGGTCCTTAGTGCTAAACTCTCCAGATTGTCTTCTATTTAATGAATCCTTATCTTGCCTCTATCAAACATTTAACTTTAATCTAGGCTTTACACATTTGCTTTAGTTTATTCTTACTCCAGCTGACAGTGGTGGAGAACTGCCTTAGTAGTTCTCTTGAGGCATTTCTGGTGGCTCTTCAAGTTGCTACATCACCCTCCAGATCCTCTTAGAAATGGTAGTTGAAACACATCTCCCATGCCCTTTCTCTATTAGACTGAGAGATGGGGACCAGGGGGTTACACTGACTGCTGTGACAAAGGCAGCAGATACCCCTTGTCCCCACACAGCCGCTGCTCAGGTTCAGACCTGCAGCGAGTTCTTCTCTCTCTATTCAGCCATGCAGCTTACGGGCAGCAAAACACAGATCATGAACTGTCAGAAAACTTCCCTCCATTCTATCCATGGCAGACAGATGTGTAGGTGGGGTTTTTTTTGGTCTCAGAAGCCTACAGCTTGATGATTCACCAGCACAAGGTTTGATGACTCCTACCCTCCAGTGTTGTTTCCTCTTCTACAGTTACACTGGTTGGTTACAGTGCCCAGCTGGAAAACTGAGGGGGAAACCTGCAAAGAGAGGGTGTGCTGGAGGCAAAGGACTCTTGCAGTGAACAAAGAAGCCTGTTTCTTGTGTGTCACCCACTTCTGATATGGTCAGGCATCCCCCTGTAGATTCTGTGTCTCCCCCAACTACATGTTAGGCAATACATTCCTGTGGCACACAGAAATATGGGAGTGTGAAACCCTTCTGAGGCTCTATTGGAAGCTGCTTGTCAGTGTCTTCCCATCCTGGCCACAGGGATGGCAGTCCCAGATGCAACCAAAGATTGAGCTTTTTCCCAGCATCTGGACTGTGCTGTGGTGTGTCAGAGCTACCCCAGACTCCTGCTGTGTCCTAAATGGAGGTATAACTCCAGCTATGGCCCTGCAAGAAAGGGATTGCAGGTGATCCTGCTCTGCCACAGGCAGGCATCCATATAATCAAAGCAGAGAATGGTAGCAGCATAGCAGTGCTAGTCCTCTCAAAAAAGGGCAGGTCCTCCACAAAGAGAAGATAGGCTGCAATGGGCCATAAGTGGGAATTTGAAGCACCCAGTGTGGATAACAAAACATCAACTATGGACTACTGAGGAGCAAAGAGCAACATTTCTTCTCACAAATGCAAGGTTTATACTTTCTATCCCATTTATTAGCTATGTTTAATTTACATTCTTTTTCATTTGGCTGTGAAAACACTGGCATAAGTGGGAATGCAAACTCCATTTAAATACCTGTATTTATTTTCATTCTTCCCCTTTCAGTGAAAGTTTTGGTGGCAGACAAACTTCTGATGGACAGCTTGCGTTCCCATCTGTGGCTTTTTTTGGTCTGTTATAAATATAAATTAGCTCATAGCCAGATATTGCCTTAACTTAATTGTTTACATAGTAACTGAGGACAGATAATGTATAATCTTGGCATTATTTAGCAATTTAAACCTGAAGTTTTCCTGAGTTGTTGTTAGACAAAACATTACATTGTAAGGGTTTTTTTTTCCTTGCCCTATAATATTTTACTTTGATTAAAGCTGTACTGAGGTAAAATTGCACATCTCACGCAAAAAGCAATTTACCTCGGTTCTTATTGAAGTTAACCATACTTATTTGTCCTAGCGTAATGTATTTTTCTAGCTGCATTCTAACTGCAGTGCTTTATCATATGAACCAAGTTAGATTTAATCAAATTCAGTTTGTGTTGTGAATTTTAAGACATTTGTTCAATTAGTTGGAATAAAAGCAAAATACTTGGAAGGAAGATTAAAGTTGAAAAATGCTGCTGCTGAGCTGGGCATCTAGTGCTCCTTCTGCACCTTTCTCACCCCCAAACATTTCTCATGCTTGAAAAGGCCCTCCAATCATTTTTTTCTCTTTCTGTTTCTTGGGTTTCTGGTGACGTTCATGGGATGAGGAAGATAAGTTGTTTTATTGGGTTCCTGCACCAAGGGTAAGACCTGACCACTTTTCCTCCTCTGTCTGTCATGAGCTTTTTCTGTGCTCTGGTCGATGGAACCACATTCAAGCTGGGGCTTTTTTAATATATTGGAGTCCACTGGGATGTCACAGTGCTGCTACCCAGTTCCTCTCTAGTCTTGCCAGTGCCCCTTGACTGCTTTCCTATTACTCTCCTTGTTGCCACCTGGTGGAAAAATTGCCATCACTCACTTGTGTTGGCCCTTCAGACATGGGTGTGCAGCTCAGGGAGACCACCGCAGGAGACACCAGCCCTGAACACCCCTTGCCAGCAAGAAAACTACTTTCTCCTCCCACCCTTTCTATTGCTTCCCCTTAAAACAGCTTTTTTGCATATGTACAAAGTATTTTTGGGCTATCAGGATGTTTTTACTATGTTGCCCTTCATACCAAATACAACATCCATCAATTATTAGCATATTGCCTCTATTAAGAAATTTTAATGCTTGTTGTTACTATGTCTTATTTTCCTCATCTGGGAATTCTTGCCTGACTTGGCTTAAGCTCACCAGTCTGAATGACTTGAAAAGGCCATTGTAAAAAATTGAGAGAAATAAAAATGTCTTAGTGCAGTCAGAGTCCACTCTCTCAACTGAAAAGCATGGTGCTTTTACGTTTTGAGACAGTTTCTCAGACAGCCAGACAAGGTGACATTAAACAAATCATGCTAATTACAACACAATTTATGTAGAGAGATTTTGCTGGCCTGCTAATACTTGGCAGGAGCTGTCAAGTACTAATGTTTCAAAAAAGAGCACTTCTAGCACTAACTTTTTTGGTTCTTGGGGAAATAGATGGAGCCTGTTGAGCTCCCTTGTTTGTGCGAAGGGAAGCAGAGCCCAGCTCAAGCACAGGAGCAGGGAGGGCTCAGAGATCAGAGTTCGGGCCATGGCTTTCAGATAGAGGTGCACAGACTGAGCTGTGGCCCTAGGCAGATCACTCCTGAATGCACCCCATGCCAAACAAAATCAGCAAGAATTTCTGCAATCCCTGGAGGCTCTGCGTCTGTCTGGCTTCTGTTATCCCACACCAGGTGTTCTGCTGCATGTGTGTCATGCCCAGAGGTGCACACAAGACCCTGCCATTCTGGTCTGGAAACATTTTGCATGGTTGATGGTATATTGTAAAACTGAGAGGAAGATCACACTCTCTGTGCATTAGTTGTCTTATTGACAGAACAAGGATTAAACACTTACCTATAAAATTTGCCAACAGCACCATGAAATTTGCTTCCTAGGAGCTTGTAAAGCACCTTAAGCTTAAATCTAAGGGATATGTAGGGCTTTGCCTCCTATTAGTTTAAGACTGTGTTCACATAAGTGCTATCTCCCGCTGTCCAACTCCAGCTAGTGGTTACCTTCACCTTCACAGAACCAACACAGGGCTGTGGTGCACTGGCTCCTCACCCACATTGGTGATTACACCATAGCTTAAACACTGCAGTTTACAAGAAGCTGCCCTGGTCCTGAGAAGTGTTCAAGTGCATCATGCTGATTTTGCTGCAGGGACAACAACAGCCCTGGTAATACCAAATGGATTTGGGGGCAGGGACAGGGAGAGAAAGCAGGAGGGAGAGAAGGCTGGTAATAGCCTCTCACTGTGAGGGTTTACTGAATGACTCTCTGCCAACGACGTCTGGACAGGGCTGCACTCCATGCAGTGGCCACTGATCGCGCACAGACATGGGACACAGAATCACAGAATATTCTGAGTTGAAAAGGACTCACAAGGATCACTGAACACAACTCTCAAGTGAATGGCCCATACTTGGGAATGCAAAGCTCTGGGTTAGACCCTTAACTCAAGGGAGAGTGAGATGGCATGGAGAAGGGTCCTCAAAACTCTGCTGCTCAGACTTAAATGAGCTCAGACCCTTCCTCTGCTTCTCTGGGACAGACAGAAGGAGAAGCCAATCAGATAGCCGTCTCACTCTCTGGAACAGCAGAAATGCCCTGGCAAGCTTTTCCTCATGTGGTCAAAGGAAGATGGTGTGAATAAATGTGATTTGGAGATTCTCAAGTAGGGTGGTGGGTGGGATGTCTTGATCTGGAAGTGGATTCAGATCTTCCTCCAAAGCAAACTGAACTCAACTCTCTGAATAGTTATCTGAATGCAGGGCTCCCCACACCCAGCTGAGTTGCTCTCATTCTCTCACAGTCATTTGTGTAGCCCATGCCTGGCTTTGATATCACTTGGAAATGCCTATAAGCATGGGCATACCTCTGCAGAGCTTGGGTGTCTTCTTTCTGGGCTTCTTATGTTTTGCTCTGAGGTAGATTTACAAGCAACTCTGCACATATGCTTCAGGGGCTTCATGATGCCTGTGGGAGTTTATGATCTCTGGTGAGTCCTGGATACTTGTGGAAATTGCCCAGGAAGTAAGCTACATTTTTGAGAGGGTCAGAAGGACTCTAAATGGTATATTTAGCATCAGCTGGAGACAGCAAGACCTTTATGGGCCTTGGTGGAGGTGGCACTTTTTGCATGAAAAAAGGAAATGCAAACTCCTGCTAACCATAATAGCACCATTAAGTCCTGCAGTGCTTGCACATCCAATAAGTATTTGCAAAAGTTACATAGAAGAGGTTTGCAGGGCAAGGGCAGGGTATTACGAGGGGTAAGGCTTCTGCAAGGAATAAAGCTTTCTGGTCTCACCAGCCACAGCAACTCCTGGAAACTGAAGATGATCACCTCATCTCAGCAACCTCTGGGAGTTAAACCTTGGTACCTGCAGACAGACTCCTGCAGTGGTAACATGCAGAGCTCATTTTCCTTTACAGCTGCACCCGATCGCAGATGTGACTGTCACTTGCTGTGTGCAGGCATATTTTCACACTTGACTCACAGTTAGTCCAGCACCATAAGCCAACACTGCCCGTGGTTACATAGAAATTGAGTAGCATTGGGAACACGTATAGCAGGGGAGAGAAACAGGCCAGAAGAGTTATTTCAAGCAGATGTTGGTGATAGCTGTTGGTAGCAACACTAAGTTATCAGAAGGAAATACACATATATATCTTTTCAGAATGAAAAACCAGCATCTGCACTTGAACAGGGTTTAGTGATTGCTAAATGGTTCCAATAGGCAAGAGAAGAGCTTTATGAACAGAAGGTTTTGCATGAAGCAGTTGTTGTTTACACCTGAAACTAGTGTACAAATAAAGCCATCACTCTTTACTGCCAATTCTCCTCTGCTCTGAGCCAGAGCAGCCTGCAGAGCTGCATGACAGCCCTCTCTGCAATTGTTCCTCGCAGTTGTAGCTTTTATATATGCTTGCCAATGGTTGTCCAGGTCAACTCACACGCTGAGCCCCATTTAATCCAACAAAGCAATGTGTTAAGAAAAGCAGAGAAGGCATTATTCAGAAAGGGGAACTTTGGCCTTTGACAGAAAAAGGAGAACATGGAGTTAATTTTCCACTTTGAATTGTCCTGCAGAGGAGTTTGCCTTTTTCCAGTCAGCGTCAGGGGAACCCACGGCCAGAGGACACCATGAGCAGAAGTTTCCTTGTGCAGCTGCCTCCCTTGCCTTCCCATCCACAGGCAGCAATCACAGTCCCATAGACTAAACTTGAGCTGGATAAAAAATTAAGCCTAAATTGTAAAATACTATAAAATATTAGGTCTGAAATCCAACCCTTTTCTCCCTCCCCATTTCTGTTCCTTTTATACAACCACCAACATTATTTGTTTCTCCTGTATCTTTCTCCTTGCTAAGGTAGGTCATATGAGGTGCCTTCACCTTGAGAAGATCAATGTTGGGAGTTGTGACCCTCTGGTACCTCTTGCTGCAGCTGCATAACCCATGCGATGGCAAACCCCAGCTGCTACAGAAGTGTCAGGGAGCCCTGTGAACCTCAACACCAAATTGGAGGCAGCAAGCTCTGGGTGATTGTGCCCCTGAAAGCCACCAGGAGCCAGAAGTGAGAAAGTGCCACAGGTGGAGGGGACATGAGAAGTGGACTAAAGTCCTGCTGGTGCTCACTGGGTGCTCGCAGTGACTAGGAGGAGCACAGGGAGGTGCTGAGGAGGAAGGAAAGTCTGAGAAAGGCACTAAAGAGGGGACTTGGGGGCTGGAGTAACCCCAGGAAGAAGGAGATGAAGAAGCAGAAAGGATTAGCAAGGTAAAGAGGTAGTGATGGCAGTAGGAAGCATTGTTACACTGTGCTGTGTAATCGTTGCACAGTGTTGTGACAGCTACACTTAAAAAAAACATAGGTTAGATCTCAGAAAAGCTTAACATTTACTGCTTAAAAGAATAAGTTTTACTCTTTTTCTTTTCACTTCTCATTGAGAAAGAAGGACTCTGCTCATGTCTTCAGGCTTTTTTTCCTAGAAATAAACATTTAAGAAAACAATTCTCACCAAGCTGTGTGACTCAAAGAACTGGGGCACTGGGGAAAACACCAGTTATCACAAACCTTACCACTAAATGGCAAGCACTAGCAAGTGGGGGATTAGGTTTTTTCTGGACCTGCCCCTTTAAGTTCCTGGCAGCTTTGATCTAGCAGCAGAGAACTGAGGTGGGAAAACAGATCACATACTCCCTCCTGGATACTTTTCTTTTGTAGTTGCATGTGATGCTGTCATTTAATCTTGACTACAAATGGGAACTGACGGTTTCTCTTTGCGTGGGGAGCATGGATACATCCCATGCAGACATTCTCAGCCATCCACAGATTTGAAGAGACAGTGGGAAACTGGGTCCAGCCCCAGATAACACGGCTTCAGGAGACAGTTTACAAGCAAAGGTTATGTTGTGGTTCACAGCCTGTTGCCTGTGCACATGTGCAGAAAGAAGCCAAGCCACAGACCCACACCCTAGTTGTGAAGCACCACTAGGTATGGTGTTGCCCCCTTGGCAAGATTTGTTTAGCACTCAGAAACTTCTGACAAACAGCCAAAGTCTCCAGATTGTGTCTGGACAAACTTTCCAAATGACAAAGAGCAAATTTCTTAGAGAAATGTGGGCTGTATCCAAAATCAAAAAAATCCAGTTTCCCATTCAGACACCAGGTGATAGCCAGCCCCAGCCTTCAGATTCACAAATGCAAACCCAGATCTCCACATCCCTTTAGATAGTGTGAAAGCTAATTTGGGCATTTGTAGAAAATCCAGATAAAATCAAGCTCATCTTAATGTTTCATCCAATGAGACATTTGATGTATTTGAAAGTTTATCTCATCTTTTAAAATCACCTGTGGCTCACTTTTAAAGTCTGAAATCATCACATCCATAATAAATCTCTTCATGGATGTTCAGCTTCTTGAAATTAAATTAGAATAGGAAGTGAATGTATAGACAGATACACAAAATAAAACAGGTAGGCTGGCTTACAGTGATATATTCTGTCTGTAAGGAAATACATTGGTGGCCCCCTGTATAAAAAAACACCCTTCTACAACTATGGCATGCATTAAATGACACTTTTTAATGCTTTTTTTTCTTCTTCAGCAAGAAAAAGTGATTTGCCTGGATATCTCACTTGCCTGAGCCAAACCCCAGGGTGTGTATTGTCATCTGTGTCACTGTAAATATTTCTGTTAGATCTGTTTCTGAAGACTCTGAGCTGACATGATCAAAAGCAACAAATAAGAAATGGCTTAAATTTGCTTCCTTGCTTACATGTTTTCTGTCCCCTAAAATATATCTTACAAGCATGATGAGTATGAACTGGAAGAAATAATCTTTAAAATTATAAAGATATGCATGTATAGATTAGTCTTATGCTAGATTAGACTACAGATCTTTCCATTAAAGGTAAACCACTAACTTTTCCATTTTATATCTGCTTTTTCTTTAAGACTGGTGTATTTTCTGAGATTTGATAGATCGCTCAAAGCCACAGATACTCACATCAACTCTCAAGCGAGTCTTCATCATTCCTCGGAACTCTACATTTTCCCAGGAAAAAAACAAACAAGTAGTTTTTGCCTACTATGTAAAACTATGTTTAAACTATTTATTACCCAACAGGTTTACACAATTAAAGCTCCACTAGATGTGAAGCAGCTCCTGATGACATCAGGTATCACTGTCTAGAGTCATGCTGGCTCTGTTCACTGTTCTCACCCCAGGAAGACAAAATAAGCACCCCAACTGCTACACAGTTTGAAAGATTTCCCATCAGACACAGTTAGCACAGACTTGGAAAGAGGCCCTTTTTGGTACAGTCCCCTGTTCAGGAGTGCTCTTGGGCTTGTGATGAGGCTCTTTGGAGCCCTGCATCACACCCGGCATTACTGAGGGTTCCCTTCCCCTCTGCCCCAGTTCCACTGAGTGACACTGTTTGTCCTCTGTCTTCTTCCACCTAGGCTGGCATTCAGCATCTTCTGAGAAATTTATGCTGACTGAGTTTCATCTGCACATCGACAGAGGATTTATGGCTGCTTCTGCAAGGCCTACTGGCTGTACCACCTCTGGTTTCTCACTCAGCATCTTCTTCTGCTTGACTATGGATAGCAAGAGAAACAAGTCAGCAAGCCCTTTCCCTTTTCAGTGGTTTCCAAGCAAAAGAAACATTAGCATGTCAGACTGCCAGACAACACACCACAGATTCTCCCACATATTGCTTCTTTCTTCCTTTTTTCATGTCAAGAGCTAAAGAGGTGGGTGACAGATTTCCAGTGGAGGAGGGGAGGGATTTATGCTGAGCACTGCTATTGCAACCTCTCTGCCTTTTACACTTGAGCGGGAAGGGGCCCTGCAGTGAGGCACTGAAACCAAAAGCCTATGCAAAAAGTCCCTGGCTAATTAGTCATTATAAAAGAAATGAAAGAAAAGAAAGAAAAGAAAGAAAAGAAAGAAAAGAAAGAAAAGGAAGAAAGAAAGAAAAAGAAAGAAAGAAAAAGAAAGAAGGAAAAAGAAAGAAAGAAAGAGAAAGAAAAGAAAGAAAGAAAGAAAAAGAAAGAAAGGAAGGAAGGAAGAAAGAAAGGAAGGAAGAAAGAAAGAAAAAGAAAAAGAATTGCAATCTGTCCAGACAGGAAAGAGGGCTTTAAAAGGATATACCTTTACAGCCATAAATTGCTAAAGAAAAGGAATTATAGGATAATGTACAAAGGGTCAATTCAATAAAAGGAGGGAAAGAGACATCTGAGTTTCCTTGAAGTCACTGGGGAGGCAGCTGTGCTCAGTGTGCTTGCTGCACATATATGTAGCTGGATAATTGCTTGGTTAGAAACTGAAATAGCAGCATGAGGGCATCATCCAAAGGAGCAAGGAGACACACGGGGAAAAAAAATCACCATTCCAGCCTTGGGCAAAGTTTCGCTGCATGCAGAGTAGATCAACAATTTATTTCTGAAATTTACACTTTGTAAAGTATAAATAAGCAGAGAGGATCAGCGTGCGCCCCAGCAATGTACATACCCTCTGACAGATACTGTGTTTGGCTGCATCTAATGAGTACAGGCCCAGAAACGAGACTACAGCCCTGCAGGAGCTGTGTGCTCTCACACTGCATTTTTTTTAGAAAGCAGCTCAATTAATCTGAAGGTTAACTTAATTAAGTAAAGCTCACCTCCTTATCAGGTTCTTCTAGGCTTTTCACCACATCAGGTACTGTGAAGTCATTCATTAGGCCTTACAATGTACCTCTCAACTAGGTAAATATGTGCTAATTGTATTTCACAGAGAGTTCAGACAAAAGCAGAACAGCTAAGCAGAAGATTTTGAACCTCTGGCCTTGGGAGTTGTGTAGGGCTCCAGAGGAAAATCTGGGTCAGGGGAACGAATCCCAGAGCATCCATGGGACTGTGAGAGCCAGACAAAGGAGGAGAAGGTGACTAGAAATGAACTCTCGATGAAAACATTGACGGGTGTTCACTAAGCCCCAATTTGTGCGCTGTACATTCAGGGTGGGCCACCAATACTCTTAGGGCTGCGATTGACTGGAGAATAAGCACAGACACCCCACTCCTGCAGCTGGGACGCCCCAACAAGCCAAGGGCTCCAGGATACTGTGGCAATAAGGATAATTTCTGATTCATTTAGGGTCTTGCTTTCCTCTCAGAAAAGAGGAGAGCTCACACCCATCAGTGCGTGTCACCCCTGGCAGGGCAGTCACAGAGCAAACCCCCATGGAAATCCTATGTGCAAACACAACTCGTGTCACCTGCATGCAGTGAGCAACTCAAGAGACAGCAGGTTTGTGCTCCTCATGCATGCCAATATGTTGGTGATGGTGGAACATGAAGTCAGTGCAGGGCTGCATGCATGTGAACATTGGAGACTGAGGGGAACTGTCTCTTGTTCTCACATGATGGAGAAGGGAGTTTGTCTTGCCATCCTACAGTCACATGTACTGCAGTAAAAAAAAACTAAAACGACTGGACAAGGTCACAGAGAGAAAAAAATCTGAAAGAGATTTTCAAGGCATCTTGCCTCAAATCCATGTCCCAGGTACAGTCTTCCTTCCTGTCCTCACATTCCCAAGTTATAATTCCTTACCTCCATTTTTCTTTTCCTATAAAAGAACAAAATGAATGTGATATTTATTGTTACAAGGAGTGCAATGCCATAATCAGGCTAAGAAAGCAATTGACTGACTGCTGACACATATTACTGAAAACTTAATTCTGAAAAGCTTCATTTGCTCACTGGGGACACTTGTCTTGTTTACAATGTCACTTCTGTTACAAGAAGTGTTTTTAAGGACAGATAGTTCTGGGAATGAGAGGAGCCTGACAATCTTGTGAATTGGGCATACAAATTTGCCTGGCAGATTCAGCCTCTGTCCTTGCCCTATTAGTGCTAATAAAAAACGTATGCATTAGCCTCGTGTTAAGAAAGAAAGAGAAAGAAATGAGAGAAAGAGAGACACAAAGAGAGGGAGGAGGAGAGAAGATAGCATGTGGGCCTAGAGCAGCACAAGGAGAAGTTAGCAGCAGAGGTGAGATGTTTGTACATCACTAATGCGCTGTCCCTGTCTCTGCTAGCACTCCACCAGTTCTGTACCTGCCTTGAAAATATGTTCCTTGGTGCTGCTTAATTACTGCAGTCACTGAAGTTTCAGAGACAAATACATCTCCCAACAACCCTATGTTCATCTTTTCCTATTCTCAGCACTTTAAAAAATGCACCACTTTCCATTCCAGCCGAACAAGTAATATTATTTTTTTCCATCTTACTTCAGAGCTTCCTCAGCATTTTTTACACCTATTTACATGAACCAAAGTGGTTGCTTTCAAAATTGATTTTTCCCATTTGCTGTTGCTCTGGAGGTATCAGGCCCAAGAGTTGGTTAAGATTTTCCCTTTCACCTACTAGAACAGAGTCCATGTTTTAAGGACACATTTTTCTCACCTTCATGTTCATATTCTACCTCATTTTAAACAAGCAAACATTTCTTTTGAAAAAAATTAAGTTTGTGGTCAGCCCAACCTCCCCAAATTTGTCCTAGAGGAACAGCTACATGCACTCTGACGCAGGAGATCAGTAGTCAATACTCTGTGGAAGCAAGAGTGTTTCTTCACTGCCTAACCTGGAGAAGTCTTGGGTACACATGGATTTGTAACTTTAAGGAGGCTCCTAAATCTTAGCCCTTTTTGAGGTACTTTAGATGATCTTCATTTCAGTATCTCTATTCTCAAATTAAATCACGTGTTGTGAGCAGCCTAACACAGCTAGCACAGTTCTGCACAGTGTGCTGACTATTTTTCTAAACTTGGAGCCTTTGGCATATGAGGAGGTCACAGCCAACAGCACGGAAGTGTCCTCTCTAAAACAGGAAGGACCCATTTTATTGGCAAACCGTCAGTGGCAAGAGATTAAGCTAAGATTGCAAATAATGAAAGCATGGCAAAAGCATGTCCTGTTTCCCCTCCCTTGATCCCTTTATTATGTTTTCTGGTATAAACACCATAACCTGCCGCCTTCCAGCAGAATCCTCATTTATAGAAGACCTAGAGTCCCCCTGAGTTTTAAGGACTTGACTCTGCAGTAAAGAGCCACATGGGTTTATGCAGATCTCTCCTAGCTCACTGGGAAGGTCAGGAGGAGTGCTCAGGCTGGTGTGCCAGCAGATTGGAGCTGAGAAGTACATGCTAAGGTAGTCCTGTAAACAGTCCTGTAAAACAAAACAGAAGCAGAGCTGGAGACACTTTGTTGAAAGAAGCGTTAAGTGGAAACTTTTGCCAAGCAGTGCGGGACTGCCAAACCCACAAACGATTTGAGACTACCTTCCAGTTCATGTCTTGGAAAATGTATTCTGTGTAAAGAGCTACACATGCTCCTAAGAGTACATAGTTTAGCCTACAAGTCAGTCTGATTAATTCATACACATGCTAGGAGTGGGAGCAACAGAACAGAGCTGGGTGAAAAAGGAAGTAATGAAAAGAAAATACACTTCAGAATTCGGTGGTGGTGGAGATACTGGGTGCTATTAACAGTCACTGGGATTGATGCTGGGGCACCTCTAGAAAAGTCAGCAGATAATAAGAAGCAGTATTAAGTACAAATGAAGGTGGGAAAAATTTACTGCTGTCTCTACTGAGACTGTGAATGGAAAATTTGGAAAGAGATGGTGAAAATACTAAAAGAGGCCAAACAAAAAAATTCCACTAGAATCAGCAGAGTATTTTTAAATCATGTGCTTTAATAATCTACTATTTGCATTACCGTAACATGTCATTGCATTATTTGGGTGTGCAAACAATTGTTGATTTCCCAACTTCTGCTGGAAAAAATTATGACCTGGGGGAAAAAATTTCTGTAGTAAATACCTCAGCATGAATAATAGGATGAGGTTATTTAAGCGACAGCTCCTTGAAAAATTAGCCTAACTTCCTAATAACTGTACTACATAGCTTAAAGAAATCTAATTTTATCTCTACCTCCCACACAGTAAATCTCCCTATCACATTCTTTCCTTGCTTCACTGCTATTTCTTTGCTTAATAATCACCTACTTAAAAGATTGGGGATAATGTTAATAATGGGTAAATTAGACACACAGAAAAGTAATGTTTTCTGTGCTTTCAGAGGTACTCGGCATGACTGTCATTAAACCAAAACCGAGGCTTGAGGAGGGAGCACAGAATCCCGGGCAGGCTGCAGTGGAACAGGGCAAGGACTCTGGCTACCTTAGTGTTGAGAAGACAACATTAGTCAGCGTTGCAATGCTAAAATATCTAACAGGAGCGGCTCTCCCCTTCAGCATTTTTCTCCCATAAACTAATTAAGCTATAATATTATGAGCGCTTCCTAAGAGGCTAGGCTTTCCTCTTAGCATGACTATGGGCAGACTGGGCAAAGCTGGGTTATCGCTGTGATGAAAAAATTGGCACTACATTTTGCCTAAGTCTCCTTTATTTTTTATTTCAAGCTCTACACAAAGCCACTCACATGCCCAATGGCTCAATCTCACTTCCAATTAAGTCAGTGATAAAACTCATATTGACTTAAATGGGAGCAGGTTTGCATCCCAAAGGCTAACAGTCAAGGCTTTTAACAGTCAGACTACTAATGGGGAAAGTAGAGAGTTAGAAAATGTCACCATCTTCTCTTTTCTTAGGAGCAGTAATTCAAAGTGAATAGAGTAGGCATGTTGGGTTTGAAATTATTTTCAGTGAGAAAAAATACGTGGTGAGGCTATTTATAATGCAGTGATTCAGCTCTTCTTATAATACGTGTGGATGGATCTGTTGCAGAGAAGAAGGCAGCACATAAGAATTATTGACTCTCCCTTTAAATAGTTTGCAAGGCCTTTCTTAGCCCTTATTATATTTAGCCCTTACTATATCACCTAGCCTGTGCAGCAGTGTACACTGCTAATAAAAGGGTTTGGCCAATTAACTTGGTTATATTGGAGTCCGCTGCTGAAAAAAGAGCAACAGACCCGGAAGGCTCCAGGTGCTTCCTCAGCACTGGCCTCTGCTATCAACAGAGACCATAGGAGTCCCAGTAAAAAAGAGAATTTTGTTTTTCTTTTTATGACGTTAACAAAATTAAGCAAAAGGAAGAGATTAGATCAACAATGACCGCATTACTGTTGATTTCTCTTGCATGAAAAAACATACTTTTGAGGGAGGAGGGGTAATCCACAATTAAAAAAACCTGGAGAAGGGGCTATGAAGCCTGCTAGAGGAGCCCAGCATTTAAATTTCCCACAAACCTTTTAAAGGTAGCTGCTTTGACTGAACCCAGCTTTCCCAACCTCAGTGTGATTCCCACTCCTCACATAGGGCAGAGGCACCCACACAGAAATGCAGCCCTCTGGGAGCAATATTTTAGGTGGTGACAGCCTACTGGTGCTCATAACCAATTTCTCCTCCTTTCCCCACTCTCCCCTACCCTGCACCAGGAGAGGAAGAGGGATGCGCATTGCAGAGTGACTAAGCTGCAGTCCCCAGCACACAGAGGCTTCTCCTGGCTGGAGCAAGAAGGGAGGGCATTTCCAACACCGACTAGGCCTTGAAATCTGCTACCTTGCAGGTGAGTGTGCTGCAGTGAGCCAGTGCCCACTGGATACTCAGCTCAATTCAGGCATGCACCTGGAGGGCTGCCATAGGAGCCCTGTGGCTCCCTGTCTGGAATTGCCCCAGTACATACAATGAGGTATTCTGGGGAAATTGACACCATGGAAAGTTTGAAACGCTCTGCCAGCTGGACTTAGTATTTCTTCAGGATGCTCATGACAGCCACAGTTGTAACTACACACCATGTGTGGGAACAGGGAAGCCTGCCCTGCCCTGCCACAGTGTTGAAAGTATTTTCCATCTATCCTGGGTATTGTTTGTTTGTTACCCTGTGGATGTGTTCCACCTGTATTTATGTCTTTCATCTCAGTGCCTTTTCCACTTCTTGCTTTTGCCCTGCTAGCAGAGTGGAAGGAAATGTGCTTGTCTTTTGCAGTGTTCATGATCAAATTCAAACAGAGAATGCTGAACTATAGCACTGCCTGAGTAACCCAATGGGATGAGCCCACACAGGAGGGAAAAGTAAAGGGAGCAGCTTTTGTGAAAGACATTCAGGTTCAGCTTGCAGGTTTGTGACTCTTCCGAATAATTGAAATGGCTCATGCAGCAAAGACTGAGCAAAGTTTTGTGACTCTAATGGGAAGCCAGGTGGCTCAGCAGAAGCTGATGGAATTGCTCCGTATGAACATGAGGGAAACAGGCATCTCTAACATCAGCTCCCAAATGTTTGCACCTCTTCTCTCCTCAGTCCATGATCTGGAGAGTACACCTGCACACACCCACATATGCTCTTTTTTGTCTCCTTTTCTCTACCATTCTCCTTTCCAATCTTTTTGATTGTCATGACTTCAAAATTCAAAACAGTCCCAGCCTCCTTCTCTAATTAAAGCAGAGATCGTGGTTTTGCATCTCTGCGTCAAATGCTGAGGTCCAGTGGCAATCCAAACAACCATAAAGTTGACATTGAAGTAGTAGCTTGGTATAAGTACACACTGCAAAACCTGGAGGAGGAGGGGGAGGCAGTGCAGTCCTGAAGGATGTGGGTCTGGATCTCCTCTTCTTCTCTCTCTCCCTCAGCTCCTGACTCTTTCTCCCTTCCTCCCTCACTCCCTCCCAGCCCCCTTAGAGCAGAATGACCTAAGCTGGGAGCCTTTGCCCACTCCCTTGCTGCCCTAATGGAATGCCCTAATTCCAGCAGAGTTCCCTCCTGCTCCAGCTGCACCATATGACCTACAGCCCCCCTCTGGGTTCATATAGCTCAGAGCTCTTCTCTGGCACAGTGATGGTGAGGAAAAGATGTACCAATGGCATTGTGTAAAAAATCCCACCAATCTCCCTTCTGCAGCTGGTTCTGCCTCATCTTTGGAGAGCAGAAAGAAGGGAGAAAAGTGTCACAAGTACAGTGGGTCCAGACAGGAGCCTACTTGGGGTGAGAGCCAACAGTCTGATACTCCGTGCATGACAGCCAGTAATGCTGCCATGGTGTCATCCTGTCATCCAACAGCAGGATGCAGGAGGGTTCGCAACAGGGTTTGTACTGCCACAGAAGCTAGTCTGCCTTAAAAAAAGCAGAGAACTTTGAAAAATGTCCTTTCACAGCTAGCTGGCTTTGCAGGCCAGTGTGAAGAGGGAAGAAACCTCCTCTGCATGTTCCTGATGCCATAGGTGCTGATCTGACTTACCCCATCATTCCAATTGGGATTTGGTGTCGACCCTCTGTCAGAGTTACAGGATTGCTCTGCCAGACCTTGCCTTGCTCCCTTCCTTCACCCACAGGGAGGAGGCATGTCCCCCCAGCTGGTATGCCTTGCCCAGCCTGGCCCCATTCAAGGAATACTATTGGGGACCCGCATACTCACCAAGCCCCTTTGGCTAGGTCTAATGTACAGGGACAATCTATTTTCTGACTACTGGAAGTTCACCCAAGGCTCTTAATGGATGTTTCCTCTGCATCATAACTACTGATAAACATTCTACATTAAAGTACTAAATTAATCTCTGCTGAATATATGTGACACAGCCTGAAGCCCACCTCCATATCCATTATCTGCTTTGTTCTTACAGCCAAGAGAAGTAAGATTTATTTTAGTCAGTAAGGTGAACAAACACCACCTGTGATCCACTCAGGAAGCTGACCTGAGATAGAAGGTGAAACTTTTACTGTTTCTTTTTTACTATAACCAAGGCTAATGGTGCATGGATTATTATGCTTCCAGCAAAGCTGCCTTTTTCAGTTGAAAATGAGGTTTTTGTCAATTAAATACTCAGTGAAACAAAGATGTGCACTACACATATAATAATTCAATTTTAAAAACATACTGAAAGAAAAGGAGCTTTAAAGAATGGTGCTGTAAATGACAGATAATATTTTTTTGTGTGGTTTGAATAAATTGTTACTTTTATTCTCATGCTCTACATAGTGATCACAGACTGAATCAGGCTGCAAATACAAACAGCCCCTTTGCTTTCCAAGCAACTCACTGGCTAAAGTAACTTATATAGTGCCACTGTTTTATGGACAAACAGGCTAAGTCAGTTCCTTATCCTGGCAGTATGGAGCTCTGACAATCAATAAGTTCCATGTTTTGAAGAGGGATGGAGAAACTCTTTCAGTGAACTGCATGGGACTTTTAAGCCTAAGTACAGCTTAAATGAGGACAAGGATAGTTCTTTAGTACATCTCTTTTTCTCATTAATGCAGCTCCTGGAAAATTCAGAGCCCATAAGAGTGCAGGCTTTTTCCATGTTGCAAAGCAGGTTTCCTCCAGCAAAGTCAAAACAGTATGAGCCTAGGAGACAATGCCTTCCCACTTTGCCCTTCAGGATATACCGTGCTGGGTTTCCTGTACATGGATGACAGTTAAAAATACAATCAAGAATTACGTATTAGAGCTTGCATTCTGCTACATGCTCTGTCCTGGGACTTTCTGAGGGTCTGAGCCTTAATAGGGTTTAACTACTTTAGTATTCATTAAATCAGAGGGGCTTAGGGTACTCAGAGAAGGGGGAGGAGGAGAATGGGGAAGCAGAGAACTGATGAAATCACAAAAGGTTCAGGCATGCTTAGGATAAACCTTGAGGTTTTATGTCCCACACTCGGTCTCCTTCTCTATCACCATCTGGGAACTCAAGACGAAATCAAAGCCCTTATGGGGACAACTGGAATGATTGTGTAGACTTGTGCTATCTGTGCAAGAAGTCAGACAAGATGGGAAGGAATCACATGCTGCAATTCACAATCCAAAGGATGGATAAACCTCATGCCCAAGGAGAGGAAAAAGAAAAGAGCCTTTTAAAGGGATACTTTAGGTCTGTTCAGGACTAAGCTTTGGTTCATTATTTGAAGCAAATCTTGTGAAGCAGATAAATTATAGACAGTAAGACTAATGCTGTAGTGATTATTACTGTCAAAGGCACATAACTCCCTCAGATTCCCCAGAAAATCCCTGTACTGCTACATGTTGCACAGACGGAAGTGAGTAAGGGCTCTGACTAGTACAGGAAGAAATAGTTCACACCATTTTCATTCCTCATCTATGGTTTCCATAGCAGATTTGGCAACATCTCAAAGCTTCCTCAGCCCTATACCTATTATCAGTTAAGTTATGTTACAGTGCTGCATTTTAATTGCTGGGTTTTCTGAGACAGAGGGAGCTGAATCTAAATATATCTCAAGTGCCAGCAGTGATATTTAGTACAGCTACTGTAATTAAGTATTCAGCCATCACCAACAAATAAACTTCTCACTTGAGCAAATAGGTTCTCTGAAAAACACCTGAATGTTTGACAAAATTCCATTTTCTGTTATTTTAATATCATTAGGAGGCCTTGGCTTTCCTGATTGGCGGGGTGTGCATCTAAACTGCCAAGAAATTACTCGTTTTCAATCACAGTTCTTTTCCTTTTATGACAGCAGACACTGACAGCTCTAACAAAGATGCTCAGCTAGGAAGCTTTTTCTCCTATAAGAGAAATGAAATACTGCTGAGTTAAAACCACTAATTACAGTTTATAATAACAATGCTTCCGGGGGGGTGTGTTTAAACTATACTTAACTGCTGGGGTTTTTTTTCTTTAAACTAGGGGTTTGGCTACAATTTGATGGTTAGCTACTTGGAAAAATCTTCTCAACTGGTATGGTCTAGCTGGTAGATTCCAGAACAAAAAAAAAAAACCTCTCCTGCAGTATAGGCATAATTTTCTTTCAAATCATTTGCTTTGTAATTCAAGTGCAAAACTTAATGTATGCAATACGAGGCAAAATATTTGAATAAAGATCACTGGAAAACCCCCAAAGTACATCCTTCACTCTGAGTATTTTAGAAAGCTCTTGGAATTTTTGCTAGCCCATATGGGATAGTTCAGAAATGGAAAAATCAGTAGGTAAAATGCTTAGGCTGTAGTAAACTTTGCAGCTGCAGAGATCTACACCCAGAGTTCTGCTCTTCTATCCAAGTGCATGTGCTCCTGTTTCCTCCTGAAGTGTTGACACCTCCAACGTCTTCCACTGGGATGGGAAAGTTTTTCTCACTCCTTTTTCCCTCAGAAGATGTCTGAACATGACTTGTATTTGAGAATACTGAGAGACAGAGCTTCTCTAGTAAAAATTTTCAGATTATCAGGTTTTATGCTTCCAGGATTGAAAAAGGCGCTAGACACGGAGACACATGCACACAAGGATGCAACAACTGGACTTTTTAAGCCAGTGGGAATTAAAGGGATAACAGATGGCAACGGACGGACCATCGGTATCTAATGGGTTATTTTGCTAATTCATTCTGCTGAACTTGCACCAAAGCTCAGAAAAACAAACAGAAGAATGTAAATGGCATTGAAAAGTAAGCCAGGAGTACTGACCCAGAAGGCCACTCTCTTAATGAGAGCATTCTCTCTCATTTATATGACAACTACACAAAGTATGCAGGAAACACTGAGCCTGATCAGAGAAGTGAAGGTAAGAGTATTTATTTACATTTCTTATAACTACCTTTTTATTTTTCCTACAGGAAATAGCAATCTAAAATGGACTACAAAAGTAAATATTTATCTGGTAAGGCAATCGTAAAAAAATCTGTCTTGTGATGATACAAGGTTTAGCTCCTGCTATTCTTAACCCCTTGAACAGAGCTTTGTTTCGTGTGTGTTGCCACTGAAATCAATCAATACAGAATGGGGCAAAGTCTGAGAAATCAGAGACAGTCTGGAAACGTACTCTAAATTATTCAGCTTTTATACCAAAATCTAAATGTGTCTATTGCCACATGAGAAAACATCTTCTGTAGCTTCCTAAAAGATGTCAAAATGGAAGGATGGGAACATGGCCATTTTTAATCATCCTCACTATTTTAACAACTCAAAATACAATTCCAAAGTCCTCTTCTGAGTGTTTCAGTATTTCAATATATTTTTAATGCATATATTTAAAACATTGTATCCCAGTATATCCAGTCTAATGCAGCATTAAAAAGAAAGATTTCTATTGAGTATACTTTATTAGATGGGACATAAAGGCATGCAATATTTTAAACAAGTGGCAAAGTTAAGCCAAAACAAAGAAATCGTGTTGCAGCTCCTACCCAAGCCCAGACACACCCTGAAGTCAGCTGGTGAAAAAGTGAAAAATTTGTCCCAGTGAGAAACAAAAAAGTTCAATGCTAATCATAGACATGCTCTCTGCTCAAAACTTGCAAGGATACTTAATTCTATTTCTATTTCTACTTCTACAGAAAACTCACACCTACAACTCTTGAAGGACAGAAAGAAAACTGCTGAGTCTCAAAAGCACAGATCATGAGATACATCCAAACAGTTTAGTGTTTAATTCAGTGATCCTAGTCAAATTTGCAGAAAGAAACAAAAAGATCAATACCAGTAGCATTGCAAGTACAGTAACTTTTGCTACCTGATTCAGATCTTTCAACCTGCACTAAAGAACAGGCAGAAATCTGACAGAATCTCCTCTGGATCTAGGAGAAAGCTTCAAAGGCTAATGCCAAGGATCACATTCCTGAGTCTGCTTCTCTTAGATGTTCAGTGAAGTCCCATGCCTGTGCCCGTCTCAAATTTTTTCTTTACATCTCTTTCACGTTGGTTTCTTCTACTTGTCTCAGACTCAGTTGAAAAGATGTGCCCCTCTGGCTGCAACACAAGACACGAGGGTTCAGAAAAGCTCCCATGTCCTGTGTTGTAGCCGGAGGTCTCACAATAGTTTAGAGCAAACTCTCTGGCATGCAGGTTCCTTTCACAGGCAAAGCTCTTTTCCTGCACTTTTGAATTCAACCTATGTGTCAATCTGTGAAAGAGAAGTGGAGAAGAATGGAAATCACATGCACAGATAACACTGTATACTTTTGCTACTGTCAACACAGTAAATGGATAAAGGACCGGAGTAGCTGCCAACCTGGAGCAAAAAGGTCAAATTCTGACCTGGAATTAAAAGCTGTCATTCAGTTGACCTCAGCAAAGACATGCCAGCTCACAGTAGTTTAAATTAGCCCTACTGCCTTTCCAGCATGATCTCCAGACCTTGAAGGCTAAAAGCATTTCTTTGGCAACTTTGCCAGCACCTGTTTTTTCAATAGTAGATAAAGCTAAGCAAATAATTAGCAACTAATCATGTAAAAACAAATGCTGCCTTTTGTTTCTTGTTTGCAAATTGCCCTTACACGGATCACAACATTTTCAAATTTGTTATGCAGAATTATTTATGAATGCCTTCATAATTATTAATTCCAGGTCTGCAGATCACTCATAAGGAGTTGTGAACATTTGCAAATCACATTGCATTTCTTAATTATATAAGCCATGTAAAACTTATTCCTGATGAGGTTAGTTGTCCAATTAACTAACTGACACTATGGATATGCAGCTCAAGAAATCACTTTTGGTGAACATCCAAACTTATGAATTTAAAAGGGGCATTGCTGAGAACAGTTTCTGCTAATAAAGCTCGGTAGCAAATAAAACAACCCTTTGAAATGGTTCAAAGAGTTAAATTGAAATTCACTTGTGAATCCAAGCGGATAGTCACAGGACAGCATGTTTTTCTACTGCTTGCTCAACTCAAGTCTTAAATTAATGCTAACGAAAATATTCAGAGCTGTTGTTGAATTTCTTATGAGCACAGTATTTACTTGTATGTGCTCTTTTCCTTGTGGACTTACAATTCATTCCCAACTGAAACACTTTGAAAAGCAGTGCTTGAAAATCCCTTTATATATGTATATGTGTGTGTATATATATATATTTATATAAAAATGTCAATCCAGTACAGTATATTGCTGTGCATTACAATAAAGATCAGCACTATGGAGTCAGGTGTACAAGACAAGATTATTGCTATCTCTGTTCAAAATATCTTTGGCAGATTTATTGGGTTTTTTGTCCCTGACCCTCCATATATTACTTTTATGCTGTCGCTACTTCACTTGGTACTTTTGCTTCTCTAAACAAACTCAAAGAAGCAGGAGAGGAAATGAAGTGTACTTAGCTGCTATTTTTACGAAGATGACCGACTGCCTGTACAGGCACTCTGATGATAAGTACTCACATTAACAGAACTTAGCAAATTACATAAGCTGTTTGCTCAAACTTCTGTTCAAAAGATTTTAATTTTTTTTAAGCTTTCCTATCTACTTCAAATAAAACTCACAGCTATCAGCTTTGTTCATTTCCAGATTTATCTTCCAAGGAATAAAGTACAGTTCAACTAATCACAGCTCAGATTAGGCAAAGGACAAAGCTATGAATTAAAAGGTCTGGTCTTTCCATATAAGGGCACCAAAAGGAATGCCATCAGGATTTTTGACAATAACATGGCTCTTAAGGTTGTCTAATGACAAGTGCAACAACAGTTTTCAGCCATTAGTTTGAAGCTTGAAGAATCCACAAATCTTTTTGTGTATATATTCTGAGATTTTTGCTAAGAATTATACAGTTTATCTAGAAATTAGTTATTTCCAGCCACCTGCCTTTCTTATCTCAGCCGCATAGTAAAAAAAACCAACCATTTTTATATTCAGTGTGAAAAAAAAATCATGCCAAGCTCCATCTGTCTTACCAATTCCCTAAACTGTGCCTATATAGGCACTAAAAGGAAATCAAAACAGAGTACTAGAATCTTGGGACCCAGAATTAATCTGCTTTTTACAGAAAAATTATGTTCAGATAAAGCTAAATGATTCACTCTATCCCATTTCCACAGCAAGGAAATTCAAGGTTAGAGCTGAAATTGCATCCTTAAAAATTTGCTGATGCCCTGTGGAAAAAGCATGAAAATCCTTTGAGTTAGAGAAGATTCCAATTAAATTATTCTATGTTTCCTTCTCTTATGTCTCCTTGTTTTTGTTCACTGAAGGCATTTCCGAGAGAAGTTGGTCTGAGTCCACAAGCCTCTGTGGAAGGGTTTCATTCTCTGCTCTGTGCAACATCTCAAATAATAAGCAGGATGCATTAGCACGGCAACCTGCTCTATACAGCGCATCCTTTTACCTGTTTTATGCTACCAACAAGGGTAAGTCGATTTATGGACAAATGGGAAACCTGCTCATTCCTCAGGATCCATTTCCCTAGTCTGACAGTGCAATCATCTTTCACACATGGCTATAAACTTTGAGTCATGATGAATACTGATGGAAGGGAGGGAGAAATTTGCAAATCACCTCTTGCCTGGTATTTCACTCCCCTCTCTCTCCTATTGTGAGAGGAAGGTGAAAGCTGCAGTGAACAATCATTGAAATTTCGCCTCTCGGCTAAACTGGCCAGCGTAATCTTCATAGTGAGCCATTTGAGAACAATCAGTGGTGATATCATTAGCCAGACAGTCATTACTTCTGTAGTTTGCATAACGAGCAAGAATAGATATAACGTGCTCATGTGACCTCAGAGGTGTCCAAGGGGTCCTTCTCTGGGGCAAGGAGATTCCATTCCAGACCTGGCCATCAAATCAAACCTATAAACTGGAGGTCTGACAGGAATTCTGACTTCCACCACCAAACCCACACTTAAAATTTGTTGCTGTGGCTGGACCCAAAATGGGAAAGGAGTTATTTTCCAGTTCCAGAAACACATCACAGGAATACTGAAGACACAGCATGTGAATTTGAACTCAAGACGGAGTGATTTGTCCTCATCTTCAAGCCATTAAAAACTAGCACTTTCCTTTGGATCTGGATACTGCCTTCTCTGCCCACTACTATTATTAGCTAAGGGAGAAATTTCTTGCCACTGTTAGAATCAATTTTCTTTCCCAGCCCCCACTCTTTGTTACAATTTCCAAGTTTGTGACAAATACTCTTTAGTTTTTCTAATTAAGTTTCACATCTGTTCCACACTGGTTCACCTTTTTCTTTAGTGAGGGCACTTTTGCTGGGGCACACTAAATGTTGCAGTCATTTTATAGAAAAATAAATGTGGGTATGTGTTACAACTTACCTAACTACTTCCAATTAATTTGCTGTTTAAGGTGACGCTGTACTAATTACACATCAGTACATTAATGTAGCTGCAGGCTGTAATCATTTCCCTTTGAACAGTGCACACTTCCAGCAAAGTCCTCAAGAATTGTTTTGGAATACAAGAAAACAATAATCAATTCTCTTGTTGCTGCTACTTCAATATAGAGCAAAGATCTGGCTAACTTTATTTTTTAAGAAGATCAATCTCTATTTATTAGTAGTAAAACAATTTTGACAAACTCTGCCCTTGCATGAACACAAACCCTTGTGGTACTTAATAGGCACATATCACCTCAGGCAGAATTTGGCCCTCAGTAACCTTAAGCTCCCTGTAAGCCTCATCTTCTTCTGATCAGTTTCCACAGTGGTATTTCCCTCATTCTAGACTCCAAAGCCAATAACCATGCAACCTAGGACAAGGCCTCTGTGGGACATTGTGGTTCTGTTCTGACATGGTCATGCACAAGCATTTATCAGTGGTGACTGTTAAACTTTAACTAGCATAATTTGAGAGAGCAAAAGAAAGGAATTTACTTTTAAACATGGAAAGCTTTGTATGATATTTTCTGAATTAAAGACTGTGATTTAAAATAATCCTGTAAATTGAAAATCTATATCTGATGTGGCTGAAGGGGGACTTCTAGACCTAACTGTCTTAAATATAGATTTTAAATCAATATGAGTAGTTTGGGAGCATTACCGTTCAAGGATTTTGTGCCATTGCTGTTAAAGCATTATTAATTCATGCTCTTATCTTTCTCATTTCACAAAGTGCACGGGGGTTTTTTCTGCAAGTCTATTAATGTAGGAACTATAATCCATCTTTTTCTATTTTGCCTTTGTATTGTCTCCCCAGATCAAAGTTAGATTATAACATAGAGTGAATTTCATAAATTATTTTGAATGACTGTAGAGAAAAAAAAAGAAAGGAGAAAAAATGCAAGTTAAAGTCAGAAGCACATCACATATCACACAATTTACCTAGAAGCAGTCAAGATTGCTTGAAATAATCTGCTAAAACTCAGCAATAAAAAGTTTGTTTAGTTTCTAAAGATGGCAGATGTCATAAAAAAAGAGGCTGATGCAAAAATAAAGCCTCCAGAGTCTGGCAGTTCTGTTTGGATGTCAATAAAAGATAATGTAACCTGTCAAATTTGCAAGCATGTATTATCCAACCATCATATTGTACCTTCACCACTCAAGCATTACCTTCCAAGAAACATCCGCATCTGCTTGATTATCTTAAAGTAATTCTGATGAAGAGAGCTGGTTGCAGATTAAAAGTGTCTTTCTCTTACTAGTTTTCTCTCTCTCCCCCCTCCTCACTCTTTAATCCTTCATTTTTTACAGTTCAGATAATTTTTTCTTGAAAGGTTAAGGAGCTAGCAATTATTTCAATGGCTCTTGCAGCTTTAGGGTAAGTGTCTCATATGGCCTTTATTTTAAGGAGCTTCCCTTCATTCTTCACACTCAATATCTCTGGTTGAACACTGAGATTACTCCAGAGTTGTGGAGTTGTGTAACCTGGAGATACTGAGCTTTGTTCCTACTAGAGCATACAAACCATGGTGTGGAAATGGCCTGCCGTTGCCATGGATGGGTTGTCATGCTTCACTCTCCATTGAGCTGGGGTTGCACCACCAGACAAAATTCTAAAGGCTAGAGGTTTTTTGTTTTATGCTAATTTAGAAATCTTTAGAAAGTTTTTTTTTTATTTCTATATCCCTTATGAATTTTCCAAACATTTTAATTCACCTTCTATTAGTCAACCTCCACTTTCTTTTACCATCAGTTCATACATTGTGACTTCGCAAAGTTTTGGAGGTTGCTTGACTTTTTCCAGTGTGTATGTTCAGTTCTGGAAAGAGGCCACAAAAAAGCACACCATCTCAACAAATTGAACATTTATTTTGAGGCTTCTGCTGACAGTCCTCATCACTGAACTGCAAAAGTTTGCATCATATCCCCATGATATCTCTTCACATTGTTATGCTTGATGGATTCAATCACCTCAGCCACTGTGTTTCTGGAGAATCTGTCCAAATTCTGCATCAACCTCCAAAGAAAGTCTGAAAATTAAATTCTTGCTTGTTGCTTGTTTTCCAGCTGTACAGCAAACATGCATAAAGTGCATGAATTAATCAACATCACAGCTATTTCGGGAGCCCAGAAGGATGGAGCATTGGGTCAAGGTGAAAATGATTGTACTAGTGATTCTTGGTCATCAGTATTTAGCAAACCCACCCCTGTGAAAGCATTTCCTCCTTAGGCAGAGCTAGTTTATGCTGTGAGAGGGCTGCAGTTCATTATCTAGCTTGGTAGCACAGAGAAAATCCATCTCCACAGACAAAACCAAAACTGAGTCAGGCATTAATTCCTAAACAAAAAGTGTGTCTTTCCTAAATGAGAGTGGAAGCTGGCCCAGAACTTCCACTCAACACAGAAGAAAACCTGCAAAACTGCCACTTTCACCGCAGGACTGGCATCAGTTTGGGAGAAAGGCCACCGACAGAAGCCCTGTCTTGTCAGGCAGTGCTGTCCTCCCAAGGCCTTGCTCTACACAGCCATCTATCCTCGCTGGGCAGCCACCAGCATGTGCCTGCTGCTGCACATCCACATCCTCCAACGGGGATGCTGTGGTTCGCACGGTTCAGGCTCCTTTGCCTCCCTGGTCCTGCAGCGTGAGGATGCACAAGGAGACTGTCACTGTCATTACAACAGGCCTTCAATTTTTTTCCACTTCTCATTCAGTTGTGATTCAAGCTGTCCTTCTCTCATAGAAATGCCCTTGTGTAACAGCACACGATGCTTGTGTAACAGCATCCACGTCCTGCTCCTGTGCACTTAACACCGTCTTTTCACCACTTTCTGGGCACCAATTTGCAAAGCAGAGCTAGGCAGTCAGTTACTAAAACCGCCCTAATTTATTAAATGAAATAGCACCAAGGGAAGGCATGTGGTTATATGCATGGACTGATACAAAAGTTTCATCTAGTGGTACCCTTAACGGATACAGTGACCCTCAGACCAATGTCTCCATGGGATGGAGACGTGACATTGAATATTGCTTCCTGGAGAACTGAGCAGTTATTGCATGTATTTTATGTCTGGGAGCCCTGCTAGACAGTGGCTTATCTACAGTTACATGGAAAGTGTGGGGCAGAATCAACAATTCAAATAAGATTTTAAAGGTGTGACTGAACAGGCATCTGCTAATGTATGTAAAAATACTTGGCAGGCTTAGAGCTGGTTCCCAGAGGGCACCAGAAAATAGGGTTGGACACAGCCTGACTGGTGTGCCACACTGGCATACAGAAAACAAGTCTCCCAGATGCCATCAGCCACATGCAACACTTGCCATGTAGTTCCTCCCAGCCAACCTATGGATCCGAAATGCAAATACAGCTTGTAAACTTCAATTTTGCAGAAACTGATTTCCATATTCACTGTTAAGGCCCTGTCGGTGTTGTCTGTGGTATGTAACTGAAACATGGTTTCATGAAGAATGGAACTAATGATAGATTTAGAGATGCTCTAAATTTGCCAGTGTGCAGGAGGTTTTGTCCACTGCTACTTCCTTCTAGTACTAAGAACTGACTATTGCTTCCAGAATTAAATATTCTATATGAAAAAATTGTTCCCACAGCACAACTGACAGAAATTTGAAATGAAATAATAATAACGTACAGTTCATTTGCTGTCTAATGTATGTGTGGGATTGAATAGCACTTTGCAATACATTCCTTTCTTGCTAAATTACTCTAACTTCAAACTGAACTAAAGTACTTAGTTGCCACTACACCACTGAACTTTGATAGCTGGATCCATTCCAAAAGTTGGGACTGCAGTTGATTTTTCTTGTGGAAATTCATGAATAAGGGAAGAAGACAGAATTTATTAGAAAAAAAGAAAAAAGGCAACTTATTCCATTCTCTGAGTTCTGCTTCCTTCACCAATCTGGCAAGGGTGATTAGGATGTGAAACATGCATCAGGTGGAAACATCCCACCCAGGTGGGGGTTGGCAGTGTATGCGTTCCCAGTCTCTTCTTCCCCTGCAGTAGTACAGCTACAACTCTGACTGAAGCTGTGTGTTTAGCCAGGCACAGTCAATACACTCAAGAACAACACCCCTGCTGGTAATTTTTGCAAAACCACGTGGATACCTGCTACCAAATTCAGTGCAACAGCTTCTAACACCATTAGTTTATGTCCTTCTGTCTTCCATTAGTGCCAGACAGGCTGAATTGTGTGGGAACACACCAAATTATGAAGCAGACAAAATTATACCAAATTATTACACTATACAAATATTACACCTAGAATCCTACCCACACGGCACATGTTAGCTCTAGCTTAGTTGCTGCTTAGGCAAGTTAGGTTGTAGCTATGGCTGTACTGAGCCAGGTGCTCAGGCATAGCCACTTACTAAAGCATCTACACTACAGTTAACTACAGTATTTGCTATCAAATGGGTCCCACTGTACCACACTGGTGAAGGAGCAAAGTCAGTAAGAAACTGCAGACACCATGTCTGGTACCTGTCTGCTCTGCGCAGACCTCCTGCTTTATTGCATTTGCTTGTGAAGGATGTAGGCAGATGAAACCAGCCTGATGAAACCAGCTACCAGAGAATCATCCTGCTGTATTCTCTGTGTCTTTGATTACTCTTTAATTCAGGGAAAATTTTGTGCAAGGTCCTTCTGACTCTGAAAAAGCATATATATGTCCATTCCAATTCTTAAGAACATAAAAGAACATAAAAGACTATGCTACCACCCTATCCATAGATGCCCTTCTGTTACCCAGCCCCCATGGAGAACAAATGCTTTCACTTAGGGAAGGAATACCATGCAAGGCATTTTTTGAAGTTCAGACTATTGAAGTACAGTTTTTGAGCACTTCATATACTTCAATGACTATTCTTGCAGCTAACTGCAAAAGAAGAAGAACAGATGCACAAAAATAGTAAGTAACTAGTCTGAGGTCACACAGACCATGGCTACAGTGTCTGGCAGGGACAGGATCAAAGCTTTAATATTCTCAAAACTAAACATGTCCTCTGTTCAGGGGTGAGCCTGAAAGCACATTAGCTGGTACAGATGAGAAATGCCCTCCAGGGCATATGCCCTAGCAAGACCAGCACATTAGTGCACAGCTTTCACACCCTGCTCACACACCCCATCTACTGCCTGCCTCCAAGGCAGCCACATCAAGGAGCTGAAGAGCAGGCAAAGGCTGTCATCCTTGCACCTACTCTGGAGACAACCCTTTCAAAGGGCTGTAGATAGCTCTAAGACACTGAACTTGAATATGATTTAATGCTTTCCCCACTTCCCTGGGGTCAAAGGTGCTTTAGGAAAACTGCAAATTTTGGGCAACTTTAGGGACATCATGTTCAACACTGGGAATGAAATGAACAGATAACAGAACAGAAAGTTCCCAAAGATAGCTGCGGGAGTGAAAATGAGAAAAGAGAAACAGAAAACAAAGGAATCAAGCACCTATACATTCCTTACAGGAATCATTCAGTAGTATAGCCTTCGGTTGCTACAGGTGCACTAGTTCTTCTGCAATGTCATTCACACAAAACTGCACATAAAAAGTACTTTGGCCAGAGTTTGTATTTAATTAAAATGATTTGGACTGATGAGCAACATGCATTTACACAGAATGCATGTGCCATCTGGGTAACGTCTCTAAGTAAATCTAGATTAGAGCTTGTGGTTCAATTTTAATTTAACTGTCTACAAATTAATTTAAATACAATAAATGGTGACCAGAGCATGCTAAGGATGCTTGGTTCATTGTGGGCTGAGCTCCAGAGGAGAGGCTGATCTTTGTGATAGAGCTGGTGGTGAACTATACTAGTTCAGTTTTTTCCAGCACTCCAGTGCAACAGGGCTAAAATCTACCAGGCACCAACCTCCTGTCAGCTTCAACAGAAGAACATGTGCTTAAATTATTGTCATGGTTTGAGCAGCCTCAAAATCCAATTCTTGATTCCTAGCCCCCCTCCCACATCTCAGCCCCATGTGAGATGGGTTTTCCAGACAAAAACACAAGACTCAATATGGGGGGAAAGGAATATATTACAAAGACTATACACATAAATAAATACTATAATACACTGCATACAATCTTAACTCTATATCTATCTCTACCATGACAATAATATTTACAATGGGCCAAATCTCTTCTCCCTCCAAATAAAAGTCCAGGAGAGAAGAAGAAGAAAAGACCCCTTCCAGTCTCTCAGCAGCAGGTCTCTCTAGGTAGCAAGCTCTTCTTCTCTTCCATGCAGCAGAAGCAGTTGCTGGCTCCCTGCCAGCACACACGAGGGAGGCCTCCAAGCCTCTCTCGGCCCCCGTCTCCAAACAAGGGGTCTTTCCGTGGGCTGCGGTACCCCAGACAAGGTTGGGTCACCATGGTCATATCACGAAGCACAGGGGTCTTCGTGACGGTCTGGTATCCTCAGGGGAAATCAAGCCCCTGTGCAGAGCTCCCATGCTCTGACTCAAAGATGGCTGCCAGCTTCTCTGAAGCTGCAGCAGGGGGGGCCAAGGTCACCCCACACACACATTCCTTTGGCCTTCCTGGCTTATCTCTCAGGAGGCCGGAGCTTCTTAGCTCCTCTCTGTAGTGCATACTGCACTCCAAAACTCTTTCAAGTGAATCCAATCATCCTCCTCTCACTCAGAGGAGTCTCCAAGGGAGTTTGGGGGAAAGTTTGGTTGTCCAGTTCTTACCCCCCGAAACTCTGTTCCTGCTGCTGGCTCGGTTCTCTTGTCCTGCTTTCTGCTGCTGGCTCTTTTCTCTCTTTCCTTGCAGGAGTTTTTCTGTCTGCTTCCTCAGTTCTTATCAGTTGGCTCTTTGCCACTGCTCTTCAGACGCTGCTGTTCTGCTGCTGCTCCGTCGCTGCTCCCAGCGTCTCCCACTGCTGCCTACCGGGGAGAAACTCCCCCAGCTCCTAGCCACAGGCACTCAGCCCAGTCCCGAGTCCCTGCAGCCCCCCAGCTGGGGGCTGGGGGGGGGGGGAGAGCCCCCCAAGGGGCCGGAGCCCCTTCCTCGTGGCCTCTACAACATGGCCACCACTTCTTCAACCAACCAGTACCACTGCTTCTTTTCCGGTCCAGAGAGATATGTTTATATTTTGCAGGAGCACTGATTGGGTCAAACCCCAAGGGTCACCACCCCCTGGGGGTTACCACTTTCCTAGTTTCAGGGGGAAAACCTGGCCCAAACCACTACAATTATCTTTGAGGATTTGTTTATCAAATGGTAATACTGCCGTCATCTGTGAATCCACACAGGGAATTCTTCATCTTCAGCTTGGGAAATACTGCTTAAAAGAGGTGGGAGAAGATGGAGGTCTGGGAAATTTGTAAAAGAATATATTTGTATACACAACAAAAAAAAATTACAATAAAGGGAATACTAGTATTCAGTAAATGAGCACTTGTATTTTTCCTTAAGAGGCCACAGACAGGTAAAATTAGCCCCTGTAGCTGTTTGAGTATTCAGATAGACAGATTAACTTTGTAATTCCACATAAAAGAATGCAGGTAAAGGAGAAATTAACTATTGAATAAAAACCTCTTCTGTACCTTCTGAGGTTCAAATGTTCAAAAATTTTTCCTCCTGTAAATACCGTTTTTGTAGCTCAAACCTATGCAAAAGAGAAAAGCAATCTCCATCACTCAAAAATACCTTCATTTACAAAACATATACAGAAACATGCTCTACAACAAATCTCTGTGTCTTGTTATAAGCAAGGAGGCATCAAAATCCATAATAACTGCATTTATAAGAGAAAGATCAATATGGCATCTGGTATTTCAAAGGTAGAAAATGATTCCATTAAATTTCTACTGGTAGAAAATGCACTAAACAAAATATCTAAAACTCATAGTGGGTTTTAGTCTTTCACACTGTACCACTGGAAAAATCACAGGGAAACCATCACAAAATTCTCTGTAAAATATGCACCGGGACCTGCTTCACCCTCTTCTGATTCAAACAACAGTTCTCCAAGAGAAGACTGTGGCTCAAGATGTTACTGAAATCCTCCAACTTGCATCTTATCAGAGCATCTGTGTTGTCATTGGGATGTGGTGGTAAGAGTAAAACCTTAAGGTTTGGGTTTTTTGCCCTGAGTGCCACTGTTCCAATGTTGTCTCTGTGTGTGTGTAACTAATTTACTTGCGCTACAGGAAAAACAGTAAAAGAGAGAAGTGCTCTGATTTTGATTCCCATTTTAGATACATAAAAGCAAAACCTAAGAATGACTACATTACATTAGACCAAAGGTCTGTCCACTCCAGCAGAGCACCCTTGTTTTTACAGAATTGACATTAAGAGATCTCTGAACACAGTTTTTGCTCCTGGAACTATTGACAATCTCTTATTCTGGTGTCTTGACTAAAAAAACTCCACAAAGCATGGCCATAAATGGATGGTTATTGAATCATAAGAACAGGACAACCATATGTGAAACTTGCTAATAATCTCTCTGCCTTTAATGATTTTAGCTCAGGACCTTATTTCGCTGAATGTAGGCCTTCAAGTATTTTGCAATGCTCAGTGGATTTATTTTCATGAGCTTCAGTCATCCCTTATAAATTTTTAGAATCCACCATATCCTTTGACAAGGACTTTCACAAGTGATCTACCTGTCATGGGAAGAACAGTATGAGACAACCCTAGCCAGTGGGAAGTTATGGTGTCAGTCCACTGGTTGCCAATGTTGCCATGTACTCTGCTGGTAACTCATAAATGGAGCTACAGAGGAAAATAGTTTTGAAGTGTGATGATGAAGTAGATGTTGATGGATATTTGCAGAGGGTAGACCCTCAGCATGAGAGACATCAGAGGAGAAAGCATGAAAGTGGCTGTTTGCAAACCTTAGGTGGCCTGTAGGCAGGACCAATCTATTGGATTACCTGCAGGGAAATGGTACCCATGGCAGTCTCAACACTTCCCAGAAGGGTTCTGTAAATACAGCACTGAAGAGGAGCTCTGGAGGAACAATATAGAGTCAGGCTCTATTTCAAATACAAGACAAGACAGATACCACTAAGCCAGGAAGAAGTCTAGAAAGTTGTATCTTTGTTCTTTAACCTTTATATAAGTGATCAATCAAACAGTTCTTTCATTTCTGCAAGATGTGGAATGATTCAGAGAGGAGGCTAGACCATGGCATCAGCTCCCTTTTTCCCCTTGAAACCTGAGCAAAGGCCCATTTTGCTGCAATAAACTGACCCTTTTTACAGTCAAATACAAATATGGTTATTCATGACACCTGTAAATGGTTTTGTCTTAGCATAATCCTCAGTGCTGAAGACAGTGACATTAAATCAAGCAAGAGACTGGGTTTTTAGATGCATCTGAGACAAAAACATAGCAACTGGTATGGGGCCTTAGAAATTTGTACATTGGTAGCAATTAATACTAGTCATTAACCTGGGAGCTACAAGGGCTTATGATGTCTGAAGGCCTCCACTGGTTGCTAATAAATCCAGGCTTTTATACAAGGAACAGAGCAGTTATGGATAAAAGCAGTAGGATGGATGTGACAACCAGCAATTTTAACTTATCACCTTGGAGCTTTATTTTTGAAAGCTTTTACTTCCCACTGATTGCAGGCTTCCAATTTTGTGTTGTCATGTAATAAATTACAAAAATTATCTTTTTTTTTTTTGGCATAGTGCTTCATAGACAAAGTGTCTAAAAAGCTTCTTTTTTTTTAATGAAATGAGTTAAGTATTGCTGCCATGGTAATTATAAGAACAAATCAGCACCAAACAGTTGCCTAGAAATCTAGATACAAACTCAAAATTTTCAGTAGCCAAGGCATTTGGTTTGAGTCCTTTCTAACTGGAGGCTTTTACTGTGTACATGAAGGGCATAGGGGTGGAAGACTGGAGCAGAGAGGTCGTTTTGAAAAGCAAATTTTTAACCCTTTTCCTGAAAGGAGAGGACTGTCTAACTTACTAATATGTCTGAAGGAGATCTGAAGGATATCACTCCCATCAGGGAGGTGAGCCTCCTCCTCTCAGCAGGGGTGTGAAGGAGAAGGCATCCTCATCCCTGAGGTGGCTGTAAGGGTGGCACCACCATGCCAATCATTTAAAAGATGTCCTGCTTGACCAGGAACTTCCCCATTTAGCACTAGGGTAGTCTCGGCTCTTGCATTTATTAACATTCACTGCTACATTTACTGCTCACTGAATTAATATTCTAGGTAAGTATTCTAGACCAAAAGATCTACTTGTCTACTTTGCTGACATTGCATATGCTTGATCATAAACATCATAAAAAGTCAGTAATGGATGCAAAGAGAAATTGTGAAGCTGGTAAAAATGTTTGCAATATTTAATTAATTATCTTATGTATCACCCATAACAAGAAGGCAAAGATGCTGTGGGTTGAATAGACTCCTAAAAGCAAGAAGCCATAAAAAAAAGCCTTGCTCAAACCTTCAACTTTTCTAGAGCAAATATAAAACCAGCAATAGGTTGTTAAGCACCTGATTATAAGGCAAAGTCTTTGCATCAGAAAAAGGTACTGAGATCAAAGATGGAAAATTTCTGCCAATAATGTCTCCATGGCTGGCTTGAGAATGGAGTCTAGGGACTGACAGCTAAACAGATCTCTTCCAGGGATATGAAGGTGGTCAATTCAAACTGCTCTGTTCCCTATTATGTACGGCATTTAAGATAGGTCACATTTTACAGTCAGTGACATTAAACTATTTCATAGTGATCCATGTGCTATAAGTTATAATATATTATTTAGAATATTTTAATCACCTAAAGTTCAGGGACCTCAAAGCACATATTAATTAATGCTTATTTTAATTAGCTCTGCCTCAGAGAGAGGAAGAAGATAAAACTGTGCAGCCTTATTAGCACGACAGTCCAGATCCATAATTAAACCCAGAATACACAACATAATAGACATCAGAACTTAAAGGAGTGGAAGGTTGGTCACCACCACGGCAGCCTCCCACTCCTATAACCTTCTTTTTTCTTAACATTTTATTTCTTTCCTCCCCGAGTCTTCCTGTGAGTGGCAGTTTCCACAAGGGAAAAGGCAAAAGATTTCTGCACCTCATGGGCCAAACTCAGTTCTGCTCTTGCAGCAAAAGCATCATCTTCTGTGGAATTATTCTATATTCTACATATACTATTATTAAGAGGAAAAATCTTTTTGTGAAGGTATCTTCACAAGCAAATTCTTCCTCTATTTAGCTACCAGCCATGTGGATCTGTCTGCAGGCATAGAAACCTCTGCTTTGCTGCCTTCAAGCATTCTGCCTCTTTCCCTGACCAAGAATCGCTGAAGATGCTTTATTTTAAATTTCACAGCTGCTGGCTTCTGAAAGGAAAAAAAATGGGTTCTTTATATTTTCTGACTCCTCATAATAAATTAACTGTATTGGGTGAGTCAGTGTGCAAAGGTCATACAGCCAGTCAGTGGTAAAGCATCGATACAACACTCAATAGGGCCAGTCTCTAGCACCCTACCCTTGTCTGCCAAATGACCAAGCCAGGAAATTCCGATCACTGCTATTCAAGCATCTTCCTATGTGCATTAGAGACACTTAAACAAAACTCCAGTAAACTGAGATGCTGATTCTAAGTTCATGAAAGTCAGTAACAGTTCTCCTGTTGACTTCAAGGTATTTAGGATACGATTTTAAGAGCTTAATAAAGATATTGGAAAACAATTATCTAACTCTGTACTGGTACTATCATATAGCATTAGTTTTCAACCTTTTTTTTGCTCCCAGCTCCTTGAAATTTACTCAGTAGATTTGATTTTCTTAGCAAAGTTATACAGACACCCTAAAAGTGGTTCTCACACTCTCAGATAGGTATGGGTCATGAACTGAAAACATCTACTAAGGGGAAGGAAAGGACATTCATATAAAAAACACCCAAAACCTTACCAGTAACTAACTATAGGAAAGTTTTGTATTCTCTTTCTTATTTCATACTAATTACCATTTTTTCAACTCTAAATTGCAATAAATTCCCTCAATTTCACTCCCCTTGCTCCATTCCATAGAATTTCTCCAAATAAATAATGAAATTGAGTAGTTTAGCTTGCAGAAATTGCTATTACTTTATCAATGCCTGAGCCAACAAAAGCATTTTTCATGCACCTGCATAAAAGAGAAGGAACTGAATAGCTTTTAAGAAATGTGCTACATTTTAATATGTCCTGGTGACATACAGAAGCATATCTACAATTCTGAAAGGAGTTGAGATGGAATAATGGGTGGAGAGGGAAATTTTCTACACTCACGCTTCTTCACAATGAATTTACTGATGTTAGAACAAACGGTCATGCCTTGATCCAGAAACAATTCTTTGCCAATAAATTTTGCATCAAATCCTGAATCATCATTTTAGTGATTTCTTAAATGCAAACCAATGTTAATGCTTCAGTATCTTTTACTCTTAAATGCAATATTTCACTTTACTATTTCTTCATTTGCATTTGCTATTATTTTGATTTACTGTATTATAATTTATTTTGCAATTGTAACTAATTTTGTTATATATTTAAAGTGTTTTATTAATTTTGATAGTTTTGCTAACACAACACGACAGCATATTTAGTGGATTATATCAGGTTTCCTTCTACTCCTCAGCATCAAGCAACTGTAGAGACATTAATGTATGTTTAAATTAAACCAAAGCAGCGAGTTTAGACTGGTCTAACCTTCCCCAAAGTTTTAGAGGAGCTCATTAATGTTACTCTGCAAAGCAGTCTTAAAGTGGAGCCATTATGTGCTATTGTTTTGATAATTTCTTGCCAAGCTCCCAATGCCTTGCAAGCAACTGACTTTTTATGAGCTACTCTTGCTGACAATTTTCATCATCACAATTCTTAATTTTGACTCGTCCCATAAAGTAAAGCTTCCTGAAGTCCTCCTTATATTTTGCATGTTTATTAGAAGGACCAAGAAGAAAGGGGGAAAACAACAGGCCAGGGTGTCATTACTCTTATTTATGTCAATGAATGATGCTTTGCTCCATAAATAATCCACTGAACCCATAGTGTATGGTACAGGTGTTAGCTTGTCACAGTTTAGCCTCATATGGATATAGACAATATATTCTTGAACATTTGGGGATTGGGAGAAGACTTGCTTGTCATTTGAAGCTGAAAATAACAAAAATCTACCAAAAATTTAGGAAAACTGTTTACAATGAAAAATACACAGTTACATTAGTGCTTGAGTAGCTGAACTCCAGCCTTAGGACTCAGCTTGAGACAAAATCTCCTCTCAGAATGCCTTGAATTTGGACAGATGCAAAACTGAACAGGTTCTTAGAGACATCTTTAAATAGAGCATAACAGAGTGTTCAGTTTACTGGAGCAAATGCTACAGACAAACTTCATTGAACACCTACTTCATTTTTACACCCAGCTTCTGCTTTCTCATTAATGCATATCCATCTACAAATCCTGAAAGCCTAGTGAAGATTTTAGAGAGAAAACAAGGCAAACCGGTTCAATAATCTCTGAAGAGCATTTGCAGAAACTCTTGGATATCAGACTAGAATCTTTTAAGTCAAAGAAGGGCAGGTGGATAAACACGAAGACTGATTTTCCACAGAAAGCTAACAGTCATTTTGGAAATATAGAAAAAATAATGTAATTATTTTTCCCCTCTGTCCCCAGCTTCTTTCTTCTTTTTAACCCTCAAGGAACTAACTTTTTTTTTAAGCGTGAACCCAAGTACATTGGGGTAACTTAATTTCAAAAAATTAAGCAACAGCTGTTCTTTTTAGAGTTCCAGTTGTAAAAATTTATTAATTAACTATTAAACATTTAATCATTAAATGTACTTCCTGCATGTGTGCCTGCTAAAATGCAAAATACTGGACCCATTTCTTTTTTATCTTTCTACATTCAGGTGGCAGAGGCAGAAGTGGAAACCAGATGGAACACAGCAGATGGGTATTCTGCTGCTGCAAAAAAGTCTCTGGAGCTGTAAAAGGTAATGCAGTCCAGCTTCTGAAAACTATACTTCAGGCAAGATGACTAACTACAATAATCACAAAATCAGCAACATAAAGGAAAATATAACTTCCTGCAATAAAATGAGAAAAGCATGCAAAGACAGAGTCAAACTGGGAGGTTGACTTTGCAACCCCTTGTGGTAATGAGCGGCGATCAAGATTACAGAGAAGAGGTTCATGCCTGAAAGCTGGTCTGCTTCTTTCAAGCATTGCAGTTGATCTAATAAAAGATAATATCTCCTCTAAAACCTTGCCTCTTTTAGATTTTTAATCCATTCTGAATAGAAAAACTATTGCTATTTCATTTTTCATTTGGAGATTCTAAAGAGCTTTACAAAGAGGTTTACAGGTACCACTGAGATTCTTGATGTATAAAGTATAATGGACTACCTTGATGTTTTGACACTTTACAATCCATATCCTGACTTGGATACTGATGTGCTACCAGCTAATGCATGGGGACAGTTAGGTGCCTCAGCACAGGACGTATGGAAGGTCAATCTGAAGAAGCTGGAAGAGTGGCGCTGCTGGAGAAGGAGGTGCCCTCCTCTTTTCCCCATCCTCACCAACATATCCTGAGCTGCAGCTGGCACTTCTGTAATTCATAGTTATGAACCATCTCCTTAAGATGGACACTTAAGCCATCCCTTACTCACAAAATACAGACAAGATGTCTACAACGTTCTTGGAGCTCTCATTTGGGATCTCAAATTCCAGCTTCAAATCCTTCAAATGTCTGAAAATGTTTGGCTCTTTCTTCTCTATGCCTTGGTACAATTCATTCTCCTCCTGCCTCCTCCCTCGACTCCACCCCCTCCAGTCCAATAAACATTTAATCACTTCATAGAAATTGGAACTGCTCGACCCAAGGGAAGGATAATTTTGACTCCATGTCCCATCACTCTTTCTCAAAGCTTACTCTTATAGCCTGCTATTTAAGGTGCTTCTCCTGTGAGGCAGAAAATACAAACTCATATCTACCTAGGCAGAGGTGGAATTTGAAGTGGGATCTCCCAACTACTGGATGAATGCCACTAGAGCTGACTGAGGGTGTCAATGTCATGCTCAAAGAATATCTGTAACACTGAGTCTTGCAAGTGAGCCATCCATTTCTAAGTTTGAAATCCTGATAGGTCTGAGATGCAAGACCTGATGCAATGCTCAGAGTCTCGAGGCTGGAGACATAGTGGGCATGTAGAGGAGCAAGATAAAAGGCACATCAGGAACATTTTAACATTAGATGCTTAGACTACACTTGATATTCAGAGAAAAGTGGTTCTGCCCATATGTGATTGCAAAGACCTATATATTTTCTTATCTTGGAAATAAATAACTTCACATTTTCAGAATGTCCAAGCACCACCAGCTTCCAAATCTAGAGCATAGAGCAGCATGATATGAACAGAAGAGAAATCTACCGCACATTAATTCAAGCTTTTTAAATCAATAGCTAAACTGCTCAATAAGATCCTGGATCCGATCCTGGAATGGTGAAGAAATCTGGTGATGGCATGAAGGTGTGCTAGGAGAAAGAATATGCAGACAAAGCTCTGCATACCTTCCAAGCTGTTTCAGTTAAGCTCTGGTTTTTTTAGATGGCAGTTTCACCTTACCTGTACCTTACCTGTGCAGCTAAGCACAGCTGGGCATGAACTCATCTGAATCCATTCCCATTCAAACTGCAGACATAAACCCTGTGAACACCATGAATTCTACCCTGAACTTTGCACAAATCTCTCTCTATAAGTAATTTTACATTCATATCAAAGGAGGCTTTTAATATCCTTTGCCAGACAGCTACCGAAATTTCAGGGGTGTACTAGATGGACACATTTTATGACCCTTTAACTAATTATTGAGCCTTTACTACCCTTGGTGCTTTCTACATTTGCTAACCTCAGATTACACTTACATACCTCTCTTAACATGATTTCAGACTGAGTATGACTTTCCTCCCATATCCACTTTCATTTAATTCTGATCTGTCCCTTTTTTGAAATTCTGAGCTGGTTTTCATAAAAATCTTATCTACAATCAAAGCTCTGTTTCTCTGTAATGCTTTGGGATATGGCCTTATCTCATGCTATTATTAAAAACGGAAAGCTCTTTTATACAGGTATATTTTTGACCTCTGCTCTTCTCTATTTCGAACAAAACCTGCAGCAGCATGGCCAAGAATAGAAGCAGCATCATTCAGCTCCCAATTCTATACTTTAACCACTAGATGATGCCTCCTGTGAGTATATAAAATTTCATTGAAATGCAAAATCTCATTATATTTGCTTACACTTACAATGTGTTGCTATTATTTTTTATATCCTGCCACTCCTTGACCTCCCTTGTCCTCCAGGGCTTAGCAGATTTTCCAGGTCCATTATAACAATGGAAGAAGGTTTATGTGACTAGTTGTCACTCAGCCTATATGTGAAAGGTCCCCATCAAACAGCTAGGGATAGTTATTACACCATAGTCAGCCCTGTTTGAACAAAGGACTCCATGACTGTGTGAACGACACTTCTGATAAGGTAGATATTTTAGGAAACAAGCAGAAACATTTTGAGGATATTACCACTAGACAGGCACTTGTATTACCCAAGAGTTCAGCACTTTCAATATGTGATAAAATGTCAAAAAGCCATTTTTTGCAGCCAAATGTATAAATTGAGACCCATTCTACTTAAACAGAGGACACTATATTTGTATAAAATAGTGTAAAAACAGTGTCAATCTCAGATCATCACCAGTACAGTTGAAGATAAACAACACTGTGGCTCTGTAGATAAAGTTACCAGGTAAGTGGATAAAGAGTTGTTGTTAGTATATTGTGCTCTGCCAAGATATTAAGAAATAAGTAGAAATTAATAAAAGGTTCAATAAAAGAGGTTATAATGTGCATCAATCTATTGCAAAAGCTTTTAATAGTAAAACTATGACTTATTTGTGGCTATGGGACTTACTTGTGGCTATGGCTTATTTCTGACTGTATGTCATGAAGTTGTTTTCCGAGTGCAGAAGGAAGGTAAAATAAACATTCTATTTTCTACAAAAGCTTGGGTTCTATTTAAAAATCTTGTCAACCAGAAATGGGGAGGAGTGTCTGAGTAAGAGTAAACATAAAATGACTCATTATCTTCTGATAAATCAAGGCACTACAGACAATGTATTTGTCCAGCAGTATGATCATATGTTCACATTATTTTGATCAGGAATAACATTAGCCAGCTAAGCTCCACATTTGAACAGCACTTTAGCATCCAGCTTTTCATTGAGTCAGCAAACAGTCGCAGTGAACTTAGTACTCACTGCACTGAAAGGTGGTCAAAATTGAAATTTCTGTTCTGCAGGAAACCCTGACCCTTCAAAATTTGATTATGCTCTAAATCAGAAAGAATGTCACTACTCCAGAGTTTCCCATTAAACAAATGTCTTGAAGAAAAGATATTCAGGAATTTAAACCAAAAGCATTTTGGTAACTACAAACCAATTTATTTTTATATAATTGATCGGTTTTAGTTTGATATAGTTAGAATCTTTGCATCAATTGTATCTAAATGCTGTCTGAACCATTTTAGATTACATTTTATGTCATCATAGTAATATAGTTAACATTAATATATAATGTAAAAGGCAGGACAAAATAAAAAATGGGAATTACTAAACCAGAAGATTTTTACAGAACTGAAATAATTATGTTAGACAGTTCTCTGCAGATATCTGCACTGTATCTAAAATCTTAAAATAAGACTGTCCTTCATTCACTGGTAAAAAACCAGAACAATCCTCCCTCTCCCTGCCCCAAAATTACTCAGTTGAAAAACGTGATTAGGTCTGGCCTCTCTGAAGTGACTGGGAGTTCTGGCATTGACATCAATTAAGTCAGAACTTTATTCACTGATTTCAGATGGACTGGAAGTACCTGTGTACTCGAAAACATGCAAACATGAGTCCTGTATTGATCTGGAACCTTAACAACAAAACTTCAAAGAAAATGATCCCATCTAAATCTCAGCTGAGAGGATAAAGCAAGACTCCTAAACATAGTGCATAGACTCTCAAAAAAGCAAAAGCATTGTCTAGCCAGATTGAGTCCATTTTCTATTAATTTACATCATCTGAAACAACAGCAAAAATAGATTATTTCAAAATTAGTTTGACCAGTCCACCAATTTTAAAGTATTTTCAACCACAGGAAAATACTGACACTATTTTTATCATACACTTAGAAAAAATCATTACTGTTACTGCATTATTAAAATCTGCATACCTATAAATAAGGTAGTGATTTCCAACATTAAGCAGACACTGTTCTCAACAGTCAATATAATAAAACTAAACCATGTAGTATGATAAACAAAAAAAGAATTCACCCAATGTGGGCAAATATGCCTCAGGCACATCTATTATATGCACACCTGCCTACAGAGCAGATTGCTATCATCTAGTGTTATCAAAAGGCTCTATGTATTTCTCAGGAAACAAGCACACACACTTTCAATAAATCATGGTGCTAAATATATGTTCCTCTGTCAGTAAGACATTGCCTTCCATTTTGGTCATGCCTGAGAGAGAATGTTTCTTTTTTTTTTTGCGAGTTCAGATTAAAAAAAAAAGTAGATTCTCCTCTTCCCTCCTGCCTAATCCCTTGATCTTGTGCTTTATTGCAGACTTGAAAAGCCTTGTGGGGCCTTTTTTTCATGGAACAGGCAGGGCTTCGTTGCCAAGCCCATCCACACTGCCCACCACTTTTCTGATGGTACTTGGGAGACAAATCCTTTTGGATGTCCACTGGCCCGAATATAAACATGAAGCTCCTTACACCATTTTAGATGTAAGATCTTAAATAGATCTTACATCATTTTAGGCCAATATAGTCTGAAGGGACATCCCCACTGCTGCAAATCATAAAAGACTAACAACCATCTCCATCTACCTCCAAAACTATCAGCCAGTGCAAAGTAAAAGGTGTCTTAATTTCCAACAATAAAGAAGCATATTTAAAATAAAGTAAAAAACAATACTTCAAGCACTATTCATGCAACACAATAGACTGCAAAATTGCATTGAAATTTTCAGAACGCTCACTTAAAGGCTCCTTGTTTTCTTTGAATAAATATTTATTTTTGATACATTAACTCAGCATTTTTGTATCAGTAGGTGGAATGCATACTCTAATCTAAAATTCATAATACTCTAACCTAAACTTCATAAGAGTATTAGCTGGAGCTTTGCAAATACTTTCATCCAAAGAGATGACTGTATTTAATACTGCAGTATAACCTTGCCTAGTTTCTCAAATAAATTTGCAAAGGGAGTGGATTACTCTGAGGATAATTAATGTGATAGGGAGGTGGGGTTTTTTTATCTTGATGTCATTATTTGAAACTGTCTAAATTAAATTGCTACATTAAGTAATCCGGGGCACCAAATGGAATTTGAACCCTACTCCCTAGGTACAGCAATTTAGCAGCAAACAAACTTATGTCACAAAGCAGACTATTCAAGCATAAGAAAGTACCTTTGTCAATCCCGGGCAAAGAGTGACTTACTTATATTCCCAGTGGAAATACACCACAGAGATGGAAACTGAGCAGGGATCTCCCAAGTACCAAGGCTTTCAGCACAAGTGCCAACTATTACAGTGGAAGAACCTGCACAGACCCCACTGGATCTATATTAGAACTATGGCAGCCAGATACAAAACAAAACAGAGATGGAGAACAAGTAAGCATCCACTGAAATGCTAGGCTAAGGGCCAACTGTCTGTGTTGGCAGATGTGATGTACCATTTTGACAATGCAAGTCCACTCAGGTTCTCTAATCTCCATTAAGTATTGCAGAACATTGTCAGAGAATTTTCCACGTTTTAAATGTACAAAGAAATATTAAATACCTTGCTCTATCAATGCATATTTTTACTTACGTTTATTAATTATCTCTATGGACAACAAAAGCAAATAAGGCGTTTAACAATGGTGAGAATTAATGGCCTGGTAGAATGTGCAAAAGTTTCACTAGAAACTTGTAGCTAAAAGCCACAGGTCAACATTACCACAGGCATAAAACTAAAGAAACATCCATAAAAGGATGATTCCAGACCAATTAAGGTTCAGCAAACATTCAGCATCTGTGGGTTCCTTATGGTCTTTATTAAGCCAGAATGAAAGGGTTATGCTCATAATTCTGTACTCTTTTTTCTTTTTTCCTTTATGGTTAAAATCTTTCGCTGCATTTAATCACTTCTGGTGTCTTTCCTTCTTCTTTGCAGCAATTTTGCCTGAGCACTCCTGGGAGTGGTGTTGCATTACAGATTCATCAATGATTTGCTGCTTACTCTACATTATCCCACAAGTGCTGAGGCAAACAGTTCTTCGCCAGGATCAAATGATGTTCTATATTCGCCCACAATTTAAAATCTTGTTAATGTTGACACTTCTGACGAAAGCCTGACAGTGACACTGGAATGAGTGTAACCTGTAGGCTTTGGTGACTGCCAAATAAACAGGTACCCAGGGCACAAAGTTTTTTCTACATCCTCTATATGCCCACAGGGGCATCATCAATTTAGGCAACATCTTTTCCAGAAACAACATCAAATAGAACAGCTAACACACCCAGTCTGTAGGTGATGTTGCTGATGGGTGACAGGGTGACTATTTGCTATGTTGCTAAACCAGTGTCTGAGAAAGAGTTTTGCTCTAAAGTCAATTAGCTTTAATGGAAAGACTCCAAATTACTTCAATGATCTTTGGACCAAGCTCAATAAGAACTAATTAGGTCTCCATTCCAAAGGTTAGTTGTCAGAATTATTCATGGCTTTTTGTTTGTTTGTTTTTAATATTGGACAAGAGGGTCTTTTTTAATTATTTAGAGGAACTGGCATCACTTTGAAAGTCATAAATTGCAAACACAGGTGCCAGTATTAAAAAATTTAATTTCAGGTTATCAGACAAGTAGAAAAATTTTACACACTGTGCAAACGCAATCCACTTCATGGGGACGAAGGCAATAAAAACTACAGTTAGTGACACCTGTAATTTAGTTCTGTGATATTGGCTACACTCCACAGCCTTACTAAACCTTTCATGTGTTCTACAAGAATACAACTAAGTTTCCTGACTATAGCTTCCAGTTCTGACAACAAAACCTAGGATCTAGTCCAGGGATGGACTTTTCAGAACTCATCTCACTCGTGCATAAAACCCCTAACACAGAAGATTATACGTCTGAAAAACTTACCACAAGAGAGAACATACTCGAAGAAAGAAAGGGATACAGGTACCTCATGTAGAAGTGATACCACAGCAAATGGCTGAGCAGTCTCAGTACTATCTATGATTTATTTATTCTGTTAGCAGATCATCACCTGCAAATCAAATTAAGAAATGCTCAAAATCTGAAAGTCACAAATTAGACCAGAGTGAATTATATGATGTCATTTATCTCACAATCTTCCTCTTATTTTTTCTTCCTTTCTTTTCCTGGAAACTTAAAGTTCAAAGTACAATAAACATAATATAATCAATTTGCACTTACAGCATACAAGACAGGAAACAGAGATGTAGTTCTTCACTGCGAATTGGTCAGACAACAAAATTATTTAATTTGGAGTGTAGTCTTCAAAAAAAAGACCTAAAATCAGCTTTTGGATACTAGAGTCCAATTCTCTCTGGCACTAACAAAATGTCAAGTCATTTTCTGGCAAAATATGGGTCTGCGCCTTTGCTGAGCTCTGAAAACCTAGTTATAGACGGAGAGGAGAGCCTGTCTTTGTGGTATAATGGAGAGGATGAGAGGAAAGACATAGCTCACACCCTCACATGGTGCATACAAAGGCAGAGAGCCAAAAATTTCTTCCTGTGGGCAGAGACGGCCCTTCTTTCTCTCCAATAGGGACTAACCCCCCTGTAAGGGAGTAAAGGAGGAGGGTTGCTCTCCTCTCCTCCATCTCCTGTTCACCTTGTAGGCACCAAAGGGCCAAGCTCAAGCGAATTCTGGCACAGAGATTTTCCACAGGCTGCCCACACCTGCCCTTTTGCCAGAGACCTTGTCAGCTGAAACGTGTACTTGTTCCGTACCTGCTCCAAGCCCCAGGTCGCTCACTGTCTTAAAGCAGATGAGACACCAGGGTACAAATAGAATGCACTGAAGGTCACCTGATGGAAGTCAGAGTGGACACAGGTATACGCGCACACTCATCACTTGCTCTGTGTTTGGACACAAACCCCTGGCAAACAGGTTTGGTCTGAGGTGTTGGTCTGCAGGGCTGGGTTGCAGTTCATAGTCTCTTGCAGAGCTTTAGGTCAACTGCAGTTTTTAGAAGCAGTGACACTTCACTTGAGCTGAAGATAATGAAGATGTGGGCAAACAGCCTTTCTGAAAAGCAGTTTCTCAACAGTCATAAAATCACAGAACCATACAATGGCTTGGATTGGGAGGGACCTTAAAGATCAGGTAGTTCCAACCCCCCTGCCATGGGCAGGGACACCTTCCATTAGATCAGGTTACTCAGAGCTCCATCCAACCTGGCCTTGAACACTTCCACAGATGGGGCATTCACATCTTCTCTGGGCAAAGTCTTGTAGTTGCACTGATTAACAGTTACCGAGATTTCTAATAAATAGACAGACAGTATAAAATATTTTGGATTAATATGAAGAAAAATTGGAAGAGCTTAGATGCACTACATCCTTGTGCCAACTCCAGCCTAAAGTCTCAATTACGATGTGTAAGCATCTTTTCAACTTGTGCTAAAAATAATAAAAGAACTGGCATTAATTTATGGCCAGTCAATCTGAAAGATCCATAATGGGAAGTTTTTAACAAGCTGCTGTCCAACATTTTTGACATGTTTTAAAACAAGCCATCCTGATCAGCCCTATAGAGGGTAATGCTTCTAAGCCTCTCCAAAGAGGAGGAGGCATAAAGATTTAGCGACTCAGTAGACATGACTGCACAGACCTCTGCAGCCAGCTTGGAAATGACAAATGATTTGTTAATAGAGAAGCTTTCTTTTTGTATTATTTTTTGCCGATGAAGTGAAAACAGAGCATTGATTAAGCAATCCAAGCTGAGAATATTCTACCCAAATTGGAGAGCTTTCAAACCAGCTGCTGGTTTCAAGGCTTTGAAATACAACTTCTGCTTGTTCCTCGATGCTTAGAGATACCTATCCTGAAGCCACAGATAGTGATTGATGCCAAGCTGACACAGATGTATTTCAGCTGTGTGGGCCATGCCACTCGCACACCACTTGTGTAAAAAAATGCATTCTGTCTCAAATGCTACAAACTAAGAGAAAGGATTAATAGAGACATCAACAAAAAAGTTCTCTGTACAAATAGAGTATGACTGAAGAATATCAATAGCCCAACATGTTCTTGACTCACCATCACCCTTCTCTTCGACTTGTCAGAAGAAATCATTTGTACAAAAATTCAGACGGAGCCTTTCACTCACAACACTATGTTTCTGCACAGAATTTTACAGAAGTCACCCTACATATTCAACAGTTAATAAGAACTAGGTGTCTAGAGGGAATTAAAAATATTTGTGCGATTTTTCCCCTTGCAGAAAAGAATTAAATTTTCCATGGGAGCTTTAAATACAAGCTTCTGGCCCTTACAGATGTTAAAGTTTGAGTGATTCATATTCTCATTCCCTTGTGTAGCTACATTATTAGACTGTATTTCCCTCAATTCATCAGAGAATACACTATGTCCATAATCATAAAGCAGAGATAGTGGCATGTCATGGAAGACTAGGTCCAAACAGGAAAACAAGCCCCTAAGCAGAACAGGAACAAGAAGCATCTAAATTGTAATACTCAGAAGGCATTACGGAGCCTTTTTAAAATTAAAAAATACATGATTTTGTCATTGAGCAATTTGGGATTTTTTATTAAAATAAACCTGCAAAAGGAACATGCCTTTCACTACAAATATTTTAACACACCAATTTTAACACACTGCTGCAACGAGAAATTTTCACCTTAATCAGGTCAGTTTGTTTGGATGACTGCTGAGTAAATAGCTATGCCATGCTATCTGTATTGCAGCTCTTGCTCCAGAGATAAGAAAAATCAACACAGACATATGAGTCAAGTAAAAAATATGCTTTATTTTTAACAAATAAGCATTACAAGAAATGGTATGTTTATTCAACTAGTGATCTCTACATTTTACACATCTGAAAATTAAACCGGTTATTTTTATCTCTCTGAATTTTAAATCAACACACATCACTCTAAAAGGCTGTTAACAAAGGGATTGTTCTTCACGTAGCTGAATTACTTTCCTGAAAAGTTCATGGAAGAATACAAATCCTAAGGCTAAGATCCCATTTTCTGAAAATTTTGCTCAGAAAACCAGCACATATACTGGAAGGGGCAGATTTCCATTACCATAATTTAACATCCCCATTTAACCTATTATCTCCACATTCTTGATGGAAAAATTTCCAATTGTTTGAATACCTCCTTCTTCCCTGAAAAAAAACCCCAAACAATCAGAAAAAGGGAACAGAAATTTGTGTTTACTGTTTTAGAACAGAGACTGGGAGAAAAAAACACTATCAGTGATAAAATTATTAATACTTTTTGTTGTTGTTGTTAAAATTAATTACTGAGCACAAGATTTGTTGAGCGAGTAAAAGTAAAGTTGGGTGAGCCTTCTTGTAGCGCTCTCTGCAACATCATGCTGGTACCCAAAATTCCATTCATAGTCTTAGTACCATCTTGATCAGATTTTCCTTAAAATTCCTTAACATTATGCAAGCACTTGGATAAGATTTGTTGCTCTTCTTTTTTCAAATCATAAAATCATAGAATGATTCGTAGAATCATAGAATGTTAAGAGGTGGAAGGGACCTTAAAGACCATCTAGTCCCAACTCCCCTTACATGGTCAGGGATACCTCTCAATAGAGCAATAGGTTGCTCAAGGTCTTATCCAACCTGACCTTGAACACTGCCAGGGTTGAGGCATCCATAACCTCCCTGGAAAACCTGTTCCAGCATCTCACAAGCCTGACAGTAAAGAATTTCTTCCTAAGTATAGTTAGTACTAAGTACTATTTCTTTCTTCCTAAATATAGTACATGGTTTCACTGCCAGAGAGGAAAGTAATAGCTCTGTACATACAGGAGATGACACTCTATAAAACAAAATTCTGCTTTCTTTTCTTTCCTATAACCCAGGATCCTGTCTTGATGTGAAGATGACACACAGATTCCTTACTAACCTCTCCTGAATCTTTCTGACACACAGAGAAGTGACATTCCAGCTGAGTTTTATTGGTCAAACTTGGATTCACAGATGCTACTGAAGTAAATGGATGTATTTATACACGAAAGAGATTTCAAGAGTTTTTTTTCGTTCTCACAGCAAAAAATTACACTATTCAAAGTACCTGTGTCCATGAGATTAAAAAAATTTCTTTTCTCATTAACTATTACTTTAAATTTATTTTATAATTTATTTGTATTGGAAAAAGTATTTATAAGTAGAAACCACAGGAGAGTCATAATTCAGGTCACATTTGTGCAGCTCACCAGCTAATCTGAAAATCTAAATCTATTGAGACTTTCTAATATCTTCTCAGAATTGTGTGTCATATTACTTATGAATAGACTCAATCCAAGAGGAAGCTTTCTAAATACCAAAAAATATTTTCTGCTTTGTCATCTACTTCTTTCTTCAGTCAGCTTATGCCTTTTGCTCAAAATTTGTAAATTAACAGACAAATTGGGTTTTGATCCATCCACTGCCTCCTCCCTGTAAGAGATTAATGGCTAAAGAATAATCCCACTGGATTGGCTAAAAAATGCAATGGCACCAGTAGAGAACATACCATGCCTCCTCCTTTTACCAGTTGTTTTGTATATAGTGACAGATTATTGAAGTAAGTGAAACAGCAGGAAAATAAATGAAATTTTGTCTCCTTTCATTCCCAGTATCCTACTGTAATTTCCTTCTCCTGATAATGACTCTAGTAGATGAAAAAGGGAAAAACCTTCCTGCAACTGAGAGAAAGATTGAGAAGTCAAGAGGACTGGATGCAGCTACTGGACATACCCCCAGATGAGTGACACTGGCTTATTTCCCACATTTCACAGTAACCATGAAAAGAACGTTTGCTTCCTTTGGCCTTAAATGTATTTTAGTTGCAAGCTCTTTGGGGCATAGTCTGCAGCTGAATATGCTTTTCCAGTGTTATTTGCAACACAGCCATGACATATCTTGAGACCTGACAAAAATCCCAGTAATAAGTAGTTACCAAGGAACTTTTTCCATGCAACAATTTAGTTCTGTGAAAGACCACTTTCCTGAGCACTCATTACAGTACTTGTATACTTGCAAATCGTCTATGTGCCAAAAGAAAATCTAATACTTAAAAGACAGAAATAAAATATGAGTCAAGTGGCAAAAAGGCTATTAGAGAAATACTGGGCACCTGAACAGATCCATGCATCCTTCAGTTTCCAAGCAGTTTCATTTTCTAAAATATTTTGCATTTCTTTTGATACTGCATACATATCTCTTAAACAGTTAAAAAAGCCACCGCTGTGAAAAAATGCTGCACATGGTGAAAGTACTTCAAGGAATGCAGACCCTGATCTGGAACTCTTTTCTCACACGCATAATCTTCATAGCTTTGATTATGACATGAGAAGGATTATTTCTACAAGAGAGAAGAAAGGTAGGCATAGGAACTTAAGAATTGTGCTAACATACTAAAGCACTGTAAAATGAAATAAAATACTAAAATTTGCATTTAAGCTCTTTTAAGTTACGTCTATTCTGTAATACAGAAAAAGAACAGCAAATTCAACAAGCTTTTATAAAGCTACAGCCAGCAACTAGCGGGACTTTGTAAAAAGAAGGTACCGCAAATAAGCAGAGTCCATACAGAATGCCAAAGGTAATGTCCGCAAACTAGAAACATCTGAGAAGTCAAAAAATACTAAGATAAAGTTTGAACTCCCAAGAACTTCACTGAGTTCTGTCCTGAAAAGAATATAACAACATATAGTAAAAGGCTCTTTGGTCATATAAACAAACAAACAAACAAAAACACCCAGAAAACAAACAAATAAAACAAACAAAAGAACTCCACAAAAACACACAAGGAGAAATGATGTGCCACTGTGGAAGAAGGATGGGGAAAAGATTAAGGACAACAGAAGGAAGGCCTTCAATAAATATTTTTCCACAGTTTTCAATCAGAAATGTTTAGGTTAAAATTAGAGACAAAGTTAGGGTGAATAATGAGAATGTGGGTATGCAAATAGAAACTCCCACAGCTAACAAAAAACTTGATTCAAAAAGTTAAATGCATCAAGCTTGAAGTCTGATTAATCACTAACTCACCCTTTTTTAAATTTTGTTCACATGTAATGCTAGTCCAGTGACAAATATTTTTAATAGCACCATCCAGCTGAGAGTGAAACTGAAAAATAGCAGATATGGTTTCTTTACTTACAAAAAATCTCTGAAGAAAAATAAGAGGAGATGGCAGTTGGGAAATTACAAGCTATTTCGTTGGATCTCATTAGTATGAAAGGCCTTTAAATGCATTTTGAGAGAGACAATGTATAAAGACACAGAGGTAAATGAAAAATGGGATAAAATGCAACAGCAATTTCCCAAAAGGACACCACACAAATCATCCATATAGTTTTCTTAGATGAGGTAAGTGATTTTGTGAACAGATGAAGTGTAATAGATCTCATCTTTCAGGACTGTAGGACTGCATTTGACACCATGTTATATGTTATTAAGGAATCTGAGAACTAAGACTTTTTTAGTGGTTAAAAAAAACAGCTAAAGGAGGACTAATAACAGGCAAGTGCCATTAAGAAGGGATGCATCAAATCAGTTGAGATTAGCAGTGACAGCCTTCAGGATCCACCCTGGGGCTTCTGTTGTCCTTTCATAGCTCTTGACCACTGTCATCCAGGTAGAAGACTACCTGCATGTTCTTGTACTGCCAGTAAAGAAGAGCAGTGAAACTATACAAAGTCAGCAGTTTGAAGATGGGAGCCAAAGAAATGGGGTAAGCAGCAAGGCCCTGGGCAGAAAATTCAAATGTAACCTAGGAGATGACCCAGTAGTGACAAATGAAGACTGAAGTTGTCAATGAGCGAATGACTACACAAGTAACAATGAAAAAGGCAAGTGAGGCTGTAGGACAATGAGGATGGAGATTTTCAGTAGAACTCAGGAGACATAGAGATTCTCCATCCAAAGATACTAACAGAGCTGGTTTAGCCCAGTAATAGAAGAGCTACAAAAGCATGTAACTGCTGGCTAGAAATGTCTTGAGGAAGATGCTTCCAGGTGGGAGAAGTGTTATTTAATTTAAAGAGCAACAACAGCATGGGCAGGGGGGAACGCAGTACACATGCCACACACTCATCAAGGCTGTAAAGAAGGGAAGTTTCAATAAGCCTATGAGTTTCTCAAATAGTCTCCCAGATAAAAGAGTAAGGGTAAAATTACAACCTTCGAGATAGTGGTTGAGATATAGTCGGAAGTATCACATGCTGCAACGCCCTTTACAATTTCCTGGACCCATTGCTTGCATCCACTGGTCACAGAGGGTCCTTAAGCTCCATTAATAGTATGGTGTTGATATTTTTAATGCTTCAATGTTACTGGTGTCATTTTGGGGAACATAACCAAGAACATTTACCATTCCGTTTTTCACATGCAGTTTTCATTACAAAATCCATGTAAAACTAATTACACAGATAAAGGCTTTTGCAATAATGCAGGCTACTTACAAGTGAAAATAAATAAAAAGAAGAATGTAGAGCCCAAGATTATTTGAACAGCTAGGGCTCACAAAAATACAATCAACAGGAGTTTTAATTAAGAATAATTAAGTATTTTGTGAAATAATCCGGGGCAAACTGTGGAATTGTTTAAAAATTGTTATTAGCTGCTTAGACGGAGTTTGTCAGATGGGTGGCCTAAAGCTGAGAAATTTAACAGAAACTGTACTTTCAGAACTTGTGGAGAGATGCAATTCTCCTGAAGAGAGTGAAGATTTGGCACTTCATATGAGCAGAGACGATCTGGCCCAAACATTCCTGTTTGCAGATGATGACTTTCTTATATTATGCACTTTGTCTTGGCACAGTCAATCAACAGAGGAAGTGCGGCAGAAATAACAAAGCCTTTTCTCTATTTGCTGATAACATTTTCAGCACATTTAAGGAGACATTTGAAGAACCACAGTAATTTCTACACCCCTGAAAATGTGTTGAGCAGAGACAAAAGGACAGAGAGGATATCAGTAATTGCAAAATACAAAACAAAATGCAGAAAAATGTCTCCAAAAAGGGAATGTGAAGTAGAAAGTATCTGAAAGAACCTTTCCAGGAAATAGTGCCTATTTTTACCCATTAGGTTTCAACCTATTTGAAAACAAATCAGTGGATACTATACTAGGGATGAATCTAACCCTTGTATCTAAAATAACACTTTCAGGGATTAGCCAGGACAACAGCATTTTTATCAAACAGAAGTCATTTGTATCCATCCTCACATTATCAGAAAAGCAGCTCTCTCCTAATTAGCAGATCTTGAACATTAACCTTTTGTCTTGACTGCAATCTCTTCGATTAGTGGTAATATTCAGCCTTCTCAAGACTTCTTTCATAAATTGCCTATTCTCATGGTAACAGCTGCCACTTTCATTCTACAAACACCAAGAAAATGTGATTTCCTTTATATCAGTGGGCCGGGCTAGGTGCGCAACTTTGGCCTTTGTCAAGGATCTTTTCAGAAAAAACTGCTTATTCCAGAAGAAAAGGAAACAGGTGCAAGCACAATTCAGGAGGCTGTTGTTGGCTGATCCACAAAGCAGAACTGGCAAAGCTTCAAAAGGAAACAGTCAAACAACCTACCTGCAATGCCAGTAAACTCTGCAGCTGCATGAGGGGAGCACAAGCACATTCAACAGCAGCCACCAAACTTAAATCAATATTTTCTGTGGGGTTTTGTTTGGTTGAGGTTCTTTTATATTTTTTTTTTGCTTTTTTCTTTGGTGGCTCCACAAAGAGTAGCAAGACATCAGCTTAATACTCACACAAGAATAGTTGAGAAACAGTTAATGTAAATCAAGAGTTCTCATTCAAAGAACATTGAACTTTAGCCAAAAAGAACACTAATTCATTGCTGAGACGCTGACACAGCTTTAATCACCAGTGTCTTAATCTTCAGGCTCACAACAGTCTATAACCAAAGTTCTAGTCTCAGCTGAAGTGAATTCCCAAAGGAGCATCAACTTTGGTGGGACCAGCAAATATTCACAACTTTGTCTCCAGCAAGTCGTGAAATTTTTCTGAAAGTTTATCAAATCTAGGGCTTTTTCCAGAAAACCTGTCTATTGCATATGAATTCCTCTGACACCTTTACCTTCTTTGAAACTGAAGGTCTCCAAGTCAATCCATTAAGGGGAGAATGGATAAAGTGAAATTCATATCTACTTCTCCAGCAATCCACTGAAATAATCAAGTTTTCTCTTAGTCACAAATGTAAGATTCTGTCAGAAAATAGAGCTGCAATTTTCCTAAATTAGCATTGCATGTTCAGTTTCTTAAATTGGTTTTTAAAATACATTTTTAATTTTTGTATGAAATTTTTAGCACTTGTGTAAAGGACTGGCAGACAGCAAAGAGACCGAAAAATTAAACACAACTCTAGAAGCCTTTATTTGTTTCCTCTCCTTAATTCCTCATTAACCCCTTCAGCACCAGACCAGGTGATTGCTTTCCTTGCCTTACAAGACTTTTGATTCCAGGCATACCAATACCTGTTGTTAACTAGACACTTCGAACACCTGAACTCAGTTTGGATTTGGGCCTACTGCTTTAAGCCAAAATTACCAAGTGTTTGAGGACAGAAATATCATGGATCTTCTTTTATGATATATAAATAATGGCCCATCTTCGCGAACGAAGATTTGGGGAAAGGTCTTTTTACCTTTCCAGCCTGTGCAATGGATTTTTTAGGTGAGACACAGCCTGCGCTGAACTGAGCCCACCCTTTAATCCTAAGGTTCATCTGCCGGGGCCAAGCAAGCTTGGACAATGGCAGTGAGGTCCTCAGGACGTAGGTTTGTTTAGAGTGTCCTTCTCATAGATGGATGGCCACACAGGGCTAACGACCTCCATCAGGCCAGGAGACCGGGGATTCGAACCCGTGGTCGCAGCAGTGAGAGTCCTGCATGCTAACCACTAGGTCACCAGGGGTCTTCTTTTATGACAGTGAACAGTCAAAGGCTGCAGTTGACTGCGTAAACCTACATAAACTCTGTCTCTGCTCATTCCAACAGACATTAAGATTGTTCAGTAATGGACTTATTTCTGACCCTCAGGTCTGAGCATTTATTGTGCTTCTACATCTGCAGATTTCGTTACTACCAAAAGTACCAAATCCAGTACCAACAGTAACGCCCATGGCTTCTCCCACTGTAGCCAAAAAGGAAAACACCACTAGTCAGCAATGAATAGGAGGCTGTAAACATATTGCAAGCACTAAACCAGTATATTTACATGAGTATCACAGACGCTGCATGCCACTCAGACTCAAAATCTAATTCTGACACTGGATCATAATCCATAAAGGGCCAAATTAAATCTCTCCATTCTGGGCTCACAGTGGGAAAGTCTGGGTTTGAGTTTGCACTCAGCATCCCAAGCACATGTTTATTTTCACTCCAACTCCCCCAAAAAATTAGTGAATAATCCAGAGCTGCTCATCCAGGAAAGATTCAAAAGATTTGCCAAGTTTCAGACAACAGTCCATGGAAAAATCCAAGTGCACAGATTTGCTGGCAAGAGATGCCTCTATCCACGCTCAATTTGCATGTGTTCTAGAGTGGTTCTCAAAAATGGAACAACCTTAGGAAAAGAAGGATGATGGACTGAATTGCACCCTACCTGTGAACGGCAATACCCCTCAGCTTTACTGCAAAGGAACACCAAGAAAACCATTCAAAGTAAGCAAAGTAACCAAAAGTATTCAAAGCAAACAAAGTAAACAAAAAATTACTGCACAGCACTGAAAGGAAGGAAATGGTTGGCAGGAAGGGTTGCCTGTATGACTGGCAATATCATGGCAACAAAATTATTTTACAAGAAAACTCGTATTCTGATGCCAGTTTGCAATCGTACTACAGGGACCAGGACTGTTAAGGTATTACTTCCACACCCTACAATACTACACCATACCCCATTTGGTGCCTTTCTCTGCAGTCTGGCCCATCTTCCACCTGGGAGAGGGGTATGACTCTACCTGCACTGGCCCTGGAGTTAGGAGAGGCAAGCACCACTCATTTCCCACTTTCCTAAAGGTTTGTTCTTTCACTCCAGTAAAACACCAGAGCACAGCAGCTGTTACTGGTAATTTTTACAAGGATTTGTGTATCCTAGAGAGTCCAAGCACTGGATGGTGCCAAGGTGGAAAGGTCCCATACTGCAGAAGAATTGATAGAGAGGAGAGGATCCCAATTCCAATGCCTTCTGAACTAAATCCCCAGAGGGTACATCATGGCTTCCCTCCCACCACCCCTCCAACAACATCAGTTCAGATCTCACAGGAAGCACACTAGGGAGGTGACCACTGCCCTGACCCACAAGTCCTATAAATCTCACTCTGTCTTTGACTCAGAAATGTTTATAGGATTCCCATATTTAGTGTCTTTACTGTACTTCAAAAAAAAAAAATCAGTAATATGGGGGATTCAAATGGTGTTGCTTTGTCTTCACACTTCTTCTGTCTCCAACTCTGCCAAGCAGGCCCTTCCTACCTCATGCCAGGGAGACATAAGCAGCATCCTTGCATCACTGGTTGAGTTTTGAGGTTTTCTGCATGCTTTTACCATGTATTAATTGAACTTGTCCAACACCAATTGGTGAGCTAATTGCTGTTGGAGCAGATGGTAAGATATTGGTACTTTTATATCATGTGAGGGAAATGTAAGGGAGAAAGGATGTCTTTTCCATTTCCTGTGGGCTGAAACAAAAGTTAAAGTAAGCTTTTACGATCAGTGGAGTTTGAGGAACAATTATCCAGCTCCAGTGGATTCATACCTTGCATCTAGCTCCATCTGGTCCCCTCTTCTGTGGTTTAGCTTGCCCTGTGGGCACACCATGTGCTGGGGGTTCATAGACTGCCAGCACGCTACTTCAATCTGCTCCAGGCACCAGCGGTCAGTGAGCAGTGTTGTGAAGCAATTCAAGATACTAAAACCAGGAGCAAACTCATAAGGTGCTTGTGATAAAGAGATAATATCTGTTTCTATATTACGTGCAGTTATCTTGGAGGGATGCTAGCACAGCAATGCCCTCAGTGGGAAACTACTGCTCAGTGCTAACTTCCCCGTGGTGGCCACCATTCACATTCAAATAGAGATATAAATAGCACAGCACTATAAAAAGTAACAACAGCAACAGAGGTCTGTGTGAGGATCAGACTTCAAAACGTGACACTGCAGAAGAGATGCTGCATTGGAGCTATTCAGGCACAAGGCCTCACATTTGGAGAAGAAGAAGGAATATCTTGCCAACTGGCATTCCAGCAGTCAGTTGCCAGCCAAGATTTTCAAGGTTGAACTTTATACCCGTAGCTTCACAAAGGTCACACTTAGCAAACTGCTGGAGCTTAACAGAGCAAGGATACATTTGGCTCTTATTCCAAGGCCCTTTCCTTGATGTTAATATTGATGACAGTGGAACTAACATCTCAATAGCTGCACAGAAAGGCCAATGCACAAATGTGCAATACTCAACATATGGAGGAAGTCTAAAGCCTTTCAAACCACTTAATGAGAAAGCTATGGATATCAACAGCAGAAGGAAAAAATCTAAAATGGGAGGAAGATGCCTACATCCTACCATGCTAATTTATGTTGTTAGAGTGGAAAGTAAATGGCAATGGTAGCTGTGCTGACGATTTTCAAAAGTTGTATTTATTTTTGGCTTCCTTTCAAAAATAATGTTCCAATAAATATGCAGCACGCTGGGTTTGTGGCACTGGTAGTGTGTCCATCACCATGGCACCTGAGCACTCAAGCAAATGATTAACCATCAGAGCAAATGAAACAGAAGCTGAGAGCCATCAGGCACTGTGACAAGCTCTTCATAGACCTTAAGTATGCCAGTACATCTCTGTCTGGACTTTCACTCCTTCAGGCTTTCCACTGTCCTATCTTTCCTGTTTTTATGAAAACCAGGTATTTTTTTCAAGCAGTGAAAAGGGAGGCAGAGATCTCAGACTGGCTTTGGAGAAAGAAGGAAATAAATAAAAAAAAACAACAAAAACCAACAACAAAAAACAACCAAACCAACCAACCCAAACCCAAATACACGCTTTCATCAGAAAAATATTGCTTAAGGACACAGTAAGGAAAAAAATAATTTTCATTTGCACAAACCAATTATGAATCGACAAACTGTTATGTCTGCTCTGCCATCAGTTTAACCCTTAAATTACTTCTCTGAAGAAGGAAAACAAGTCTTTCTTCACTGAGGGCAAATATGATCTTTCAGGAGACTGATGCAGACCATACTTCAACACTATTGTTAGCATTATCTAATAATAATGAAAAGAATACATAAAAACATATGGCTATGTGCCTTCTTCAAAAAGTCTGGAGATTGCATCAGGCCCTCTCCACACTTCAAATAAGCAGCAAGTTAATGACAACTCCACAGATGTTTGTTTAACATATGTGCATATAACTACTGTTAGCTTCTTCTGGCTTAGGATGCTTAAGCAGAGACCTCTGAGGTTTTAGAAAAAAAAATAAAAATCTTCTGTTGAATCATCTATCCCTCGCTGTTTTGTTTTGTACAGAATCTCTGAGGGGCACAGGAAAGCAGAGGGCCTTGCATGCAGCCTTTACAAAGGCTAGATCCTTTCACTACTGGAGAATTGTGCAGTTATAATACAACACTCACTGTTTTCCATCACTAATCAAGAAAATGATATTGCACACTAATTAAACTGGTGTCACATGGAGCTTTTCCTCTTCAGTGTCACTGCTTCAGACTTAGGAGATAGTTACATCCTCTCCATTCCAGTTTATCCTTTAAAGAGGAGTAAGTTTTGGGGACAATGCCACATTGCCAGCAATGAAGACTCAAGTTCTCACTTCCCAGGGCAGGTACAATGTGCTGTGCTACCACTGTGCCTCAGCAGCAGTTTTGAAGCACATAAGGAGCACTGCACTGCCCACCTATATTTGACTGTGAAACTCTGGATTAAAGTTCACTCTAAGCATCAGTCTGATTCTGTTACCTCTCCTGTGTCTAAATTATATCCATCACTGTCATCTCTAAAGATTCAGATCTTCTGCACACTTTATCAGGCATTATAATCGAAGCTAATGAAAGATAGGTTTGTTTAGCTGTTGTAAATGGCTTTGAAGATCTCGGTTTGAACAAGGGTGATGAATTAAGGATGTCATCTGGGCAAACAGTTTAATTTCGAATGAACTTAGCTAAAATGGATTACTGAAAAACCAATACAGACTTTTCAAATTCATATTATTTCACATACTTTACCAGTAAATATTTTACCCTTTCTTGCCACCTGACTCACCAAGCATAAACTGAAAGAATCAGCAATGACATTCAGCTTCTCAAACATGAGACTAACTGGTGACTATAGGTGTAAGAAGCCTCTTTTTGGCTGCAGCAGGGAGTATAGCCCTCAAACAATTTAGCCCTCAGCAGACTAAATTTCTGCATAGTAGCAATTCTGTAAAACAGCCTGAACATGGTAATCAAAGCATTTTATAACAAAATTCAGAAAGTAACAACTGCAAAGAACTATTCCATAACACAGTTATTTATTGGAAGTACCTGGGGTTTTTTTATTCTCCCTGGTCCATTTTCAATGAATTAAAATAATAACTTAAGGGGAAAGAAAATTATCTTAAAATAGTCGCAGGGGTTTTTTCCTCTCTCAGGTAATTTGGAGCCAGGAAGATTCCAAAATAACAGCATGATTGTTGAAAATCACAGGGTAAGGTTGGAAATGTCTAGAGGTCATCTAGTCCAACCTCAAATCGGTGCCACCTTAGAACAGGTAGCTCAGAATTAAAAGGGAAAGAAAATAATTTAAAGAAAAAAAATTTAAAGAAAAAGAATTTTAAAAAAATTAAGTCTTCCTCTATCCCCTTTTGCACCAGAAGGGGGGGGCGAAGTAAGGAAATATTTTCTTGAAACATATAGCTCTTCTGTGTTGTTTATTAGTAAATATGACCAACATGGAAAATAGATTAAAGCTTCCTCCTTTGGTTGACCTACTTCCCTTTCTGTCTTGATGCAGGTAACATTTAAGCACAATGTGTGGCAAACTCCAACTCAGTTACCAGCGCTGCTCTGCCACACTGCTGGCCAGAAAAGGCTAGGAATGCTGCAAGTTCAGCTCCAGTGACAGAGAAAATGCTCCATTTATTAGCAGTCCCCTCCAAGTTAATCAAGGAACGGAGCCAACAGCTGCTGAGGAGGGTTCCACCCCATCTTTTCCTGGGAAAGCAAGGCCTCTAGGGCAGGGCCTGGACTGTACAGCAAAGGAGAATAGGGTGGGGAAACCTTGGAAGATCTCAGTGAAACCCAGATGACTCATCAGAAAGTAAAACATTTCTATTTTGGCAAGAGGCTGAAATAGCAGCCCTAGGTTGTGCTGCAACACAGCAATAAATGACCCTGAGCGCTTGGGACAAACTCCTGTGCACATTGATATTCCTAACGGTAGGGGCTATTTCATATCTCATTAAACAAAGAGGTTTACATGACAATTAACACATTAATTAGCGCCATCTTTTTCACAGTTGGAACTTTGCCTTGAGATTTCAACATTTTTAGACAACTGTTCTGTGAGTGAAAATGAAGGAATAGTTTTTTTATGACTCAAGGTCATAAAAAGGTGACACTCTAAGTGGCAAGGACTCTTATGCAGAACTGGCACAGAAATATATTTATCTATGTACTGAAGGACACTGCAACCAGTCAATGGCCTTTCCCATAACTTCCATGTGAGGACGGCCTCCCCGTACAATCTGCACCCTGCCATTCCAAGCCTGGCCCTCAGCCTAGGTAAGGTGCCAGGCTGGACACTTCATAAGCTGACCATAAACAAGCCTAATGTAGCCCAAAGTCACACAGGGGCAAAGCAAAGCCTGGATTTCAACAAGCAGTAGCTCTCATTCCTCAGCCCCAGCTGCTGACCCGTGTGGCTCTCCACTACAACAATCCCTTCAACTGTATCTGTAGAGATATGACATGTGGGAAAACTCTTCAGCAAACGCCAAAAAGCAACACTGCTAAATTCACTGAAAATAGGTAACAGCTATAAGAGAATGTTTATTGCCCAAGAGCTTCACATTTTAGATACATAACTAGTAACTTCTGCGAGGGATCACTTTAAAGAAGAGTTGGCACACAAGTATAGATATCCTTAAACTGCATGTGTATTTCTCTCTCAGGTGTTTGTTCAATACCATCTTTAATTTCTATTTTCTTTTGAGAGAATGGATTTGCAAGTATACAAGAAGACATAGAATACTGGAAATGGAATGAAGGGAATTAAAAACTGCAAACTGGAACTCGTAGCTTTCAAGACCAGGTGGATTCTGATATTCATGGGGTCTATTCCCTATCAGATGGATGTTGCCAACCCATGGAAAATAGTGACATGGTTTATATATGTTATCTTTTACTTCTCTCAGGTATATACTACAAGGAAGTATGTATAAACAATAATAAACAATGTATAAACTAACAATAAACATATTAATCTTTTACCTGTTTTGGCACTCAAGGCACAGAAAAATCATTGTGTCATAGCCTTACCTATCATACCACTTACAAAATAAATCTATGCTCAGGAGGAACACTTTTCCTTTAATTAGCTTTTCAAAGCTGATGATACTTTTTAGAACATGATTTATTTCTTTTATTTATCACCCTGCCTTGTTTCAGATGGATACTGTTTGACTGACCTCTAGATACCCTTGCACTTGCTCTGTGATATCCTCAGAATGTCAATGCTTTGATTCTTCATCTTTCATTTCCTAAACGTTTCTTATTGGTCACTTCTGCTACCAGTGGCAGCTGAAGTGGAAGTTTATCCTCTGATAATCTGTACTGCTTTAATGGTTCCCACCATCCTGAGGACATTTTCCAAGTGTTATGGTGACACCAGCTGAGATCTTGGCAACAGAAAAGTGTTTCATATGTTTATTTCCTAACTTAGTCTTTTGGGGTTTTTTTCTGCTTTCCCAAGCCTCTGTTACTCCCTTGATTTCTATGGCTCAACTCCTTTTGTTATTGCTATATTCTTTGTTATCATTTCTCAGTATCTTTCTGATTATAAAGCCTTTGAAGAACCTGAGGGCATTGCCAACATGCATCCAAAAATCTCTTAGTAAAGAGATGAGCAAAAATCTCCGCTAAAAGGAACAATAATAGTTACATCTTATTTATATATTTATCTGTAAACTAGAGTCTAGGAACTATAGCACACAAACCTTGTAAAATGATGAGCATGTTTCAAACAGTTTTAATATAAAATATCACACATAAAACAGCTCACCAGTTTTAGCATGTCTCCAAAATAATGTATGCTTAGAAATGCTTATCCTTGTAGCATCATTATCCTTTCTTTTTTTTCCAAAAGGAAATTATTCTTGCACCAGCATGCCCAAAAAAGCAAAATTCTCATATAATTTCAATCACTCAGTTTGTTTACGACTTTTATACAGCTGACTGAACATCTATTATCTCACCCGAAAGAGAAGCTGTGAGTTTGCTCACCTTGGTCACCTGCAGGATTTTTGAAATGCCTCCTCTTCTGTTCCTTCCAAAGAGTGCCTTTCTGCATCTCCCAGTCCATTCCCGAGTCCACTGAACATGTAGACATTGATAAGTTCTGGCTAAGTTATCCCACGTAACTCTGAAGAAAAAAAGGAGACCCTTGCAGATGCTGCAGAAGGTCTTCTTTACTCTCTTAGAAAATTTTGTTTCCTTGGTGGTCTGTCACAGTCAGGTCTCCGGTAGTAAACTGAACAACCTATCCTCCTGGCTCTTCTTTTCTTCTTTTTCTTTTCTGTAAACACATAATCAGGGCTTCAAATCCTTTAGGCATCACAAAACTGTATTTCTCTATTGCCCTCTACTGACTGCTGGGTAACGCAGCCTTCCCGGAGAACTGGCGAGCAACAGATACACGGTAACGCGTTCCCCCGCCGCCCTCCCTCGGATCGATAATGATACACGATGACCAAAAGTCAACACAAATCATTCTATTTTTCTCTTTGTTACAGAACACCAGGCAAGATTTACAGCTTCTTGGCCAGCCGTGGTAGCTGCAAAACACTCAACAACAGAAGCAGGAAGCAGTAACATGGCTCTGCCAATGTGGGTTTTTTTTCTTTTTTGCGAACAAAAGCCAGGAGAAAGTACAGACGAATGCATTCTGCCTTGAAATGCAGATGAATTTGCCCCACTGATGCCACAAATACTGTACTGGGGATCTGAATGTTATCTGATTTTAAGGGTTTTAAGGTCCTGCCAGCACTGGATGCACAGAAATACTGACTTTTGATGGGGGTTCTGCATGAAGGGGCTGGTAGAGAGCCATGAATTTAAGGCCGTGGGTTTTGGTCATTTCCCCTTTGTGTCTAAGAGTTCTGTTTAGCACATTCAACACCACACCTAACATGGGAAACATCATGTGACAGGACCCGGGACAAGACACATACTGTGTATGAATGGCACTGGGAGTGGCTGTTGGCACTGCTTTTCGGACAAAGATGATCTATAATGCAAAGAGAACCCAGCGAACTAAGATAAAAAAGGGAATGGCCCAAAGTTGTTTTAGGAGCAGAGGAAAAAAATATCAGCATTTCAGCCAGACTGTAAGAGATTGAGAAGAAAAAAGCAGGGATAAGAAGAGTGTAAGAGTGTGGGGGAGGGGGAAGCGGTTGGTGGAGAAATCAAAATTAATCCTTTGCATTGTATTAGTCACTGCTTAATAAGTAAAGCACAGTGCTTGCTAACCAGGTCACTCGGGCACTTGTTCTCACCAAAAAAAAGTTAAAAAAGGGTGCTGGTGCAAGTGTTCTGTCCCGCCTGCACCATTCCAGGGGCAGGAAGAAGTCAGTCTGTCAGCTCCAGGCAACAGAATAAATCCCCAGCACATCTCCCTTTTGCTAGGCAGAGGCTGGGAGAGAACATGGTATTATCTTGCCGTAACATTCTTTCTCTGCAACCAACTCTCCTAGGGAGCAAGCATGGTTAAAAAATTATAAAAATAGACCCACCCCTCAAAAAAGTGTTGGAACTATTTTTCCTTACTTGCGTTCAAAAAATACATTCATTTTTTTCCCACCAATATTAATAACCAGGAATATTTAATTTGCAAAAAAATCTGTTGACTGATGAACATTGGTTGTGCTTTAAATAGATATTATACGACATCCCTGCTCTTCCACTTAGGAAAGACAGAATTCACATAAGAACTATGATCAACCAAGCCAGCAACATGGCAACAACAATTTAATATTGAAAGGTTCATTGAAAAAAATTATTTTCAATTCAAAGATAAAGTCAGCAGAGGCCCTAATTGTAGCTATTAGGAACATTTCATTAACAAGCCAGATTTACTGACTGCATTGTAAAGCTCTATTAAAGGAAGCCCTGAAACTCCTTTTTGCCCCATGCTTTTTCTATGTCTAAAGCCCTCAGCTATTTCTTATTTTGTAACATGGAATAATTGTATTTATTCAAATTCCTTGATAGAATATCGAAGCCTGCTCAGCTGAATACCTCTCCTAAATGAACACCATTACCAATAGATCAAAGGAGAAAAACATCTAGCAAATGAATGGGGCCGAGGATACACATCAAACGGTGAAAAGCTGAGGGTTTGGGCTTTTTGTTTTTGTTTGGTTGTTTTGTTGTTTTGTTTGTTGTTTTTTTTTTAATGGGAGCACATTTGCAGAGCGATAAAGCAACTATGCAGTTGCCAAAATTCATAGAAGGGCACCTCAAGTAGAGCGGGCGACGGGTTAAGCTCAGCACTCCCGAGCATCACTCTGGAGCTGCTGCTGTTGCAAATCCTTCACGTGACAATCCCTGACAGAGACATCCGTAGGGTTTGGTTTTGGGTTTGGTTTTTTTTTTCCCCATAGAATCACAGAATAGTTAGGGTTGGAAGGGACCCCAAGGCAGGGTTACCCAGAGCAGGTGACACAGGAACGCGTCCAGGTGGGTTTGGAATGTCTCCAAAGAGAGGGAGACTCAGCGACGTCCCTGGGCAGCCTGTTCCAGAGCTTTGCCACCCTCAACGCAAAGTTCTTCCTCATGTTTTTTTCCCTAGGGTAAAAGTTTTCTTCCCTACAGGCAAAACTTTTCACGCCGCTGGAGACACAGACGGCTCCCGAGCACGCACTGCCCGTTCCGAGCGGGCGGCGCGGTGAGGGCCGGGCTCGGCTCCCCTCCAGCCCCTCCGCCCGCCGAACCCCCGGGGCGGCCCGCGGGGCCCCGCCGCCGCTCTCAGCGCCAGCCCCGGCCGACCCTGGCCCTTCCCCCGCTCCCGGCCCAGCGACTCGCGGTACCGCGGGCCCACCCGAGCCCGGTACCATGGAGCTGCGGCCGCGGGCAGCCGCCGGGGCTCAACCGAGCGCTGCACATCGGCCGTGCTTCCCTTCCGGCGGGGCGGGCGCTGGGCGCCATGGGGCGGCGGCGGCTGCTGGCGGCGGCGGCGGCGCAGCTGGCGGGAGCCTGCCCGGGACAGGCGCGGTTCCTGCTGTAAGGAGCCGCGCCGAGGGTGGGAGAGGCGGTGGGGGCGGGCGGGAGGGGGTGGTGGGACAGAGAGCGCAGTGGTGACGCGCGGGGTGTCCCCGCCCGGTGGCGGTGCCGTGACGCTTTCCCTCTCTCCCCCAGGTGGACGCTCCGCAGCTCCCGAGGCGAGTGAGGGTCCCCGGGCACACACGGTGGTACCGCGGCCGGAGGGGAGGGGCTTCGGAGCAGGGCGCCCCTCCAGCGGAGGCTCCTGCGGTGGGAGGGCAGCGCAGAGGTTGCCGAGGGGCAGGAGCGTGGGAATGCCGCCTTTCCCATTTCCTCCATTATGCCCCTTCCTTTGCACTGCTCCCGGAGGGCCGTGCCACGCCGTGCTCCGGGCTGCCGCCAGGAATGTCGAGCTTGCCGGAGAGCGGGGGCCAGGTGTTCCTCAGCGGTGTAGGGAGAGGGGCTCGACTCCGGCTCTGGCAGCAGGAGCTGATAAAGCAGATGCAGGAGCCTCTTACTGGGTCTGAAATTTATCTCAAAGCATTCCTTTATCCCAGGCTGAGGTGCGGTCGTTTCCTCGCACTTAAAATGGGCAAAGAGCTTTACAAGGCTTTGGTGTCCCTGATCTGGCAAGAGTGTGCCTGCAGGGAGCTCCTTGCAGAATTGTGAGCCTCCGTTGTTAAAAGATTTTCAGACAGGAATTCCATTTTTCAGTAAAATCTGCAGTTACATATTGTGTGAACTTACACCATAAGCATAAACTTACCCTGAATTGTGCTTAGCTGAGCACATACTGGTGCCCAGCTTCCTCCAGAATCCTAGTTGTATCTTAAACATAAAAACACGTACCTAGGTATTGTTGAAACTGAAACATACTGTATGAATCTTTGCTTATAAAAATAATTTTTTTCATTCTTTTACCTTTATTTATCTGTAGCTAATGAACGTGAATTAGAAAGGATATGTCCTTACTGCTTCCAGTTCCTGGTTCCTGATGGCTACCGGGTGCGTCTCAAACCAAAGATGAAAGTGTCTCCACAGATAGAGAAAGTTCTTAAGCGAGAGGCAAAGAACCATAAACTTAACATGAAACAGACAAAGCTTTTGAAAAAGTACAGGGAGTCAAGAAGCATTCTGGTAAGGACATTTATTTGGGACTGACAAGTACATGACATTTCTCTAAATTTCATGTCCCTATTTCAGTGGCATAAAAAAGAAGATACAGAAACCTTCCTCTCAGAAGAGGAGCCCACACCTGCACATTTCTTTTTCATGAGCATATGTCTCTTTCTTGTGGAATAACTTCTATTCATTTTAAATCTACCCTTCCCAATAGATAAATCATGAACAATGACAAGAACAGTAAGATTTTCCCTCCAAAAAACCCCACAACCCCACATTGTCAGAAGCTACACAAACAGCTCTGCCTTCCCTGTGATATCTTTAGCAGCAGTCTGGATAGACTCTGCAGATGTCTAAGCTCTTGCTGAAAATTAAGTAATCTTTTCCTGCCAGAAGCTCTGGTATTTCCACTGTCAGCTACTGTATCATTAGCATAGCTTTGCAAAAAAAATGGCAGGAGTAGCAGATTTCTGCCTGTTTCTTTTTTTCCTACAAATGGGGCAGAACTAGAACCAGGCAACTGTACCAGATGCAGAGCTTTAATACAGCCATGTAGATCCTAAATCCATTGCTAAGAATAGTCCCATACCTAAGAAGCAAAACATGCCATTGACTGAAATCAGGCTTATTGTGATAACTTGACATTTACTGCCTTTGTTTCAGTTTTATCAGTTTTTAAGTTGAGCAAATATATTTTTACACAAGCTGTACTTCATTTATTTCACTAGACTCTCATGGCTACATCAGATTATTGTTACCTTCTGTATTAATTGAATTTTTTACATTTGTCTGAATATTACTGTTTATAGAAATCTTTCAAAACTAAACTATGGAGGTAATTTCAACAAGCTGATGTTGCTCTTGGGGGTTCAGTTATTTTTCCTAGAAGTGCTCAGGAGTGTGAACTTTAATTACTATTTTTTATAATAACTACTATTTGAAGAATAATAGTATACGTTTAATCTAGTGTGGCCAAGGTATGTACTACTTTTAGAACACGTTATGTGAATGGCTGTTGTAATAAATGAAACAGCACCCTATTGTGCACAGCAGTTGCTAGCACACTTGGTATTTTCTTCTGTTAGAGTCTGCTGGTTTGGGGGAGTAAAATTTATGAAACCAAAAATTATTAAAGCGTTAATAAAACAAAATTAAACTCAGGAAATATCAGCGAGGTTCTTGGCTTTGAGAGCAAAATAAGATGCTCCATAAATCACTTTCCCCAAATTGTAGAGCACAGTTGAGCTTCAGAAAGGATATCTGAAAAGGTTCTTCACCCAGAGAGTGAAGCACTGGAACAGGCTCCCCAGGGAAGTGGTCACAGCACCAAGGCTGACAGAGTTCAGGAAGCATTTGGACAATGCTCTCAGGCACATGGTGTGATTCTTGGGGCTGTCCTGTTCAGGGCCAGGAGTTGGACTTTGATGATGCTTATGGGTGCCTTCCAATTCAGGGTATTCTAAGATTCTGTGAGCTGAAATCTTGGCTTTATTTTTCTGGGATCGCAAACATTTAAGGGTATCTTAAGAACTGTCTCTTTAAGCAACTGATGAACATGAAATTACGATGGGTTCTTAGTCTTATTCTGTAGCTAGAGAGAGTTTGTAAGGACACACTGTGCATTCATATAAGTAGTTTAAAATTCAGTTTCAAAGAGGTCCAGTGTAAACTCTGGGTAATATTTTAATCTTGGTATGTAACTACAGTTTGCTGCATTTTTGTTCTGTTCAGTTTGCATTTGTCCTACGGATTATGGTTTAAGTATTTCTCGTCTTAGTCTTTAAAATGCTGTCAGCAACTGGCAGCTTTCAAAATTAGCAATGTAGATCCCTGTAATCTAATACCTGAGACTTGTGAAAATGAAAATTCAAGCGTGGTTGAAAATTAAAGTGAGCAACAATGTGACAGGTTGTACCTCTGATACCTTTCTTGGCAAGTAGAGCTTGATTTTAGTCTGTTTCTGCTATGAAAAGGCATATAACATAGGGCAATTTTGGAACTTTAAAATTTTTGGAGTTAACTGCAGATCCAGTTCAGGGAACAGAAACTAGCTGTGAAGTGCTACTATTAATCCAGTAATTCCTGCATTGTAAGGTGGTCACCTCCACTTATATTCCACAGAGTGCTAAGTCGCCATGTGATGCTGGGTTTTTTCCCATCTGAATTACATTTAGAAGAACTAAAAATACATCAATACCTAAGCAGCAAAAGTTAATGTTATTTCTTTTTTTTTAGTTCATTAGGCTTACAAAATAATGTCTAGAGACAGTCAAAATACTTAAGTAACTGAAAACATTTCATTTCGGCATCTCTAAATGCAATTTTTTTCTAAACAATCTGAATTTAGTTACATTTACACACTTTGAAATTATTTGGTATAGATGTTTTCAAAACTGCTTAGACATTTTTGTGACAGTCTTTTGAGTATGTTTTTTTAACCAGAAACATCACGAAACTGTTTCTCTGTCAGTGTAATTGTGTGCCTCAGAAAGTTGTCTGGCTGTATTACTCTCATGTCTCTTAATATGGGTAGTTGCCATGACAGTAAGGGATATCAGGAATATCTGACAGTCTCTGTGACTGTCTGACATTATCTGTTCTGATGCACCTCTCAACTTACTGCGCTGCTGGAAGTTCCTCACAGCCTAGAAGTAAACAGAGAGAAGAGAAAGTGCCCTTTGTTCAGAACATCCTCCTTATTGTAGTAAGTATTTTTGCCCTAATAGAAACCCTCATCTGAGGGTTCACTGAGACTTCGTGTTACTAGTTAAATGGATGGCAGTTTTTTGGAGTTCGGTAATTTAAATATTTTACCTCAAGACTCCCTGGAAAGTGTGCAATATGACTTTATCAGGCATACAATATGCTAATGTATTTAGATCATATGGTATGTCATGCTTTTTAGCCAAATACAAGTACCTCTAATGTACAGAGGTGCTCTTGTATCCTCAATGTATCTTGTATGCCCAAGATACCATATATCCGGTTCAGTTGCTCTTTCATCTTTCTGTCTTGACAGGGTTGTTCTCTGTAGTTCACTGTACAACGTTAAGTTCAGAGTTACAAGTCTTCTGAAATTACTCCAGGGAATTGGAATAATTTCCACATAAACCCATAGGAAGTGTTTGGCTTAAGAAATATGAATTAAAATATTAGTTGTAAAGTATATGTTACTTTTTAATATCTCATGTTTTATTTAAGCAAATATTTAATTTGTGTCATGGTATTTGGAAAACAGTTTGGATAATTTTTAAAATGGCTTTATAAAATCAAGGTAGAAAGACTGAAAGAAAGCTTGATATTTCTTTTCTTCTCTCCACAGCTAGTTACTTGCAAATCATGCAACAAAACAACAAGACATTATGGTAAAAGCAGGGATTTTCTGTCAACCAAGACACAAAATTCTGGCATTCCAAGTATTAAATCTAGCCTCAAGACACCAGATGTAAAAATTCCATCTTCGAAGAAAATTACACCTGTAAGCTGCAGTAGGTCGGGATCTAAAGGGAACAGTCCCTCAACGCTTCCCAGGTACCTGTTTCTCTCCTATTTAAAGAAGCACTTTGCCAAGTAGAGTGTATTATGTCTTGATTTTAGATCAGTCATTTAGTAAACTTTAAATTGATAACTAAGTGTTTTTCTCAGTGGTGTGGTTGATGAGATCAATGTTAGCTTTCCAACCTTTAAAATCAAAGATTCTCATGAAAAGCCACTGTGCGCAAAAGAATGCTCAGTTATGTTAGTGTCATTAATGTGAAATGTCTGTCTTAAAATCTGCATAACAAAGTTATACTTCTGACTGCTTTCACATGAAAATACACTACTTACCTTGAATTTTTTTTCACCCAAATTATATATGTGCACTTTCACAGTTACGTTATGTTAATTCTGATTTTTCACCTTTAAGACATTTGAGTCTTGTTTTTCAGAACATGTGAATCTGGACAGGCAACAACCAACTCTGCTTCCAAGACTCCCCGAAACTCCAAATTTCACTTTTCTAAGCTAAAACGGATGCTCAACCTAGAAGAAAAAGAGAGAAGCCAGAAGGCAGATTTCAAGACCTTCTTGACTTTACTTTAGTTCTGTATTATTTCAAAGTAATAAAGATTACAGCAATAAATATTGTTCCAGTTCTAGTAAATCAACAAAGCAGTGTGTCTAAAACTCAAGCTAACAGCCTCTACCCTGCGAAAGCATAGATCATATTTTTTAGAGGCAAGCTCAGTTTCGAAGGGGAGAGTGATTGTCTGCCAGAGGGAGATGAGAACAGAGCTACTCTATTATGCTTGGGAACCTTGAATGTGTTTTGGAGTTTCTGATGGTCCAAGAATTAAAAGCCAGGATTTATCCTTTGAGGAAGCCAATGATATCAGATTGATCGGTGGATCCACCAGAACCAAGAGATAGGTTGGCTGACCAGAAAGCAGTTTGGGAATGCAGAGGTCACAGTTTGCTCCCCTTCACTGTCCCACTATTGAGATAATTCATCACAACAGAATGTAAAAAATCTCCCCCCTGCTTTGCATGTTTGAGTAAAACAAAGACACTCACTGGCACCTTTTTCAGGTACGTTATTTTCAAGGGTCTAATGTAGTGTCCTGTAGTGTTGCTGTATTTTGATAACTGTGGCAATTTAAGCGCAGCCTTTACAAAGATAAAATTAACCTACTTTTTAAGACAGCGCTCATATACAGAGAGAGAAAACTATCACCAGATTTAAGTTTCTTCATTTTCTCCATGATATGGACTGCAGATGGTACGGGTCCCATGATAACAGAGCCTTGGGTGCACTAACTGCACTCGGATGTGGGATGCTCTCAGTACCAACTGACAACTCCACACTAGACTGGTACCAGCACCCTGATTAGTTACTGATAGAAGAGTGGCACAGTCATAAAGAACAGAGGATACTTCTTTTCCAGTTGCTCTGGTGCTACCAAAATGGGTCACTTTAGTTTTGTGAAAATGACTGAGTTCTGAGAACCTCTTTCTTAAGAATCTTTCAGTTTTGTCAGGCTTCAGAGTTGCTTCCTTTCTGGACTTCAGTCTGGAAAACTAGTATTACCCTGGACAGTAGAGAAGTCGTTTTGATGGGAAAAGGTGATTGTCAATATTAAAGCAGTCTCCAGTGTTAGATTTTCAATTTAAACTTTGGTACAGGGATGAGAGAGGACAGTATGTAAAGTCACTGTTCAGGACTGAGGTTATAGCCTGTCCTGCATACAGTCTGCAGTGGTAAATTCTTCAGATTTCCCTTGTGAAAAAGAGAACGAATCAGTTAAAAACATTTACATACTTGAATTTAAATGTCCGTATTTTCTTTTCTTTTTTTTTTTTTTTTGTTAGTCTAGTAAATAGTTCCTTTTAAGTGTGTTCAGACTCAGTGAACAGCGCTTAAGAAAACTGGACCAACAAATAAGTGGGCAGACTGGAAAGCAATCCAGGGCAGGGGAGAATAATTTGCTGTAAATTGTACATACAGTCTCAAAGATTGGCATGTAACCTTTTTATATCTCCTGTATGCTTGCACAATAACTGAAAGGTTCACTGCCGTTTGTCTCTTATGTACATGTAGGATCAAATTAACTGTCATTCTTTGATCAAAATACAAACCTTGGAGTGATGCCTTTTCCAGTGTAGAACTTGGCATTACTTCACCTGTTGCTGTATTTACGATCCAGTCCTCTGGAAAAATACTTCAATCTTATTGACGGAAAATGTGCATTATACAAAAGTGTTTGAAAAAACAAGTTTTGCAATAAAATTTCCTATTAAAAGTACACACATTAGCTATGCTACTGCTGTGCTTCCCATGAGGCTTATGTGAAACCATCTGCTGTGTTTTAAGGTGCCCCAACATTAACGTTAGATCAAAGCACATCTCCCAATTGTCCCTGTTTACTGTGCTTCTTACGCAACACCTTGTGGTCTCAAGAGTGCATTCCTTTTGGATAAAACTACAGATAAGGGATAAAAGACAATGAGGGGGGCACAACCAGCATGCTGAGAAAGCTACTGGGCAATCTGTTCACGGACCACGGGATAGATGTCTAAACTAGGTGTCTCCAAAAAGTGTATTGTGGGTGGCAGGCACCAAGCTACAGTTATTCTGCACTCCAAATGTATAACTATTGCATCACTCTATTTGTTAATGTAGTCTTGTCTTGTTCCAAACATGTTTTTTCTTTGAAATTACCAGAGTTGTCAGGTATGTCCAGCTGTGTTGTTAAAAGTGATCGTTATTGTAAGCTATAAGACTTTATTCAGGGAAAAAAAAATTAAAAAAGGTCACACATTTTACAAGTGTGCTTAAAAATGCTGGGTAGAAATGACCTTCAGTGCTTTTATGTTTTTCCTAAGCATACAGCCCTTGCATACAGGCATTTAAGTATAGAGTTATTTCCCAGCTCATACAAATCCTATCTAGGCAACGGTGTGTGTCTCATTGGCAGTAATAGCATCATACCATATCAAAAATGTTACTGTGTCTTAATGTAACCAGCTCAACTAAAGCATGTTTTACTTTGAAACATCAGTTTGAGCCACTTTCCCATTTTTTGAGTATTGGGAGCCTCAAGGTGACATATTCCAACTGGTTCCCTCGCACCCATCCTCACCTCTGAAGAACAGCAAACTTTGGCTAAACTAGATGGTATATGAATAGTAGTTTATTTTTTTAAATTTACAGTTCTAGAGATAGGACCTCAGACCCTTTAATGCACTGCTTCCTCAATGAAAACTGTCACACAGAATACAGAGAGTAATAAACCTCAAAATTATTATCAACTGTTTCCTCAGCATCATCATTGTGAGATCTTGTCTGACTCATAAGTATAGGAAGCATTTACATAAAAGCCATTTCCCACCATGAGATTGAGTAGGCAAGCAATAAATAATAATTTCAAAGATGTTTTTACAACAATGTTTTATTAAATATGAAAGAGCGTACATACAGGTGTGTTATTCTGAGGACATAAATTACACAAGGATTACAGGTTCTGTCAGAAAAGCACAATAATGAAACATCTTTACATTTCAAACTTTTCTTGTTAGCTTTTAACAAATGAATCTATTTCTGTTGCAAACAAATAACGAGTGCTATTGAACTTCTGCAAATTCCCACAAAAACATCATGCTTAGTAGGATAATTTAAATATTGTAAATATGAATTCTGAATTAGATTCCTAAATAACACAATGGAAGAGATTTACTACTTAATCAAGATAAATGACACACTGAAATAGGAGCCAAGACAAAATTGGTCATTCATTAAAAAAGAATTCCACTTCAGACACTACATTTGAGTCTGCCTTCTTTACTTGCAGGAATAGTCACTGTGATTATGTGCATGAGTAATGAACAGAACCGGCCCTAAATATTTATAGAAGTAACCATCAAATTTTAGATGTGGTGGTTTTCATTGATCCTCCCACTGAAAAAACCCCACACCCACAGATCCATTTGCTTACGTTTCAAGAGGCTGACATCCAGCACTTCTGTAGAGTGCCAATCAAGCCTGTGTATGATTTCCATGTCTTCCATAGTTGTCTGCACAGCTGGCTACTGCATCCTATGTATCTATTTTGGGTCATCATCAAAGTAACAGACTGAGTCGCCACTGACTTGTGAGAGCAGCATTAGTCCGTGGAAGTCTTAACACACTGTCTTTTTAAACTTCAGGTAAACAGGAATGTAATTTTGTCATAATGAAAGCTCTCAGTTTGACACTCAGAAGACTACTCGGATAAAATACATAATAGGCATGTAGATTTGGGTTGTGTTGCTAGGGATTAACAGAGGTGTTTTAATATATTAATACAAACATTAACAGAGTGAATCAGACAAGCTAATGTTACTGCAGGCTGTAGTTTAATTTCCAAAAGGAGTAATGAAACATAATTTCTAAGAATAGTAATTTTTGTAACTAATGACTTCACATTTATTTTTCAAACCACAGAATTGGGGTAATATTCCTGATATCTTTCAAAACATTCTGCAAAAAACACAGCTTGAGCCTGCAAACACTAGAATATACAAGCAGTCCCAGTGACCTCCAAGAGAAGCATTCTCATATGGCAAAGTGCTGCAGGAATCTCTTTGCTTTTTTCAGAGAATGCTCAATAAAAGTGCAATATAGCAAAGCAAATAATCTAATTATTATGCTTCTATTATTAGATGAAAAATGTTCAGATATTTTATAATTGTGCCTTTTGTAGGGTGGGCATTCTGGTCTGCAAAGAGTCAGACCACATTAAAAGAGGCAGGCAGGGTATACCCACACATTTTCTTTCCCAGGGTGGTAACGCACCAAAGCACTTCTATTGTAAATCCCACCTACAGCTAAACCATTGTGCTGCCCAGTTTCACAATTACTTCTGTTTGGACAAAAAGTTCAGTTTCCTTTACATTTCCACCCAGGCATGTTCTCCCTTCCAGCTCCCAGGCACCCCACCATTGCCCACCCAGCCTCTTTTCTTCCTGAGATGTCAGAAGTACGTACATTAAGCTCTGGAACCTGAGAATTTGGAGGTATTTTTTGACACTACAGGACTGCATTTGTATCATACCATGTTATCTTCTGCTACACTATTACAGTCACAAGATAAATCTTCTAACTACTTGATACCTGATGCCTTTTCCATATAAATAAAAAAAAAACAACGTACCGTTCAGCCACTAATATACAACACTTGCTGTAAGAGTGACCTTTGCCTTCCACAAGTCCTCTTTTCCAAAGAAATATTGAGGGATCATTTCCAAAACTCCAGCTGTGAAAAACTCCTTGAACCAAACAATTTTCACAGTAAAATGAAGAAAAATATATCCAGAAAATAACACTCTCTCAAAATTAAAACTTATATACATCAAGAAGTAGTTGAGGTTTTTTCCTCATTCTTTTATCAGTTCTACATTATCTGCAGATAAACAACATTACCACTAAGAGTTATGAAGAGGAAAAACAAATCTAGTGAAGTGTCACGTCTTTTTTAAAACCCTCGAGAGATCAAGAAAATTCAGCATACAACTTCATTATTATAGTTATTTTCAATTAAGGCAGCAAACGACTGTTTAAAATTCCCTATGATTTTGAGTATCCAAGACAGATCCTTCAATGCAGTCCAACAAGCCATGTCACTGTACTTATTTTGTACCTCTGGGTACAAATTAAGTTTTCCATGGATGGAATTCAACCATTGTCCTAGTTACAGGGGCCAGGACCAGTTTATCACTATGTGGGTATAACCAAAACTGTGTATTCTACACCCTGTATGAGATTTTTGATGGACTGTTAATAACAGGTCATTTGCAGCAGCTGCCCAGGGCAGCTTCTAGGGAAGTTGCCTGGAGGCCTGCTCTGGGAGTGGATACTGCTAAGTGGCACAGAAAGTGGCAGGACATGGGCCAGTATTTGGAGAGCTTCTCTCCTCCAATGATCTGGAAATTCACCCCTGAACAACTTCAGGACCCTGTTAGAGCAATAAGATACGTGAGAGGAAGGTGCTCTGACAGCTCCAGAGATGGGCAGCTTACGGCAACATGCTGGGCCCTGGCCACTGCCTACCGGTCGCTGCTTGGTATAGTACAGCACCTTAAGGAGGAGGAGAAAGGAAACAAATCAACAGGTACTGCGTCCACACAAACCACGGCTAAGCCAGAGGTAAAATAAAGCAAATTAACCAGCATGGTGTCCACGCAAACTGTTGTGGAGCCAGAAGGACAAACTGAACCAACAGCAGTTGCCCCTGTCCAGAAAAGAACATCCAAGACTAAATCAGTTTGCTTAGTGGATGACGGGGAAGAGGCAGGACCTTCACGCTCAGCAGAAGAAACAGAGCCAGAAATCATCCACTCGGTCCCTAACCTGGGTGATCTGCATGAGCTGCAGAGAGAGTTCATGTGATAGGCAAACGAGTCCATTTTGACATGGCTGCTCCGAATCTGGGACGCCACAGCTAATGATACAATTCTAGATGGGAGTGAAGCAAGACAACTGGGATCTCTGTCTTGAGATATGGTCATTGATCAGGGGATTGTAAAGAGGCAGGAAACACTCAGCCTCTGGCAGCAACTGTTGTCAAGTGTAAGGGAGAGATATCTTTGTAAGGAGGACCTCCATGTGTAGCAAGGACGATGGAATGAGGTATCCGATGCTTAAGAGAATTAGCTGTACTGGAGATAATCTTTTCAGAGGACGAAAGATTCCCTAAAAGTCCGGACGGCGTACAGTGCACATCCCAGATGTGGTTAAAATTTGCACAGCTCGGGCCAGAAATATATTCCCATTACTTAGCAATGTTGCAATGGAGGGAGGGAGAAGACAAGGTGGGCGCGTTGGTTAGTAAACTCAGGATTTATGAAGACACTGTTACCGCCCCACTACAAGCCCACATCTCCTCTGTGGAAACAAAACTGGCCGAACATGTCCAAAGCCTGGAAGAGAAGACTGAAGAGGGCCACCAGAAGCTAAGAGAGGAATTTAAGGAAGGAATCTTCCATATCTTGTCAGGACAAACGAGAGTCTCTGCTATCAGGAGAAGGCCTCCCCCAGCTAAGGAGAGAGGGTACACTCCCCGAGGTAATCTATGGTTTTACCTCCATGAGCATGGAGAAGAGATGAGGAGGTGGGACGGAAAATCCACCTCTTCCTTAGCAGCCTGGGTACATGAATTGAAAAGAGGAACAACTACCAGAAGAAACTGTTCAAGGATAAATGTTGCTCCAGTCTCTCATGGGCAAGACTCCAAACGGTAAAGAAGTGATGATGTTATATGCGATCCTCTCAAAGGGACCTCCAGGTCATATTTATGGTAAGAGAGCAACGAGTACCACAACCAGAACTAGGGGGGCCCTGCCTCTAGTCAGGTAGAGGAGAGGGACAATCAGGTCTATTGGACTATGGCCTGGCACATCAGACCCACAAAGATATGAGGCTCTAGACGACACCAGCGCACAATGTACTTTAATGCCATTGATATATGTAGCTGATGCATAGTACACTAACAAGGATTCTTCACAAATTCAGCTGTTCGTAGACAAACACCACATTTGTGCCATGCAGAGGAGATTGTTAACTTGGCAATAATTTTCCACTGTTTGACTCATACACAGGTCTGAACTGCCTCCTCCTATTGTGTGAGAAAAAGATGATCGAGATCTAGAAATCTTTGCTGGGGTGGGTCAAGGTGGGGAGCTGGTAGCCCATGCTGGCCTCTAGGGTTTCTCAGTGGAAGAGGATGTACAGCACGGCTGTATCATCTTGCTTCATGTATGGATGGTACGTAGCGTTGCCAAACATTAATAATGGGCATTTAGCAATTGAGACAGTTTAGAGAATGACCTTTCAATTTAATTAAAGCTGTAAAATAGCTTCACATTTCTGGGATTAACCTTTTTAGATGGAGACAGATGTTCTAGAAAGAGATTAGAGTACAAATGAATGGTCCCTCGATTTAGAAACTAAGCAGCTGTAAAAAGTTACAATTTCGAAACATAATTAAACTGGTCAATTGTATAGTTTCTACACAATGACTTTTAAATGATACAAAAATATTGCGGTATTTTGAGTCATTTAAAGATCTGCTCAGTGTTACATGACTTATGTTTTCCAACAGAAAATTGGTTATTAACATTTACCTCAAAATAACTTACTTTTTTTGGGGAGTGGGTAATTTAAATGTAATGGACAGTAAGATCACTTTTAACTTTGCATTAAATTGCATTGACCTTTTTGCAAACACAAGCCTGTGATTTCCACATTTCAATTCCTCACTAGCAACGAAAACGTCTCAAGTTAGAATTATGTTTTCATTATATGTTGATCTACATTAAATACAGGGTACATAAGAAAAATCTTAGCATGTTTTTTTACAGGGCACCCAACCAAAATCTTTACAAAAGATAAGATAATCATTAATTCCTCAGCGTAACAGACACACATGCCACTTTTATAAATGTACCCTTATGTTCACTCGCCAATAAAATAGTAAACAAATCAACTTTTTAAACCATTTTTTATAAATTATTAAAGTATTTTTACTGACACTCTCCAACAATATACAAAAATAATACTACAAGAGTACCAATCAGTCTGGCCTACCCCTCATTTCACAGAAAAGCAGAGGTTATGGAAGGATGTTCTTGTAATCAATCATCACTGTAGATGTCTCCTGCAAACGGTAGGTGTACATGGCTGCCCGTGACGTTGGGAAGTCGTGAGAGATCAGGCAGGTTCTGGATCCTTGACCTGAGTTCTTTCCTTACTTGGGACACTCTGGCTAACTTGCGTTTGTACTCCTGTAACACAGAAGAATTCAATATGAGGTTCTTTTGCTAATACCATCCCTACCACTTATTGCACTTGACAGTAATTAATTTCCAAATTAAGTATTCCTTCTGCAAGTTAGATAAACAGCCTTTAACAGGTGAGATACCAGAAAACTGGCTATTTTGGAGACAGAGGCATCAGTTCTAGCATTTTTTCAGCAACTGACTTCAAAAGCACAGACATGGTATTATTTTGCTTTGAATTGTAAGTATATAATTGCTAAACAAGGAAGACAATCCCAGTTAACACAACCACAGGCTTTTTCCATGTACTAGTAAAATGGAATTATTCTTAAAACTTTATTATGGAGAGTTCATACACATACGCTATTACCACTCACAGACTATGGGAGAACAAACTTACTGATTTCATAGAAGTTATTTTCATCTCATACTGATGAAAGAATAACAACCAACCAAATATCCTCTAACCAAGCCTGCTGATCCACCCCCCCAAGCTGAACAATTTTGTATTAATTTTTATAACAAAAAACATACTTCATCAGTACATTTATGCATTTAACCCTGAGTTTTGAGAAACTTCTTGAATTGGAAACTTAGGATTTCACATTGTGTTGGAATACTACTCTGATATATTTCATGATCATGAGGCACTCTTCACTTGAAACAACATTATATGATGAACTATTTAAAAATGTAAATCAGTGCACTGAAATATAGTTAGTGCTCACCTACTAAGAACATAATACATAATGGAAAAGAATACCAGTTTGTATAAAATGAAAAGTTATCCCAAAATATAAGAAGATTAAGGTATAATTCACAGAAATACTTAAACTTCAAATACTTGGAAAGTTTGGAAAGCAGAAGCAGCTAAGCATTACCAGGCAAAGTGGTGCTTCATGAAATTATACCACAATTCACAACACACCAAATGCAGATGCTTCCTAGAGTGGCTGCAGGTTTTGCTGCAGCCTGGGAATGGCTAGAAATAACAACAAATACTTAACCTACAACTTGGACAATCAACACATGGATAACCAAGATCTCATGATTATAACCACTTCTAAATAATAGTGGGGAAAAAACTCTACATCATCCTGCAACAGTGCCAAAACACTTGAAAGTTCCAACAAGTATACAAACACTGTGCAAATGTCTACTAAAGATAACAATCATGCTGTTTATTATCTAAAGATAATTTTAAACGTTACTATACTGTTAATAGCATGGAAAAATAAGGAAGGACAAAGAAAAGGACCTTTTTGTCATAGAGCTCAATACACTAGTAAAAGTGTATCCCCACATACCTGGGGGATGATCAAGATTACTGGACAAGGTCCAACATATGTTAAAAAAAAAATTTTGCAACCACTAGCAGCAGCATGATCTTCTTACCAAGGGCAGTAAAAGAACCACAAGATAGCATAAATTCTTAACAAGAAGGTAAAAATAATAAAAATAAATAAATAATTTTTAAATAATTAAAAATAATTAAATCTTTACATAGAGAGGAACGAAGTGTCCCTGAATTAGGATCATCAATTCCTTGATATCATATATCTTTCAAAATCAAATACTACATACAGTTCAGAGTCTTAAAAGATACTAAACACACTGAAAATACTACAGATGCCCAGTCAGTGGAACTGTAAACATTTGGTAACAGTACACAGGGTAAAGCAGCATTCCTTTTATGATACAGATGACCAAAGAAGTCTTACGAGTCCCTTGGTCCTATGAAAACCATCACTTGCTCACACTTGCCCAAAACATCCTCTGTGGTACAAATGACTTCAGGATGCGGCTGTGGAACTTAAGGTCTGTATCCTGATACTGTATCCTTTCAATAATGCCCAAAGGTCACAAATACTTCACTGTTTCATATATAATATACATTCATATATAATATTACAGCAGCATTGAGAGGCCTCAGTGATCTGAGTCTCTGCAAGATGCATAGTCCTTTGCCAGCTACTTGTTGCCCTTCTCACTAGGCATTTTAATTGAGGTTGCAGAGATATACCCCTGACTATTATTTTTAGGAAACAGATTTTAATGTCAAAGAAAAAGACAGCTTTCAGGTTGCATGGTTTAGTAAAACAACCAATTTGGCAATACATAGAATAATAATCAATCAATACACTCAAAAGGCCTAAAATTTGTAAAAGATAGTAACTATAAAATCCCTCTAGAAGTTAATTCCTGTAAACAGCTGAATCCTGTCCAAATTAATTCTCCATCAATGAAGAACGTGAAGCAACAAATCAGTATCCCTTTATAGGCTTGAAGCCTGATGCTCATCAAATATGCACAATTACTTAGTGACAGACTTAGAAGCTATGTTATTGCAAGACTTCACTCCAAAACCTGAAACGTGCCTTATATTAGACTGTCAGTTGCTTGACTCCTTTAAAATTCCCTTTAGCTGATAATAAATAACTTCCATGACAACATCACTTTTCTGACCTCCAGCATTTTCCATATAAATTTTGTCTAGCACTTGTTGCCTAGTGACTATCAGCTTGATCAATATTACTGACAGTAGGTTCCTTTTTTCACTAAGGAAAATATTCTCATACGTTCAGTCTCCCACATAAAACAGTCATCTTCCTCTCGCCAACACTTCTGGCATAAGGCACACCCTCAGTAGTCAAAACTTGTTCCTCATGCCTTCTCAGAAACAGAGAACCCTGAGAAAGTTTGGTCAAAGTTTTTACTGTAAAACTATAGTAAATAAAAAAAATAGATAAGGTTTTGTAGTTCATTATATTATTGTTAAGCTACAGAATGCAATTGTAATCCAATTTTGCTAATCCAAAGCATGTGAGATTGAAAGTGCAGGTTAGATGTTCATAGCAATCCTCCCCCACAAGCAGAAAAATTATTCACCTTATCCAGAGCACCTCTTTTCCCATGACACACCTGAAACCATTTAGAAATCTCTAGAAATCTCCAGTTTTGATGACCGGTGAGCAAGTTCAAAAAAGGGGTGGTTTTCAAGTGCAGTGACCCAGCAGTTTTGAGGTATTTTCAAGACAGATGCTTTTCACAGTTTGATTCTATTTAAAATCACTAGTGACTTCTGAAAAGGTTTGCTTGTATAATTTTAAGGTTGCTACTGTAGTTCTGGCATTACCTAAGTAGTCCTGGACTGTTGGAATGCAAGTATCAAGTACTCATTACCAACAATACTCATTATATGTACAGGCTTTATTATTTTATCATAATAGCATGCACATGTACCGACAACCTTTTTCCTCAGCATGTATGTTGAGAGTGTGACTTAATTAAAGCAGAGTCATGGGAATGGGGATATCCTGGTGTTATTTTTGATATCTTTGCTCCATTAGAAATGCTGTACACTATACAACCAAATAACAATTCAACCATATTTTTGACACTTTTAAATGGAAAATTTTAAGTGGAAATCCTCATGGAGAATTTCAATTTCATTTTCATTATGCTGATTTTTAAGATATACTTCCAATTACCCCTGTGTAAATGAGGCAAGATTCAAGCTTTTTACTTCAAACAGTCAAGGACAGGCAGAAGTGTGATGCTTTCTTTTGCTACACTGAGAATAATTTGCATTCCTTCCTACCTGTGGAGAACCTTACTCTTGGGATATATGGGCAACCTGATGTATGGAAATAAAGTCTCTTCAATTTCTCCAGTGGTTTAAGATAACACTGCTTTCAAGCAATAATTTTTTGTACTTCCAGTCATAAAAGTAGGTTTATGAGATAATTAGAAGAACTTATTTTGCTCATTAGAATCCCACTGATTACTACAGTTTCCATTACTTGTCAGTGTAGAATATGGATATTTTGTGAAAGCAATGCTAACAACATATGGATTCAGCATCCAGATTAATAGTGATTCTCTATCAAATAAGCACCGGGCAAAAAAGCCAAATAATTTTTGATTAGACACTACAGACATCATAAATAATAAAAATGTGGGCAGGCTAAACAGGCTGAAGAGAATATTTTCCCTTCCAACTGAAATAGATCTTAATATAAAGTTTCTGCAATTACTGCAGGAAGGCGGTACAGATAAAACAACTTGAAACTTCGTGGATATGCTTCCCCTTTATGATATTGATATGACTTTGAACCTTCATCTGATCACTGAGGCTATGGTATGCATCTAAATACTGTGTGGTAGGAAACGTACAGCAAAGCAAGAATAAAAAAGTTTGCAGAAGACCAGTATTTAATCTGCACCCTGTTAGCTACAGAAAGAAAGGTAAGGTGGAAATCAACACTTTCAGTACAGAAAAAAAACAAACCAAAAGGCTTAAAAGGCTTTTAAGGTGTTGAGAGTATGTGTGTACATTGAAATCCATGGCTTGTATGCACACCATATTTAAAACTGAGATCTCTGACTTTGTACGTCCATTACAACCTTCCAGTTTCAGGTGCACATGTCAGAGCTGTGTCACAGAGCAAGGCTTCTCACATGCTGTGCCCAACACTGCAGAAATCACTAGAATTTTTCAAAGGTTCAGATGAAAGCAAATATTATATGATAACCTGATATCTAGATTTCAAAGTTCAAAATCACAGTATTTTTTTATAGACTCCACTTTGTTAAAATCAAATGCCTCATGCAATCAGGGTATTTTTCTGCAAGGAAAACTGACAACTACACTTAAAGGAGCCAGATAAGCCTATCACCCTGGAAAATGGATGAGCAGGGTGAAATTTTGTGCCTTTTAAAATTTGGTATGCCTTATTCTCCAGTAGTATGATTAAAAGCTCAACCTATTTACCAGTGTTAAGGACAAACAAACCCCTGAAATAGCTTTCATTTAAGACACTGAACTGCATTTGAACACATCTATTTGCTTCACACAAGGTTGAAAAACCAAGGACAGTTATGACAAGCTTAGGAAAGGACAGGCCTGGCTAACCTTCTATTGCACATGGTGTATTTCCTAGAAAACAGATTTCTGGAAGAAAACTGCAACTTTTCGGTATGTTAATATCTAACCATTTTCTATTACTTCTTGTCACATTTAGAGCTAAATAAGCAACGAGCACACCTACCTAGTGACTGCTTTTTTATTGCTTATTGTTCTGTTCATTGCCCCAGGCATTACTAACTGTATGCACTATTTTGTGTGCAGATTTACTAATATTCTCATAGGTTTTCTAATGGCATGCTTCACCATTACAAAACACAATTTATTCTTCAGAAACCTTTGAGTTGACAGATCAAAATGAAATGCATCGTCGAATTCTGGGTATCCCATTTTTCTTAGTACTTAAAATTACCAAGAAGTTAACACTTCAAAACCAATTTTCTGAATTAAGTTAAAGTATTAGAGACTCCTCAGCTTGTCTGCAAATGAAGCAACAGGAAGCAATCAACTCAGAAGTGTGAAATCCACAAACTTAATCAGTGAACATCTGGGGAAAGCTTGATCATGTGACTTTGTCTACCATCAACTGTTATGCTGTGGTACACACTGGAATACACTGCAGGTCTTCAAATCACAAATTCCTGAGTGAAACAGTAGTAAATAGGAATAAAGCATTTTATCAGGACGTTTCCCATCTGAAGACTGATTATCAAAAACGCAAAATCCTCCACAGGGTCACAAACTACTCTTCCCATTCCTTGAATGTGCAATTTCTTTGACCAGCTCCTTCCAGCCTAAAACTGCATCTCAAATCTCATTCACTGCAGTCTTGACTCCTGGTTTCCATCTCCATTCCTGGAACACTGTTTCTAGAACCAACCTTTGTCCAGCAAGGATGTTCAATGCCTCTCAGACTCCTGTTGTGCCTGTATTCACATGCAATACAGACACGCACAACTGGTTTTTGCCAACCTCTTCCCATTTCCATCTCTTCTGACTCCATATCTAAATTCCTTCCTCTCCAATCCTCATCTGCACTTTTCATTCTGTCTATAGTTTTGATCCCATTACACCTGTTTCTCCCCAGTCCTATACTTGGCCTGTCCCTATTCTCTGCATTTATAGTACCTTCATGAGATCTTTCTATCCATTCTCTTAGTCCAAATGAATTCCAGTTCCTCCCATTTCAGTCCTACATGATGTTACGCTTTTCTGGCTGGTCACTCCCTTCTCAGCCAGCTGATCTCCTAATCCATTCTTTACTGTAATGTCTAGTCCTGGATTCCTTCTTAATCTCCAAAGCTTCTGATGCCAAGTTCCATGTGCACTTTTCCAAGTTTTGCATTCAAACTGATCGGCTTCCACCTGTCCATTACTCACACGCACAGGAGCCATAGACAACCCATGCATGGAATTTCTCTGCTCTCACATCATAGAGAGCAAACAGCCAAGTGGCCCATGGTCAGCCTAGAGAACAACTGTACACAGTTTCAATTGCAGAAGTCTTCTTGAGCCCAAACCAGAAAACTGTCTGGCAGAAAAGTTCTTCATAGAAGTTAGTAATGTTTTAAGAAATCTCTGATGAGCATATCAAATGTAAGATTTTTCCAAAGGCTTGTAATTTAATTAAATTCAGGTTGATTTTCCTTGGTATATCAAAATGCATGTCCCCTCAGAAAGATGGATTTCCCCATTCAGTACTAATTTGAGAAAGAGCATAAATTATTTGATTTCAAATAAAAGGTAATTTTATATGACTTTTTTATCACAAACTTGTACTTAGCTTTATTATTGAGGATTGTGGCATTGTTGACAAAAAGTCGGTGAATGTTTGGGAAAGCTGAAGAAAAGAAAACAGGAACCTACAAGCCTTCAGGAAGGTGGTGGAATCACCATCCCTGGAGGAGTTCAAGAGGTGTCTGGATCTGGCACTGGGTGATATGGTTTAGTGGTTTAGGGGCTACAGAGACAGTGCTAGGTGGACGGTTGGACTGGATGATCTTGAACGTCCCTTCCAACTTTGACAATTCTATGATTAAGCTTAATTAGTAGGAGTATTACTAGGCTTACTTAGTTTATATTTATTTCCATTCAATCATAAAAGGTCCAGGGTGATGAATATTAATTTATAAATTACTATATAAAGACATTGCTTTAAGTAGACAATCTCTACAGGACTATGATTGAATTTAAAGCATTCCAGGATGGCAGATATGAGCAGCAGCTCAAATGAAAGATACCTGCTTGAGGTTAAATTTGGCCTCCTTGTGTTTTATTATCTGATACAGCATTTTTATCTGATTGAAAAATTAGCCATTAATAAACTCAAAGCTACGCAATTCCAAGAGATGCTTACATTATACTCAATCCTTAAGTTTCAAACCTTGGCTGACAGAATGAAGTTTTGGAGAACTTCTGATGACAAGCAATCAAATACTTCAGAACAATTCTGAGCAATTGTGCTCAAATACTCAAGTTGATACTCTATACAGACACAGAGGGGATAAAGCAGGACAGTTTTGAAAATAAGAAAATAAATAAAATTAAATGGCTCGAGGCTTATAGATAGCTTCTTAGTTTCAATCATCCACAAACAATCTAAAGGAAATCCAAATTAAAGGATACCAGGGTTTAATTTTAAAGGAATCTATGAGTGAAAAATTTTGGTGGTCTATAAGCAAAACATGCCTTTATCAATGCATTTAAGAACAGCTGTGTAAAGTCTTCAGGCTCAAATATTTACTGTATCTAACAGCTGAACTATAAAAATTGTGTGCATAAGATGCACATTTCTCATTTCACACACCCCGTGCCTGTAGGTCATTACAACAGTATCAGTTCCAACTTCAGATTCCACACATGCAACTCATCTTTCTAAATCTAATGCTGTGAGTGTTGAATCACAAAAACGTGGACTTGGAAGTTCATTATTTAACAGAGACAAATGGACATCTGAAAGTATGAAAATGCTGTAAAGCCAAGACTTCATGTACTTATTTTGAAGATGAAAAATGAATCTAAGAATGAAAGTACCACTGCAGGTCACCAGGTATGGATTTATCTATTGCTAGCCATGTTACAACTGTCTCAAATCCTTTTCTTTTGCCAAAGACAGATCTACATAAAGAAGCATAAAGCCTAGTTTTATTGTAGCAAGGCTAAGCACTAGTAGCAGTCTAATCCAAGCAGCTGAGAACTTAAAACAGGCTAAAGCATATAGCTTTTGCTACTGCAGTATAGAGTCACACAATGTTAACCTGTGAGCAAGAATAAAAATGAGAACGGTTTGATTCAAAGTGTTTTATTGACCTGAGATTGGGTATTAGCTATATTAGGGTGAAGTAAATAAACGCAGTGCAGATTGAGGACCCAAAATTTCAGCTACAGGCGGGCCCAGACTGCTGACCTTGTTCATTTAAAAAATCAGTGCAGGTCTATCCACATGAAACTGGTCATGGACCTTTTGAATAAGCTCTTACAACTATTTAATTATTCATGTTTGTCTTTTGTTTTCAAAGTTCATAAATTACTCCTGTTCAACCTGAAGGAAGAGCTATGAAGGACAGCCACCTTACAATCCCATAAAAGCCTTACCTGAAGAGCATGTGGCTATTTCTCACAGATTTTTAAAGAGTGGTTCTCAAAATAAGCCAAGAAATGCCATGGCCCATCCCATATGTGTACACTCTAATGAATCAGGTAGACATTTTCATATTACACTTACAGTTGTCAACTCATTCTCACAGTTTCATTAAGTAGGTTGAAATATCTGTTTTAGAGACACGGATTCTAAAGAAGAGCATTAAGTTACAGCTCAAAAATACGTATTCACAAGCCTGATTTGTTTAATGGTACTTGAAAGTGCTCAGTGTCAACTGATAATTGAAACTAGAGTTTACATGACTCCTAAGAATAATTGTCTGTGTAAGACAAATTGTTGATATGCTGCATGGTGATTTTTGTGGTTTTCTCACATTTTGTGTGAAATAGATACTTCAAATGTAGTATTCAGTGATGGGGATAGAAGCGTTAAGAAAGGTAAAGTTGGAAAGGAGAACAACACAGCAGCAGCACATATTCTGATTTACCTGCCCTTCATATGCCCTGTGGGAATATCTCCAATGAAAACTCTACTATGCAGGAAGCAAGCAAACTGCACCTGTTCTACAACCAACAAGGATCAGAATCTAAATTTTCCAACAATGCACATAAATACAAGTTCCATCATTTAAAGAAAGTGCTTACTCTTGAGCTTAAGTATTAAAATATTATGATGAGAAAAATCTGCCTTAGCAAAGTGATACCAAAAAAGTCACAAAGCAATTACAAGAAAAATTGACAATGTAAAAGTCTCTTACCAGTCAATCAATTTCAGGCAGCAAATTTGGCACATGCACATTTTTTACATTATTTACCAGATTCCAAATTGCTCAAATAGCGCGTTTTATTTTATAACAAAAAGGGTGTATAAAAGAGGTTGTTAGGGTAGAAATTATGAGCAACAAGAGAAGAAAAAGTCCAGAGAGAAAGCAGAACACAGAACAAGTAAATAACATTAAACAGAACAAGGAAAGACATTTACAGTTCTTTTCCTGAACTCTTCTTTCCCATTATAAACTATTTTGTTCCCAAAAGCCTACAGCTTGCAATAACCTCACTAATGCACATCTTTCTGTGATCTACTGATAACATCTATCAGTGGTTAGCAATCATTTCAATCTAAAATGTCTTAGTTTTTTAAAGCCTCTTTCATCCATTCAAGCCACCTATATTTCATTCAAAGGATCTTTAAAATCATTATGGTGGTTTATATACAAGCTCTGAAGAGTATCTGTGGGGTTTTCTGTTTTGTAGGTTTGTATTTCTATCCAGTTGTGGATGAAGGGACTTTGGAAGATCAGGTCATGAGGCAGTTTACTTTAACAACACTTAACTTACTATGTTTAGCTCATGATATTTACAAATATCAGCATGAGTAAATCAGTAGACTTGTTATGGGGGGAGGGAAGCAAATAATGTAAAAAAATCTTTTGTTCTTCCAATTTTCATCCAATTTTTAAAAAATGTGTTATTTTGGAATGGAGGGGAACACAGGGAAGAACTATTTGTTTCAAAGCAGAGCATTTCAGATATTCCTGATAAAGATTCTAATGAATAAGATTTCTGACTATTCAGTAGGCATCTAAACACAGTTACTCTTCTTCATCAGTTTCTCTACTGTATTTTCTAAACTAGTTATTTGTGTTTCTAGTGTTGAAAAAAATAGAATTATACAAAGTAATAAATCACTTAACTTTCCTTTTCTGCCATGTGCTCCTTGCATGTCAGAATGCAAGTCACTTAGATATATTTTCACCAAGTACATTACCCTGGGTTTCTTGTATGACACTCCAATCTTCTCCCTTATTCACACTAAATCTGCTCTCACAAACTTGATACTGCTTTAAATTTGTACCAAAGGTTCTAAAGAAAACCTCAGGCTCTACTTCCATTTGTACAGGCTAAAATAAGAATCTAGAAACTTTTCCTTTGATTTTCCTCACAATGTCTCAGGAAAGCAAGGAAGTACATGGGGTTTAGCAGATTCAATGTCCAAACTGCAAAATAATAACATCTGTCTCATTTCACTGGTGAGCTGCTTCAAATTCCTTGAGAAAACAAGACCTGAAGTAGCAATGAAAACTGCACTCTGGCTGCAGCAAAGGGCCTACCACAGTGACGAACTGAATTGAACACAAATCCATTATACACAGTTAGTAGGGCGATTTAAAAACTTTTTTATTAATTGTCTATCCCTACTTGCTCAGTAAACCATTAAGGCTGGTCTGTCCATAAGCTCATGCTTCCAGATCTCTTGTAAATGTGATGGTTGAAAGAAAAATAAAAATAAAGTACACCCAGCACCTGACATCTGGGACTTCATCGAGGGAAACAAGGCCACCAGGTCTGAACCTGCAGCTGAAGTTTGGGCAAGAGCTGGATTGACTGGCTGGCACACCAAAACCCTCCTGCCAGGACATGTGGTAGGCTAGAGTAAGTGTATGAAGAAGTATGTACATTTCCCCTGTGTATATGTTTCCACCCTACTATGAGGTAGAGAGCTTGAGTACTAGGAATACTTCGCTGTCACTCTGCAGTGCAATCATCACGAAAAAGGGCAACATTTCCCCCTTGTGGGGGGGGGGGAACATGACAATGAATAGCACTAAATCCAAGGTACACTTACTTATGATTTAGCCATTACTTATAATACAATATAAAGACTTGCGCCCAAACTTAAGATTCCATCTTAAAGAGTGACTGCGCAAGTCACCATGCATTCAAAATTAAAAAAAAAAAATTAAAGGGCTTGCCTTGTAAAGTAAAAGGTGATTTTTATAGTGATACTCTGCAAAAGCAAGCTAGCCAGGCACCACAAGCTGAATGGCTTAGCAGCCCAAACGTATCCCTCAGTGACTCCCAGCCAGCTCTAGCAGGTCTTCGGTAGTGCAATAACATAGCAAGAGGGGCCTCTGCTGAAAGAATAAGTTGATGGTGCAGAGAGGACACACCTGTCCCCCTTTTCACACCTAAAAAGAACAAACTACAAAACCATGCTTTTGTCACTGTTCAGGGTAAGTGACTTGCTCACAGCTACGTTATCAAGAAGAGTCAAGAGAACAGCGGCAAATAAAACCAGCAAAAAACCCCTCTCCACAGTCATTCATGTGGAGGTGGAAAGCTGCAACTGTGTACAGCATATTTAATTATGTTGCCAGATGAACTGAGGTTCGGAGGATAAAGTTTATTTTGCAACATGGTAAAAGCTGTGTGACATCACATAAAAGCACGCTACGTGCCCCAGCGTTGGAAGAAGCATTGTTAATCACACATGTCCCATGAAGCAGTGAACAACATGCTTTAACAAATAAGTCTGTATGCAGCAGCATAGGAGAAAGATTTTCTGCAATTAAAAATTTTGAGGGACGTATAGAACACATTTCCTGTACAAATTATTTCAAGGAAACTCTAGACCTCATAGCATTGTCAGAATTGCCCAGTATTGCCCTCCCACAGCAGCACTGACAGCCTGCCTGCTGACCCTCACAACAGTGTCTATGCATGTACCTTTTTCACTAGTAGCTTTGTTTTTACTGGAGCTCCAATGAAATTCAGTATTTTCCAGCACTCTCCTCCTATTGAAGCTTGTGCACTAGCTCATGTGCAGAAAATAAATTTGCTCTAAATCCTAAATCACGTAATACAATTAGGATTTCTTAAATTAGAAAACATATATTTAAATGCTAAGCCTTTATCAATTACACTGAAAGATGCAATTCCGGCATTTATGTTCAGTATTTTATAACTGAAGATCATTAAAACCTACTGTATACATTTCAGTCTTTATCACTTTTGGTATTTTTAAAAGTAGCTTCTGTAAACTTTCTTGCTCTTTTAGTTATTACCTAACTGAATGTTAGTTATTCAGACACCAGAGGACAATGAATATTTAAATCCAAACCTGAAGTTCAAGTGATCAATATGATCCTACAGCCCACACACAGATTTACCCTCAGAAGCCTGAGCATTATTGCTTGCTGTTTAACAGAAGCATAAGTTAAAACCTATAGCTGCTATTAAGTGTGAACAATTTTTCTGATCATGTTGCATGAAAAAAACATTAATTTCCACTGACTACTAGTGGCTGTTATCCATCGTGGCTTCAAGGATTTGGGGCTAGGATATTTGCCAAGTTGTAAATGAACACATAGAGAGCAGAGGACACAAAAGGAATAAGTGAAATGCTCCTAGTCAGCACAGTGACAGGAACCTTCTCTATCATGAACTGTTGGATTTGAAAAAAATTATGCTAATAGTAATTTTGTGTTTTACACATGCATCAACACAATAATTTTCAACTACCTGGCTTGAAAGCAGTTGCATGATCCAGTATTAGTAAAGCCCAATAATATTAGTAAGCCCAATAATAAAGCAGTATCCTTCTAGGACTCAAGGATTAGTACAAAGTATAACAGCTCTACTGGAGCATGAGCTGGGAAAAAAGGAATATCCTGGTGTTCCAGAAAACTGGCCTAGATTCTTCTCTCTGCACAAAGCAGAAGACACTGATCAGCCAGGAGATAAAAAGAAGTTTCAAGGTGCTTCTTTCTAGAAATGCTGAGAACATGGGTACAAAACAGCTGCAGAAGAAAAGCCCAGTACTATTTTTGGCAGGACTTTTTCCATAGATCCATTGCCACACAGTACATCTTCAATGACATCAGGATGACTTTCACTTACAGGCACTGCAGCAAGGGAATGCACTGACAATCCATATAAATTATAGGTGAGAAGCTAGCTAGGAAACCAAAAGAGTAGTGGTTTAAATACTGCTTTCTGGAAGATAGCCTTGTCATGTTAAATTTCTTGCTGCTGTGTTCTAAGACAGCACTACTGTACAAGAAATCCAGAAAACTGGGAATTGTTAGTCTTTGAGAGGAACGTGTTGTCTGAAAAAGTTCATGCCGGTTCCTCAAAACTAAACCAGTGTGTAGTGACCATACTTTCTGCTTTGGGCTTGCACCTGCATCACTGCTTTATTCTACAATCGTTCAGCCTGACAATAAAAATGTTTTGAGATAACCCTGCTGAGCAAGAATGCCTGATTTCTTCCACAGATAAGAATACTATAAATAAGGACCTTCCACTCCTACGTCTTCAGATAAGCTAAGCACAGTAATTGTGTTATGGCATATTAACAGGTATACACGCAGACAGAATTTAATTCTCTGTAGAGAGGTTGCATCTAATATCATCCTGCACCAAACAATGAGTTTCTGTACAGGAAATGGCACTCAATTCAACTACATGACCTGTGACTGCAAGCACAAAAAATGCCTGGCTTTCAAGATGGCATACTAAATTGTTTTGCTTAAACAGTCAGTGTATGCAATACTAATTAGAGTGGTACAACTTCTAGATTTTAAAGATTAAACTAAATTAAACTAAAGATTTTTTAATGTACTAGTGGTTTAAAACACAACAGCAGCAACAAAAATCACCACCACCTAGCTTTCCTAGGGCAGAAGACAGAAAGTGGGGAAAGAGAAAACCATGATCTACTGGTACCCATGCAGTATCTCTGACTTACATTAGTCATTATGGAATCATCGTAGATGAGTAAGACTGAAAAGCTATGGCTGGAAGCTACCCATGGAGTTTCAGTTCCACAAAACCATGATTTTCTCTGGATGCCAAATACTCCAAAATAAAGTTGATGATGGCACAGCTCACCAAGTTTACCTATTAAATACACTGACCTTATAAACAAGCCAGCACCTTTTGCACATGGTTCACTATGGATGGTTCTGATGGATGTCAATTATCTCCATCAGAAAACAGGTACCTTAAGATGGGAAATTTTATGATGTTTCTAAAACAGATCTAGAAATGAACTTGGCTTCACCTTGACACTCTAAAATCTTGGGCAATGAAGAGCACCAGATTCAACTTTCACTGTTGAGTCTGGATATGTAGGATAACAAAGTGGAGGAAAGCAAAGAAGGAGGTTCTATACACACGCAACATTCTCAGTACTCTCTTAGTGGCCGTGGTTTGAGGAGAATGCACAATAAGTGATAGGGTAGAAAAGAAGAAATAAAGTGATGGGTCATTACAAATAGCAAATAGGGATGTGATGCAGAAAATGTGATTTCTTATCTAATGCCCTTGCAGAATCATTCCTCCTACTCTATGGTAGCTACTAGCAACCTAGAAATAAATTACATCAAAACCTTTTGTGTCTGAAACACTGCCAAATGTAACACTTGGGGGAGTTATACCATCTGCTGTCTCCTGTCTTCTACTGCCCCCAGGATCAAAGGGCTCGCATTTACTGAGAACACAACAGTTCTGAGGCTTGTCTTTAAAGAAGCTATAAGGAGCTCAGTGCTCCACATAAAATCTGAGAACTGTTTACAGGCATAAATAACTGTGGTACAAACAAACAATGACATCCCTCTACCCCCTTTGCTGGCCAATGAACTACGTATTTGGGCTGGAGTAAAATGAACCTTTGATACTGACTGAAGAGAAACAAAGGAAGAAATACATGATTAAGAACAGAAAGGGGTCATGAAAACCAAGTATTTGAGGAAATAGAGCAAAATAAGCATTTACTTGATGTCTGTGACCACAGTCAGATGTAAATCTTGATTATCCAGCCCTCTTCACATTATGTTATTGTTAATGTTCTACTTTCAGAATTCACTTCAAAGGAAAAGTCTTTTGAAGGGTCGAACTCAAAAGTTCAGTGCTTATCTCCAGCTTTCAATTCTGTGTTTTTCAAAACTTGATCCTCTGTCCTGCAATGTAATAACTAACAAAGCAGCTACTACACGTTTTCTACCCCAAACTCTAATGCAGCAGAGCTTTAAAACTGCTGCATGTGCTGACTGTAAAACAAATTCTCCACATCTGGTTTATGAGGCCTCAAAGATGGGGCAGCATAAAAATGTCTGGTTTGGATGAACGGGGATGAGGGAAAATATCCCACCAAAACACACAGGGAAATGTCTAACTTACAGGAAGATCTAAGGCTTAATTTTACAGTGATTTCTATCTATTTGTTAACACCAGCCTATACTGAAATCAGAAACTCACAGAACAGTTTCAAATACTTCAGGATTTGTGCTAAATCACAAAATACTGATTTAATATCCCAGCCCCCCGTTGCACAGCTACTGTAACTTCAACAATTATTTTAGGAAGTATGTGGCATTTTTCCTACTTCTCAGCTTCCTCTCTCACTCCCAGTTAAAAATTATGTGTATGCTGTGGAAAACAAAGCCAACTATGGAGAAAGAGTCTCTCTTTCACACTGAGAAATGAGCCTGATTCAGCGAGATAAGGCTTGGGGCCAAATAATCCTCTTAACAATACTTTATTTCATCAAGAGTCCTTCTTCCCTCTACTAACTAAATTGTAACATACTTGTCTGCTTAAAAAGTCACAGTACATTCCTCTCCTATCTATGCCCCTCAAAAATACTGTTCTCATTGACTTTAAAAAAGCTGATTTTTTCAGTTTGGTAGTGTAGAAGTGTGGAAAAACAAGTAACTAAAATTCTTTTTTGACACATAGACAACAAAGTGTTTCAAATGTTTCCATTTAAATATGTATTATTTCATTTCAAATACTGAAGCTCTTCTTCAATTTCAAAAAGTTGTAACAGCAGATTTTTCTTCTTTTTCTTGATGGAAGGATGTACTTTATTTGATAACTATGTGTAGGGTTTTTTTTAAAATCAATTGGAATTCATAATATATTACTAAATTACCAACCCAGTGAGAATTTAGAAACTGCTGTGAGGTCAACTTCACAGAAAAAGAAAATTAAACAAAGGTGCTTCTGTGAAAACCAAAGAATTCAATACTGAATCAGGAAAGAAAGTAAAGCAGCTAGTGATATTGGAGAGAACACCTAAAAACACTGGCACTTGAGACTACTTTCAGAGAAATACTGTTTCAATTCTATTATCACATGCCAATATTTTACACCTGCAGTAGTACATTTATTCAAGATGAGGCAGCACAGTGGTACAAGAGTGTTCCATAAGTAATGATGCTATTTGACTCCTGTAAACCAACAGCCAAATGTCCTAACTGCATCCCAGTTAGCCTAATTCTCCATCCCACAGTAACTCCCACCCAGTGTGCCCCCTCCAACTCTCCCCTTTCCATCTCAATATCCCTTGACCTCTTCTACATCACCCAACTACTGTCGCGGCAAAGAGCAGTGAAGGTTATGGCTCAGGATAGCAGACTCAGGGGAGGAGAGCTGCTGAAGCATTCCCTTATGCCCCTCTGCTATTTACGCATTCAGAGAAGTAATTTTATCAAACTTTCAAGAACAACTGTTTCTCTGTCAAATGAAAGAACTGATACAACTGGCAGCATAACTGCAACAGTCAAGTATCACAGGAAATCGGACAGTACCTGTAAGCCTTATATAAGAGCAATTCACTCCCCTCTTCTGCCAATCGCTGCCAGCACTACCTGAGAAATATTAGAAAAATGTTTTACACTCTTAATCTGATAAAAAGTCAGCTTAATGCACTTTTTATCTCAGAGATACATCTTCACACTATATAAGTAAAATTAAATTCCAAGACAATATAGAGCTCATTTACAGGATTTATACATCATCCTGTGTTGTGTCCCCAGCATTCTGTTTCTCCTTATTTCCTTCAATGTTAGTCCACTGCATTCCAGACTTTGGCAGTGGAAAAACTTCACCAACTCCAAACTAGACCACCAGAATATTCTTTTACTTTTGGCAGAACTAAAAAACACCACAACTGCTTCAGCCTGAATGCAGAAGTAAATGTACTCTGGCTGTTTCTTTGGTTTAGAATAAAACTCTAAGGCAAGTGTAAGGACCACTTTACACACTTATCAGGTGGTGCTGAGCACTCCTGTGACAAAAACCTTCCATTTCTTCCCAGCTAAGAAATTAATCCTCAGCAAGCACAACAGATGTGGAATACATTGTTTCCTCACTGCTGCTAAAACAGCTCTCCCAATTGCTCTTACTGTTCCATTACACCCCCTCAGAATAACTAATCCATACAACTTCAAAATGAGACCTGGTGTTTCCACATCGTCCTCAACCATGTTTTAATCCATAGTTCCAAGCTGTTCTCCCTGCTCTGCAGACACATATGCCATACCCTGCTCAGTCAGGGAAATCTAGGTATGAAGAAAATAATCCAGCTTCTAAAAGAACACATTTTGAAATAAGATGCTAGGAAGAAAAAAAAACAAAACACCAAACAGCAGGCATGTGTCTAAACATATACATGAACATAAATCTCAGTTTTTAATCAATGAAAGAATAAACACTTCCGCCAGGTACCTGTAGCACTGTGTGAAAGTTCTGGAGTTCCCCTACTCCTCTTTCCCCCTCAGCATTTTGATTCAGAGTACACACATTGTGTGTTTCAGTATGGAAGCAAGCCTACCAGATTGGCTTCTTTAGGAAAAAGGGCTATCATTTCTTCTTGGAGATGAATTTTCACAATAAGGCCAGTATTAACTGAACTACAGGTGCTACTAGATAAAAGGAAACATTACTCAAAACCCTGTTTTTAATCAGCAAGCTATAACAGAAAGATAAAGAGTTTTTACAAACTGGATTTATCAGCACAGCCCAGCTAAGAATTATGTTCCCTAACAGTTTTCATCTCTTCTCAGCTGGGGCTCTTGACCTACTGCTCCATGAAGTGGACTACTATTCTTTAAGTTTTTTAGGAATGAGGAGTAGCTGATTAAAAAAAAAAAAAAAAAACAACAAAACGGGCTGGATTTTATTTTTTGAAGTAAACTCCCCAGGTTTACTATGCTGACTAAGACATTGGTTTAACTGTGATGCTTTTGATCTGTAAAATTCAGTTTCACTTTGAGTCCTACTGAAGAGCATTTCTGCCCTCTACATTTATAGCCTTAGCTGAAAAGATGGAATTTGTCTGCAATAGTCACAATAAAACCCTGTGACTAGTTCAGCAGGACCATTACATAAGATCATAATGAATTTAAATTATGAAAACAGAATTGCTTGGGTGCTTGATTAAAGAAACTCAACTATGAACTCTTCATTTTGATTCACATGAACTCAAATCATTTTGACAACAAAATTACTAACACTAAAAATTATTCATATGTCATGTAAGATTCATATGAATTCTTGAGTGTTCTTATTTCTTATTTTCTTACATTTTATTCATAGTTGATGGACTCAAGTAATAGGCAAATTTCAATTCAAGTTCTGGATTTAAAAAAAAAAACACCAAAACAAAGAAACCCCATCAAATAAACAAACAAACAGAACCACATGGAAAGTGCACTATCCTTACATACTACAAAATGCTAACATATTCCAAAACAGGAATATTTCAGCTATAATACATTTTTTTTTAAATGCAGAGAGGTTTTTGTCATATCACCTATACTTACTAATTAGTTTGCACCAGTTTTTTTACTTTGCCCTATGCTGACACTAAAACACAACTGATAACAATATGTAATTTATTATTTCATTAACAAGATCTGAAAATACTTGCCACCTCAAATGATTACTTAAGCTGATGAATTATTTTCCTAGGTAGATATGAGGACAGAGGTAAATACAAGCACTCTGCCCAAGATCTACAGTAAGCACACTGGATGAACATTTTCTTTAAATGCCATCTCACAAACAGCTACTTGCTGTCCACCTGAACACTGTTTCCTTCTCTCCACAAAAGCATGAGTGTTATGTTCTACATCAGATTTCACACAAATCACTTGTTCTGTATAACACTACAGTGGTTTTAAGTGAAAACATCAGAAGTCTGTCACTGAGATAGAATGAAATTTGCTTTGTGTTGTTTCATTAAGGCTGAGAGAAAAAGCAAGCTGATGTTCTAGTCATTTCTCTTCTTTCTGCTGTCAGAAATTCCTGGAAGCAGTTCTCATCAGCTCTTCCAACCTACCAGGCAAATCATTATCAGAAACGCAGCAAAAAAATCTAAGTCCTTGTAGAGGGCATAGTAAAGTGCAACTTGAGCATGGTGCTTCAACTTCATATAGAAGCTCGTTAAACAAAAAAAATATATATTAAAGTTTCTAGATCTTAATGATGGCAGAAAAAATTTCCAATTGTAACTTTTGAGTATCAGCCTAACAGCACAGGCTTTAATTAGGACACTATTTAAAGAGAACACTAAGTTCTCTTTTGAGTCACAGCTTTTGAGTCAAACACACTTATCTTCAAATACACATGGGCTTATTTTCTCATTAAATGAAATTATCAGGAGATATTAGCTCAAGCAACAGATTTTCATTCAGTTTGTTTACACAAGTCATCTCCAATTGTGGGGCAGAGCTTTCCAATACATTCCCTTCCCTCTTCCTTTCCATCCACAACATTCTTTTTTGAAACTAGACTACAGATGTTTCCTTTGTAACTCCTGAGAGAGAAAGCCCAGTGTTTAGTCTGTGTAGTTACTACCTTTCACCCCAGTGTGGTCTTATATTCCTATTTGGAGTTCACAGCTGCTTTAACAAATAATTCCAAAAGCAAGTTTCTAGCTGTGGGAGGGATACAGGCAGGGTTTACAGTTCTGCTAACTTTGTATTCACAACACAGATGAAAAAAAATATTACAATTTAATAAGTCTAGCAACACAAACATACAAACATCAGACTTTTAAAGTTGTAAACAATAACAATATTACTGCAGGAAATTAACGCTTGCAGAAAAGGTGTAGCCTTAACTTGAAAAACCTCACTGCTACTACCGACACAAACAGGCATCATGGTTTCAGTATTTCTTATATCCATTTCTTACATCCAGGTTTTCTTTTTCTTCCGGGAAACACCCGATAAAAGCAAATGAAACATCTGCTGCAGGAAGCACCACACAGTCACTTGCCAATCTACAGCTGTCCTTTAAAAAATTTAGGAAGTTCCAGACATAACACTGATTATTTCCTTTTCAATTTCCCAACATCTCAGACGTTTGCACAAGGTTTTACATACCTGCAAAACTTGTTCTTCTGAGGGTGACACAAACAGATCCATTCATTTTGGTTAACAGTATAAAGTTTTTGGCTGGCAATAGCCAGGAACATTCCGTCTAAAAGTCTCGCAAACAACAGCAAGTACTACTTAGGTAAGACCAGTATCTTCTCTCTATATTTTTATAATGAGGAATTCAAAAGGTACCTCAAGGGTATTAAAGTACTTGGTATCTTGTGGTATCTTGTACTTTTTTTTCCACTTTCAAATAAAAAGTAATGGGTAAGCTGCAGAGTGAAAGTTAAAAACCCCCACCCTTCACAAATAAAAAGGGTGAAATTGCTAAAAAAAAAAAAAAAAGTTGTAACATTTTTATTACCCTTTTTTAAAACCAGAGCATGTTCAACGTGACAAGCAATGTTTAAAATGTGATGAACTGAAGCAAATATTATCCTTACTTTACAAGGATATGCAAAGTACAACCTACAACCTGCCCGATCTTTTAGTAAAGCCAGGATTTATATTCAAATATCTGGCAAGTCAATTTAAAATGTGGAAGTCTTCAAGTGTTTCTGCTGTTCTGAATTGGTCTGTGGTATCTAATACTCTTTCAGGTACTGAAAACTGAGTAACTATGCAACATGGTATCTGAGCCTGCAACTGTTAAGTCACTATATGAAAAAGGTATATTTATTACTCAAGTACAGACAGGTTATAAGCTTGCTATGAGAAATGGGTCAAATAAGCATTATGCTCATAAAACACGTACAACACAGGGCAATAAAATGCACTGACCACTTGACTTTGCTTTGCTGTGTTTGACGTACAGGCTGCTGTTCTCCACTCTAGTCCTGCAAATTAGTGCTACAAAACTCTACAACTGTATCTCCTGCCACTGAAAAAAGTGCTCATGGAAACAAAGCAATCATATTTAAAAGATACACTATCAACCTGTAGAAATGCTTTGCAAGCCTACTTCTATTGCAGAAAAGAGATGCAACCTAGGTCTTATTTTAAACATTCCCTCACCATAACTTCTAACCAAACAAACGTTAAGCAGAGATAAGTATTTCAGTGATCACTTAATTCTCCCCAGTCACCTTTGGGTAGCTAATCAAAACTACTGAGCTCAATGAAGTTTTGGGGTTTGGTTTTTTTGGAGTTTTCTTTGGTTGGTTTTTTTAAATCAACACAACCACCCCAATGACTCATATTCACTAGAGGACTTGCACTGTGCAACTCGACTTTAATAAAGCATTTACACCACACAAAGCCTCTCAAATGGCTATTCTAAGCCAACCTATGAGCAAGAGCTTTCAACCAACCGACACAAATATCTAAGCATAGGAGCTTGTTTCCAAACCATATTCCATTTCATACAGGGTAGGATGGGGAGAGCTAGGATGAAGAGAATTCATCGATTAGAGATCCTCAGCCTACATTTCCTTCCTGATTGTTACAAGCTACATACATTTCTCTGAAAAACAATGCAAGTTACTTGAAACTGGGCCACAAGAGAAAGAAAGTACTTATGGTGAAGGTCTCCTCCCTTTATTATAAAAAGAAAAGGTCTACAGTCACGTTCCCCTCAGCACAAGAATATCTGACTTGACTCAAACACCTCTTTCTGTAGAAGTCAATCCACAAACTGGAAGCACTGCCAATTAAGCTTCAATTTTTGAAGCTGCAATCCTGAACAGAAATTAACGATTCACGTCAAGAGATCACACAACATGGTCTGTTTGGTACCACTGTTTCTGTTGCCAAGCATGTATCAGAAGATCTTAAATATTCAAAAGTCCTGATGAGTATGAATGAACCTTACTGCCCAATTCCTGCTACCTCCAAGCTACCAGTTCTGTAATTGTTGCACTGTTGGCAGCTCAGCTTTAACTCCAGATTAACTTGAGTTACTGTGCTGCTGCAAACTCTATCCCCTAACAAACGGCAGTGTAGGACTCATGCTACAAATCAATTTTTGACTTCAACCAAAGCTCAGCACAACACTTTAGCTGCTCAGCTGCAAGGTTATGAAGAAATGAATTATTTGCAGTGGACTTGAAAAGTACAAAGCATGATGGAACATATTACCCTAAGTAATCTGTCACTGAACGAAAAAAGCTGACATACAAAGGTTCTAGTGAAGTACAAGCGGTAAAAAGAGAAAAAATAGTAAGGAAAGCACTACACCCTGTGATTACATTAAGGCCATGCTGGAGGGCAACAGCAGACAATAGTACCAATCCAGTCTTGTAACAACAATGGCCAGTCTTCGCGAACGAAGATTTTTGGGAAAGGTCTTTTACCTTTCCAGCCGGCGCAATGGATTTTTTAGGTGAGACACAGCATGTGCTGAACTGAGCCCACCCTTTAATCCTAAGGTTCATCTGCCAGGGCCAAGCAAGCTTGGTATTGCAAAACAAAACCTAAGGACAAGAGGCCTGTTATACCACTGCCATCCCTGAACTGTTTACTTAACGTTTTTGCCTACATTTGGTACCATTAATTGTGAATCAGGCAGGAACAAAAAAAAGGCCTTTGAGTCCAGAGCTACAGACAAGGGTGAGTAACTTTTTGCTGTTTACCTTTAAAAATCTATGACAAAACCTTCAGGAAGACAAGTCAAACTATACTGAGCCATAACGCTCAATCATATAATAAAAGTGTATTGAACATATAGTATTCTCTCAACATGCCAAGAAACCACAATTATAACCAGATGTGTGAGTGTAAGAATATGAATATTGTTTATACCGCTGTAGAAAATCAGGAATGCAAGACAGTGACATCATCAATAAAAGTGTCAATGAAATGCAAGCTGCTAAAACACAGTAGTGTTTTACTTCCCAGAGTAGTATTTCCTCATAAAAATTTGGATCTAGTGACAAGATATTCCCCAATTTTAAGTGGTAAGTTGACAGAAACACTATGTGAGAAACTGGGTCATCCAGTATACACTAAGTGTAGCAATGCTTCATTTTTCCGTAATGTCAAAATTAATGTGAGAGGCTGTCTTGTTTTTGTAGAAAAAGGTTGCATGATCCCCTACTCACACTTGTTAATAAGTCATGTAAGATTTCAGACTATCAGATCCTTTATTTGAAATGTAGTAAGAGACTATTTACCCTGTAATCAATCTGTGGAAGAGGCAAAAGCAAAGCAACATGAGAGAACAGTAAATCAAATACTTCTCTTGTTCATTTCATTTTTAAGGCCATGTTAACCTCAGAACATCTACAGGACAGTCTTATCAAAAGGACATGAACACACATGGGTATCAATTTATGTATACCCAATTCTCTGTTCCTGTATAACATCAAAAGCTCTTCTTATCAGCCTTCAGTGAGACCAAGAGACCAACCAACAATTCTGTTCAAAAAGTAGGGGATGGGCAGGGAGTTAGGACGAGTATACAAAAAGGAAGCAAAGTGGGAACAGTCAACCCAAACAGCAAAAAACTTGAAATGGTATTAGCACTCAAAATTTACATAAAGAAATAGTTCCACAAAATTATTTCTGCAAAAATTTCCATTTTCTATAATCGACAGAATCATCTCTAGCTACAAATCCTAGACAGAGCTACAGTACTCTGAACCTTAAATATTTATACTAATCTAAAACTTACAAAAGTGAAAATACTCTTTAGGATGATCTGAAATTTGAGGGGGGTTCCAAAGGGGCATAAGTGCAATTATAGAACACACATTCTCTGCTACCTAATAAAGTTTTTATTGTGCTTGTGAAGGACAAGCCCTACATTCATCACTTCTCATTTCTGATCATGTAAACCAAATAGCTAGAGTGTAAGTGAAAGTCTGAAAAAGTCTTGTTTTCACAGTTCTCTCCTTTTGGTAATGGCAGCTTCATTGCAAGTGACCCCCAAACTTCTCCATTGCAAGTTTCGAATGATTTTATCAAAAGGACCTGGGAGTTTTAGGAACAATCACGTGAAAGATTTAGTCTTCAAGAAAAAGGAATGACACTGGATAAATATTTATCCATCTCAGGCATAAACTCAGTAATGTTTGTGAGAATATAGATGAAAATAGCAGAGGTTTGGTATAAGTAGTTACAGAAATCCTCCTTTTCAAGTTTTCAAAAACAACAGACAATACAAGATTTTGATTCTTAAATTTATTTTTAGCAGGATGTGTGTACTAATGGATGGTGACATCATTAGAAGATAGGTCCATGTCCACCACCTGCAACAGAAGCTAGAAAGATGTTAAAGAAAACAATTTAAGAGTTAAAAATGACACTACTTACCATAAACATACTTAGGAAAGTCACCTAAGCAGTACTGTTAGCTTTTGATGCAGACATGGTATTACTTATTTGTTACCAAAGTCTCCTTTCAAGATTTAATGCATACATTACCTTGATTTTGATGGGAATCATGCACTTCTGTTTCAGAAATAACAGTTAGAGAAACTCTCATTCTTAAAAAAACTACTCATAGAAAGATTGGTTATTCAAAATTACTTACCTGTAAATTGTCTTTAGAAGATAAAAGATCTGCAAATTTAGGTCTAATGGTCCCATCTAAAGTTGAAAGCTAATGAGAATTCTCTGGAAATTCAAATTCTATCACTGTTAAACCAGGTCAACAGCAAGTAACATTTCTAGATTCAACCAAGAATACATCCACTTGTTTCTTGCCATACCTGGGTGTTTAACAAATCAGTAAGCTAGGGTCTCAGCATTATACTCACAGATTGGTGATACTAATTCAGGAAGAAATGAAGACTTGATATGTTACGACCCAGAGACCATGTTATACTAAGAAAAATGTCAATAGTCAGAAGTCTAACAAAAGAAACAATCTTGTCTAGAACAAATTAATTTCACCAGAAATCACGCTCGAGCATTAAAACCTAGGAACACAGTTCAGGAAAATACATTCTCAACGAATTAGGTGACAGGCCCCTTTCCCACTGCTATTTCAAATGTGAAGCCAAGAAGCAAGGCTCAATTTAAGGTATGGAATTTCCCAAGACTGTAAAGACAGAGTCCTTGCTTCATCTCCATTTCTTAGTAACTAAAAACAAAACACACCAGCTAAGTCAGCAGGCTCTGCAGACAGTATCATGAAAACATCCTGATCTTACATTTCAAAACATCAGAATGTTTATCAGCCTCCACTTCTCAAACCAAAAAGCACTAATTGTAGTGAGCATGAGGTCACTTCATTTATCTTAACACTAGCTTAGAAACTTCATTGTAAGGTTGTTGTTCTTAACAATCTCTTGGCTCATTGGCCTTTATTAGTAACCTGGGTTGACACCATCTCGGCTCACAGTTCTTTATTAGTAATTCACACGTATACCACACTGATCAGCCTAAAAACATTCTTACAGTGTCCTTCAACATCCTAGGACTTCATCTGTTTAAAACAGACTGCTACAGCTACTGAAGACTGTCTCCCACTTTTTAAAGAAAGACCTCAAACTAGTCCAAAAAGGAACTGTGTTGTATTAGAATGCAATTCTTTAGCAGTTTAAATAATTCAGTCAAGAAACCTGGTTTTAAGGACTATGACAGCCCAGTAATACGCAACTGCTGTCTCTTACAATTACAAATTCTCTGATCTAGTAACACTGGGAAATTAAACTGGTTTATATTTGATGAAAACAACCAACAAGGGCAGAACCTGTTCACAGCTGCACTACCATTTGTGATTTCTTTTTAATTGAGTTCTCTTGTTTTCACAGAATTATAAATCTGTCTGAAACACCAAGTCACTGCCTTTTGAGCAACTCACTATCCCAGTGGTCTACTATACCTAAACAGGGAATAATTGCTGGTAGTGAGCTACAAAAACAAGTCAGTGTCTCTAGACAATCAGTCCTTCACTGAAATTGGGAATTTGTCCTTCAAACCCACTACAGAGGGGAGGTAGGGCATGTGATGAAAAGCTTAAGGCTTCCTGTTCTTTAATCTTCCAGGTTCCATTATCCAGTTGGGTCAGTTGCTATTGCAATCAGAACTACTGTGATACCACCTATCTTACATGAAGTTGGTTGATATTCTTCCAACAGGATAAACACACACAGTAAAGTTGACAGGAAGAACCTTCATCAATTGCTTTTCTGTGAGGCACAGAGGAAAGTAAGTAAGTCAGGAAATAACTGACCTGAATGATGACTTAAAATACATTGTGAACAGCATTTTCCTGAACGAAGGCAACAAAAAATCTGAACTCAAGTGATAAAAAGGTAAAAAAAACCCATTAAGCAAAGAAAATGTTCCTGACAGGTCTGTATGATGAAACCTCAAGAGTAATTAATTTGGGCACCACATATGCATATGCTACAGTTACAGGGCACTGCAATTGTTTAGATATCTCCTCTTGAAAAATGACACAGCTTCAGTTCTATTACTGTAGTACTCAAGTTAGCCCTGGTAAGCAACTGACATAAAATTATGTCAATTAAATTCTAAATATGTGGGATGTTCAACAGGAGGCTTTACAGTATCACATGGTAGGAAAGGAAAACAGATAACTGGGAATAGCAAAGAACAGAATAACTTAGGGGATCACGCTCATAATGAGCTGCTGACTATGCATCCTTCTTTTATTATGATCTGTCTGGCCCTAATGGTGCTAGTGCTGCTAACCAGCTGCATTAGAGGCTGTAGATGCTAAAACTACATTTTACTAGGTTTAATGGATGCTTGAGTCTGGTTAAAAAGTTGTGCTGAAACCAATGATTAAATTCTTAACCTTTAGCAAATACATAACTAAGACTTACAACAATGAATGAAAGGAGCATGAAAAAAAATTGTGAGGAATTACGTTTGTAACACTCAGGGTAAGAGTTTTTATCTGCACTACTAAAATTAAGTCTGTACATATAACAAAGACTGAAAAGCTAAAAAACCAAAGAGCTGGTTTAACAGATTTAGAACACTGGAATCAAACAAAATGTTAATAATGTGCTGGAAGCAAAGACATAAGAGTGGCAATTAAATATTTATCTTTGGAGATAACAGTTTTTTAGGCCAACTAAAAACATTTGCAAGAACAAGCTTTAGTGAAGAATGGACTAAAACAAAACATTACGCACTTCCAGCTTATGTTCTTTCTCTGCAAGGAATTCTTTTTGACATCGGAGAAAGTCTGATAACATTCGAGTCAGCTGTTTTCTATCATCTATTTCAGCTGCCAACCTGCCATTGTAATCCGCCAGCAACATACATGCATCATCTACCATTTTGGAAAGTTGCTCTCCAGATTCCTTATCTAAAAATCAAGCAGAGAAAAACAAGTAAAGAGTGATTTCATCACACACCATTAAGTTCTCAGAACAGCATTTCGGTTACTGGGTCCCCAACCCTCACCTGTTATTCTGTCTAACAGGGACACATCTTGGACCTCTATAGGCAGTGAGGCTATTCTCTGATGAACTGCTGCATCCCCAGAGGCAGCATTTTCTAGTTCTTGTAACGCTCTAATGAGATCTGTGGTCTGAAAAAAGCATGCAAGATGGAGAACTACTTTAAGTAAACAGATCCTAGAACAAAACAGTATCTTACAATAAGCTTTTGGAATTGATTTGATGGCAATTTCAAGAGCATTTACAGCATCAGCTTTTAGATTGAAAACAAAACCAAACCTTTCATTCTCAGGACAATATTGCAGCATTCCCAGTTTTAAAGGTCACCTTCCTCTAACAGATTTTTTTCATTTAAATTCTTGGTATATAAGGATTACTTATACATCTTTTATTCTTGACAGTGAATATTTTCTTTTTACTTTAATTTTACTACAGATTTTTAACATTATTTTTCGTGTCATTTTGCTTCACTACTGCATCAGACTAGATCAGCGCGCTTCTTTTGAAAGTAGAACCAAACGTCTGTTACAGAGAAACATACTAAATTGTGATTATTTGAGGACAGTCATTCCTGGCCATAACAAAAAGCCTTTTGAGATAGGGTAATACCATAATAAAAAAAACACAAGAATTAGGAAAGCTATAACAGTGCAAGGTAGACAATTTTTCCCAATCATCATGATTGCAACACTGAGAAATATTTTACTGATAAATCCATAACAATCTTACTCTAATACATGGGTTACTCATTACTACCCTGGAAACTGAATGAGAACCTAAAACACTGTAGAAACTAATGCTGAAATCCTGATGTGAGCAAAGCTGGACATACAGTTAATACATTCAGGTTTAGTGTCAAATGACTGAAGTTACAACATACTTGTAACCTGAAATACTGTGAAAAGTTTTAGGTGTAGTCACTCTTGCACAGAAACAGTACCTCATTAAAAAAAAAACAGAGATCATTCAAAAATAGGAGTAACTGAAAAATTTTGCACAAAACCATATGTAAATACAGAATTTTATAAACATGTTTTTACCTGAGGAGGGTCAGTGGGAGAACTTCGAGGTGAACAGTTATTTTCATCAACTTTTATCTGTTCATACGTGCGCTTCTTCCCCTTTCTGTCTCCATCTAAATGAAAACAAACAGAGGAGTTAGGGAAATAGTATTTCAAAAAAGAGACTGAACCTTGATACACACACAAAATACTTACACAAAGCTTGCCTAAGTTGTTCTAATACATCATTTTCATAAACAGACCTTTCTTCCCAGATAGACAGCACTCGGCCAAGGTGTTTCTTACAACTCTCATCAGACTCACTGTTACAGGGGAAAAAAGCAAGTATCAGCACTAGGTAGAAGTACAGTGCTGCTATATGATTATTTTTCACAGAAGAACCTTCACATACCTTAGCAATATCCAAGCATCAGAAGTCAAATAATCTCAGAAAATAACAAAACCACATTTTAAAGAAAAAAAAGCAAATGCCAGTTCATGGTGTCTTAGCAAGTACATAAATAAAAAAGGGCCAATGCCCAACTCTCTGTTTGCTTGCTCAACCCATAAATCTGTAGGTCTGTAACCCTATTATGCAAACACTGCAAATAGGTTTGTGGTGCTTAAACAGCTGTGTATCATTGTGAAAATAATCCTGCATCAAGACTCTAGCTTCCTCATGCGATGAGATTAATGGCTGCTGGGGAAAAACAAATCATGAAACACCAGTAATGAAAAATATCAAACTGTTGCAGCACATATACACAGACTGAAAGCAAGTCTTAGTTTCAGGAACAGCTGACGGCTTTCCAAAGCAGAACGGACTGAATGCTGACGAATTTACTATGAAACTTCATCCAACAGCATTAAGACTCTCCAAGATCAAAAGAACACTGAATAAATTAAATTAACAAGACCTCAAGTAGAGAAATAGCACACAAAGACTAGCTGGGCCAGAAGAGACGAACTGAGGACTTCTCTCAATCCCCCTCAAATACAGTATGAAGAAGGACACTGCACATACAAGTTTACTGTACCTTGAAACATGCTTAAAAGCCTCCACTATTACTGGAGCAAAGTCTTTTGTAAATTCTGGTCCTTTTCTTTTGCTGTTCTGTATGACATCATTGGCCAAGTACAGGAATGTCAGCTTCCTATTTGGTTTTGCTAATAAAAAGAATAATAAAGAATAATTAGAAATTTTACTTCCTTTAACTAATATCTACTTATCCACATTTATACCAAATACAAACACCCACCTCCGGACCTCCCCCACTCTGAAATAAAAGATGTTTTTTTCTGTTTTCATTAGTGCTTACAACCATTTCACATTTACAACATTTTCATGTGAAAAGACTCCAGTCACCCATTGGGTTTTCTCTCCCTTCTGTTCTCTTTGTTCGAATTCCTCTTCCTTCATAGTATGAAAACTTCCCTTTAGCACCATCTTTGAAAACAAATAGGAAAAACCCCAGATATTCCAAAGTGTCCTTCAGACCCCAACTATTTTCAGGTGTTTTCCTGAGCCTTATGAGATTTGTCTGTTAGGTAGCCCTCATGGATTTCTTCAGCTTTCCTCTGAGCCTGCATAAATTTCTTACACTCATTAAGTCCTCTCACAAGTCACTTCACAGATCCACAATCATTCATTCCTGTGAAGAACCTCCTCCTTTTCAGTCTGAATTTCATCAGTCTTACATACCCACTTCTCATTCTCGCATTTGAGCAAACTGAACAGTCAACCCCTAGTCAGTCTCCTTGTTATCACTGTGATACTTTCCTCCCTCATCTCCTAATTGTTAAAACACTCACATGCTCGCAGCTGTAAAATCAAGAAAACATTAAAAAACCACTGTCAGGCTCCTTGGTGTATCCCTTCTCCAAGCATCTTAAGTATTCTACCTCCTTTCCATTATTAATGTGCAATAGATTACAAGCTTGCCATTTACAAGTTGCTTTTGAAAATCTATTCCATGTTTTTTAAGTGTTCCTACCTGGGTGTTTTCATTTACAATCATACTTCATCTAATCTTCAGTAGTCTACAAGTCTATAACTCTTATTGTAACACTTCTATCCTTGGTTAACAGCAGAATATCATTACCACTACATAGTCTCAGTATGTACACTTTGATTTTAAAAAGAGGTTTCTTTTGAAAGACAAGGTTTTCCTGCCCTCTCAACTGTAGTAAAGCCAGTCTAAGATTTCCTATAATACATGCTTAGTCCACAATATGATTTGATTTTGTTAATTTCTATTCCAACCTCTCAAAAATGCAGAACCATCACCCTCACATACAAAAAGAAAATTCAGTGTTGATATGCTTTCACTGTAGGGAAATGTTTTTGAGAATAAATTTTGCACTACAGAAAGACTCTTCTGAGGGATTTCTCCTTGAAGTACTGAATTTTTCCCATCCTCTTGGACAGACATATCTAACAAGTTGAGAGTTCTGGACTAAGTGAGGAAAAAAAAAGCCCTCTGTTAAACATAAAAATGCACCTATCTCTTACAACCAAGGCAAACTAAAGAGTGGCAAAAAAAAGAATTAGCTTGGAAGTGCTGAACACAAGGTGGATCTATTAAAAGAGTCTACTCCAAACACTGAAGTCACTATAGGAAATAAATTTGTGACAAAATCTGGCTAATCTAAAATGTAGATTTTATAAACTTATGCTACTCAATTTCTATATTAAAACCTGACTGATGATACAACAACACATCTCCTACCTACGTTTCAGGTAAATCAGGTAAATTTCTGACACATAGAAAGCTTTGAATTATTCAAAGAGAGAATCTTAGAAAACACATATTGTCTCACAGGCATACCAAAAAGTAACTAGCACTTACCGAAGATGACCCTGCACCCCTTCCCATTTCTTAAATGAGCCCAGAATTATGACTAAAAATCTAATGAAGCAGGCCACTCCCCATACTATATCCTCTGGAACTGCATCCAAGATAGGTCCTTGTCCATCCATTTTACAGAAAAAAAGTCATGCCTTAATCCTCAGTGATGTAACTAATTTGTGACAAACCTTATCTTTCCAACATAAGCCAAATCAATTGGGCTGGCAAAGACAGGAGATGAATGCACAGTGCCACCAAGTTAGGTAGTGCTGATTCTCACAAAACCTAGACTTCATCTATTCACTGCAGTAAAGAGATCCATGTATCAGGCTTGGAAAAGCCTTTGAAAACCCAGAAAGTCACTTTCAGGTTTATTTCACCTAGTACTACCTTTTCAGCTTGCTATTACAATTCAACATAAACGAAGCTGCATATAATGAACAAAAATCCTAAACCTGCTATTAAGCTAACTGTGGCTTTGGCTACCAATACTGTACCCTTATGTTCACAAAGACAATTGTGAAATAAAATTGAATCCCTCTTGCCGCAAGAATGTGGTGCACAAAATTCCAATGCTGAAAATTATGCCTAGTCTTGAGAATGGTTTCCTTTCATTTCACAAATCTTCAAGACTTACATACTGATCTACTAGCAACCTGCCTTACCCATGAGACTAAAGTACAATGTAACCTCTGGCAACTGAAGCTGACAAATTTGAGCTGAAAAGCATTCTACTATGACTGTAAATTAACTATTGAAGTCTGAAATACAAAACTGAATTCAGGACCATATAGATCTGTTCTGGAAAAAAATTATGTTAAAAGCATCTCTCTTCACTCGTAGTGACACGAACTTTGCAGCCCAGGGCTTTGATAAATCTCAGAACAACAAAATGAATCAAATGGATTAAGTGTCCTCAACATGTGGCAAGGCTATTAGCAAAAGCATTCCTACTGTGAGAAGAAAATGAAGGGGGAAAAAACATAAGAACTTAGTTTGAAGAAGGATCTGTAAGGCACATGCTGCCAGAGTGTATAGTGTTATAAGTAGCCAGCCAACAGTACCTCTGGTACACTAACAGTACAGTGAGCTAACACAAAACTTCTAAGAAATCATCCACATTGGACTGAGTCATCTTTTCAGAAGATTTGTGCAGCGTTCACATAACTCCTCTGCTTGTTTCAGTTAGATTTACCATTTAGCCATCAAAGTAGCTCCCTGGAGCACTGTATTCTGAAATACCTTAACATGTCAACAGTGCTGGTTGGTGTAAGAGCCATATTAAGTAGATTATTCTGATTATAAAGCATCCACAATGACACTAAGTGGGATCTGCATCTTGCAAATGAAACTATGTCTGTCCCAAAAATGTACCTGACGTGTTTAAATGCCAATGAATATCCTTCAGATATTAACGATATTTCACCTACAATTGGCATACTGAGGCATCTAAGTGGAAACTACATTATTAAGTCTTAGTTTTTGGCAAGCCGTGCTTCTTAGGAAAGCATACATACCAGGTATGCCTGGTTCTTTGCAGTTCAATATAGATGCCCTGACATCATATGCTTTAGTCCATAACACTTAGAGAACTCTTAACACTGATAAGACACCACTTTAGTGCAAGAAACTACTATTTTACCTTGAAAGGCAATAAGCTGGTCATTTTCACTGAGGTTAGCTCTGGCAATCAAAGTCAGCATAATCACCTATATTTGTCTTCTCCAGGTTTACCTCCTGCATTTGAAATTGAGCTCTCATGAAGATTGCTGGTAACATGCCCATTAGTTTCATGCTGTTCTACACCTCTTCCCTAGAGCCAAGAGATATTTGCCACCTTAGATATAACTACAGAGAAACACCCAAGCCTAAGAGATTTCACTCACATCCCACTTCAAGTGTATAGATTGACTGAGCCATCTGAAAATGTTACATCAGGCTTTAAGGTTCTACAGGCCACCTTTGCTACATCGACTGACCTTGAAAGAAAATACCATCTAACAAGCGGTTCTGAGACAATAAGCTTCAGTATATTAAAATCCCACAACAGTTATCAGGAATAAACAGTTTATTTAGTACACTAAAGTTACGTAATATGGATTCAAATAAAGACTTGGCTCAATAGCTTCAGAATTACTTAGTCTACATACATGCAGGAGAGTGTCATCACTTCAAGAATCTCTAGGACACTTCCTGTCTCACAGCACGCTTCACACCTTTGCAAGAGAAGTTCACAACATCCCTGTAAACACTCGACAAGCTTTCAAGCTTTTTATTACAAGACCAAACATCTTCAGGTCAAGCAGCACTGAAGCTTGAGTGCAAGATCACTGATCCTTCACACTGAGGAGAGCTAACCTGAGTTTTCACGCAAGCTGATCAAGTGCAGCATTTTTTGTAACATGACTGTAAAAAGCCACTTGAGAAGTTGCCACCAGAAAGGACAATTTAAAGATAACACAATCCATAAAAGGCACGCTGTACAATAAGCACTTAAAATTCATTAACCTTCTTTTAAGAAAAAGTTAAACTAAGTGTTCAACATTGCACAGTCACCTGATTCTCCTGGTGAATTTTACCAAGGTTTGATAATTGCTGTGTTTTCTTTTCAAAGAGGGGAATGGGATTGCCCACTGATGTGCTCAATACTTGACAGTCCAAGTACTTTGACTTTGAGTTTGGAGGCCAATAACAAAGAGAACACAGCATACAGACACTTCTGGGAAAAAGGCCATCAGCATCAAATTACCAGGGGATGCAGAAAGCTGGTCACAGACCAAGGAAACCATTCCAACATAATTACTCTGCAGAAGCTTCCCACTGCACTTGGTGGATCTTGAATTACCTGAACACATGAAACAAACCAATTTCTTTCATTGGCTTGCCTGGCTGGTACAATGCCAAGATGGATATGAATTAACAGCAACAACAGTTTCAGGACAAGAAAAAGACACTACATTAAAGTATTCAGAATCAGAATGGTAAAAGACAGGCAGGTACAGGTAAAATATGAGGTCTCGAGATACAGCGCTAAGTTAATACATATTTGGACTACACTATCCAAATATAACTATCTTAAATAGTTATACTCTTATATTGCTACTCTGTTGCTCCTAACTGTAGGTCGTTTTTTAAATCAGTGTGTAGCAAATAGGTTTCTCTAACCTGACTCAACTACTCCAATTCACCTTAAGTTTTGCCTGTTATTTGATGATCTCCAAACCTTTTGGCATAGATGAGAAAATTCACGTGCATAAGCAGGAAGGCACGCACAAGCACCTCTGTCCTAAGTATTCTTACCGGTCTCCTCAAGAACACCTACTAACTAGCGAAGTCAGGAAGCCACAGTTTTCTTTCTTTTAATTAAAACAAAATCTATTTATTCTCTCACATGGGCCAATGACACTATAGCACCATTAAGTAAAATAACCTTACAATCACCAGTACAGAAAGATTCCTTTTGGCAGAAAAATCTACATGACATAATTGCTTTAAATCAGGAACTTATTTCCTGTGATCTACTTCCCATCTGCAAGGCAATATACTGCAATCAATTTTGGCTGTAGTTGTGCTTTAAAGCAGTTGACTTGAGTATCAGAGTAATTCAAATGCAATACAACTTTCAAATCTGCTTTCAGTGTTGCTAGGCCTTCTCAATTTGCCTACTAAAATCCTCTATCTTCCAAATTTCAGCAGCTGCCACAACAGCCACTAGCTTCAGGAAAACATATTGCATCAATGCCAACAGCTATACTGAGTGAGGGCCCAAACACCAGCATATGTCGCAGTAGCAGAAGTTGCAGACAAACAACTATAAATAAGCAAAGAATAGTAGCTTCTCATAACACTGAATGACTTCAACACCACGAAACAAAAAAAATAAATAAAAGGCATATTAACTAGAACAGCAGGTAAACTGTCAGAGTCGAGCACTAAAATATACATCCATCCCTCTGTAGCAGCCCAGATGCACTCACACAATTGTGGCTGTCTTACAGCTGCTAACCCAGATAAGCTGTGCAGGGAAGAGTGATCAGTGTGACACGGGTGGGGTGACAGATGACAGCCAAAACAAGAGGGCAAGTGATTAAGGGGGGTGGGGGATGATCAGCATCAGTTTCTGAGGCTGACTAATCAATGAGATGCCATGTCAGGTTCTGAGGAAACAGATACTTGAATCTGAAATTAGTTTTAAAGATACAACACGACAATGTCTTGTGCAGAGCCAAGAGCTGGACTTGATGATCCTTGTGGGTCCCATCCAACTCAGAATATTCTGTGATTATTAAAATATCATTAGGACATAAATACCTAACAAGTGACAGAGTTGGACCTGGAAAAGCTAACAGAAAATGAGAGGACAGGAAAAGATTATTACGAACTACTAACTGGAGCTTAAAATAACAACTCCTATATAACAAACTTTTAGCAAGTTTTGGGTTTGTTTTTCTTTGAAAAAGAATTCATTTTAACCCAGTACTGCAAATTGCACACTGAGCCTCCTGAACAAGCACTTATTGTTCACCCTTGAAAGCTGATGCTTTGAATTATGGAACTGAAATTTTTCATTTCAAAACAAAACATACAAACAGGTAAAAAATCCCTACCGTTTCAGAGAATCCTGAAACCAGGCAGCAAGAGATGCATGCAAGAGAACATACCTGATTTGCAACAGACTCCATCTCAGAAAAGCCTATTCAAAGGTGTTCCTAGGGGTATTCCCAGCAGCCACTTACTTACTGCAGGTTTACACAACAAATTTTTATGTATTATACCACTACTCAGTTTAAAAAAAAAACATCCAGCAAGTAATTCCCTTTATGGATACACAAAATTACATAGCTTAAATGGGCCCGCCAGTTGCATTTTGGGAATGACTGATGTATTCACATTACAAGTTAATTAATTAGTACTACTTAACTACTTAACTACTGAAAAAGCTTATGACTACCAAATAATTAACTATTTAACTTCAAGTGTTACATTTCACATACATCTGAAATCTAGCCAAAGCAGGATCATTTTCCTCAGTATAAACTTTTCAAGAAAACCTGTACATGAAGGTGTATGGAACCGATGATCTCTAGATATGTCAGAATATGAGACCTGACTAGTATCAATTAATCCAAGTAAACAGAAGGGTACTAAGACTTTATGTTGTGTAAATTATGTGCGCATTTGAAAAGCTGCCTCTTCGCCTCTACTCCAATATGGTATATAGACAATGACTATTTTAAAAAGAATCAGAACCAAACATTTAGGAACAAAAGAGCTCCGATCCTAGCAGTCCTTTTCATGAATCACTAGAGACACGTTCAGAAAGGCTCATGCAAGCTCATCTGACGCAAGTGATGTTTTACCAAAACTGAAAGCATCCAGAAAAAATGTAACATCGCACTATATTGTGTTCAACCTAGTTAGTTATACCACGTTCTATAAGCCCGAAAGGGAGTAAGCTGGAAGGAAGGTCTGGAGAGGGGGGTGACAATAGATATACAATGAAAGGAAATAAAATTTAGAAAGGCAAGGTTCAATTTTTAGTTCCAGTACACTGCTGGCTAGCAATAGCAGCTGACAATGCCAGTAATCTTTGTGTCCGTATTCTCCAAATAGAGGTAATTTTCCTCTCAGGTAGGAGAGGCATAATGTTTATACAGCTTGGATGGGAGGCAAGTCAGGAGCCTTAAACTTACTCTGTTTACAGCCTCATTGCTAGCATTCTGCTTTGTGGTGTTTATGCACCTCATTTCACCACAGTATGCTGGTTTTCCTTCCCATCCTCCACATGCTGTTCACTTAGATCACTACACCCACCCTGTGGGGATTAGGGACTATATTGCAATTCTGTGATGCAATTAGCAAAAAGTTAATATTGGGTGAATGCAAGCTAATATTTTTGAAACTCAGGTACTGTTATCAGAGATGAAAAACTAAAATACATCCTGTGTATATTAACCATGCCAGCTTCAAAAGCTGGACAACAGCTTCAACAAACTCAAGACAAAACCAATTATGGCAGCTACACTCATCCAAAGCTCAAAACAGGCTTAGAAGGGGAAGTCAGACACTGAAAGCTGAGAAAAAGCAACACATTCCTCTGACTTCTTAAGAAGATGGTTATCCTTGCCTCTCAATGCCACCTTCAGACACATAGACCATGTTTCAAAGACTTCATTTCTCCAATTAGTCAAACAGCACAACAGAAAAATTAAGGTTAAGGACTGACCATTAACATCTTGCATTATTACGTACTAGTATTGTGCACATTAATTAAGATGAGCAACCAAAACTCTGACTCTATTTCAATTAGTTTAAGATGCCTTTCTAGTATCATACACCACCTCAAACATTCAAGGTGTTTGATTAGAAGGCCCAGAAAAGTGAAATGTTTCACACACAGATGGGAGATCCATTATTTTGTTCCAGGAACAAGAAAGCAAGTTTGCAACTAACGTATACTGAAAATGTGTTTATTTCATAAGATAAAATATGTCAAGTAAGCCTTTCTTAGGGCAATGGTAAAAAAGAATTCAACTCTTGCCTGAAAGTTCAAAAGATCACATTTCTCACAAAAAGAGTATTTAAAAAAACCCAACACAGTAGCCACGTTACGTGCAACTCAGTGGTTCCTCTTTCATAAGTCCTGTCATGGCTTAGTGCTATTTTTCCTCTCCACTTGAAAGCCTAGTCTTCTACTTTTCCCATTAAAGATCCACATAATAGCGAGGCTCCAAAGGAAGCTATTGGAAGACAGCAACATTTCCTAGAGCAAAGCAGAGTTCTATCAAGTGAGTTTTAATTTCTTAAATGAATTAAAAAATTTAAGATCAAGTTATTTTCCAGTCACATCAAATAAATCTTCACATGCCATTTCTCCCTTTCAGTCCCTGAACCACTATCTATAGCTGCAAGTTCCTTCCTGTTAAAAAGAAAGCCACATAAGCATTTAAGTCTGCACACTTAACATAGCTAAAGAAATATACATTTTTATTATTATTCTAACACTGGTAGTAGGCATCTGGCAAAAACAGGAAGTAAAAACCACTTTGGACACATTAAATTGCTCTTCCTTCAGAGTATTCCCCTCCTCAGCTGCCCTACAAGAACAGTTTCTGGCATGAGTGAACAAGAAATTCAAAGAGTATTACAGCTAACCACCATCATCAGAGATGATGAAAGAAACTACCTAAAAGGCTCCGCCTTGGAAGAGCTGTAATTACCTGTATTAATAACAAAATCCCCCAAACCCCGTCCCTCCCGTTTCCCACCTTCCTATCTCCTTTCACAAGAAAAAAAGGGAGGCAAAACACGACGGGCAGCCTCCTCAGAGGCAACTCGCTGAGGGAGGAAGGGATAATGGGAGGGAAAAGACAAGAGAGAGGGGAGTAGAGAGAAAAAGAGGGAGGAGAAACACCTCCCAGCCCACGGTCATCAAAAAACCGAGACCTGGGGCTGAACCCCGGCCTCAGTAGCTCCACTCTTCCCCAGGCGCTGGGGCCCACCCTCCCCCTCTCCCTGCTATCCACAGGCGGGGCATCCCCGCCGCCATCCCTCTGCTTCCGCCGCCGCACACACCGCAGGGGGGGCGGCCACTTTCGCCTCCTCCTCCTGCCCCGGATCCGCCGCCCCCGGGGAACCCCGGCGAGGCCCACTCGGCCCCGGCCTCACCTTTGCGCAGCTCCCGCTCCCACACGCTGACGATGAGCGCCGAGTGCTTGCGGTGGTGGATGAGCCACAGGCTCAGGGTCTGCACACTCTGCTGCGAGTTGCTCAGCTCCGACAGCTTCCGCTCCAGCGCCGCCTCCGAGAACGCCGACATCGCTGCGCCGCGCTGGGCCCCGCCACCCCGTCCCGTCCCGGCAGGGCCTCGCTCAGTCCCCGCCTCTCGGGCCCGGCGGGGGAGGAGCCGCCAGGCAATTCCCGGCCCTTTCCGTCCCGCCGGCAGCGCCGGGCGCCAACAAAATGGCGGCGGCCCAGACCCGCGGGGAGCCGCGCAGCCCCGCCCCCCGCCCTCACTTCCGCCGAGCCCGAGCACGAGGGCAGTGCTGGGGGGGACGGCCGAGGTTGGGACGGGACGGGACGGGACGCGATGGGATCCAATCTCATCCACAGTGGATCCATCCGTACTGTGCCCTGGGAAACAACATAAAGACGCACATGCAAATAAGCCCCCCTCAAGGCAATACAGGCCTGCCGGTTTCTTTCACAGAGCAGGTTAAGAATTACAAGATGGTTAGGGTTGGAAGGGACCTCTGGAGATCATCTAGGCCAACCCCCCTGCTAAGGCAGGGTCACCCAGAGCAGGTGACGCAGAAACGCGTCCTAGTGGATTTGGAATGTTTCCAGAGAGGGAGACTCCACAGCCTCTCCGGGCAGCCTGTTCCAATGTTCAGTCACCCTCACAGCAAAGTTCTTCCTCATATTCAAGTGGAACTTCGTGTGAATCAGTTTCTTCCCCTTTTGTCCTATCGCTTGGCACCACCAAGAAGAGCCTGGCTGTATCCTTTTGACACCCTCCCTGCAGATACTTACAGGCATTGATGAGGTCCTCTCTCAGTTGTCTCTTTTCAATGCTGAACACGCAAAGCTCCCTCAGCCTTTCCTCATAAGGGAGGCGCTCCAGTCCCTTAATCATCTTCATAGCCCTTCACTGGACCTGCTCCAGGAGCTCCATATCTCTGTTGCCCTGAGGAGCCCAGAATTGGACACAGCACTCCAGATGTGGCCTCACCAGGGCTGAGTAGAGGGGCAGGATCCCCTCCCTCGACCTGCTGGCAATGCTCTTGCTGATGCACCCCAGGATACCACTGGCCTTCTTGGCCCCCAGAGCACACAGCTGGCTCATAGACACCAGGACCCCCAGAGCTCTCTGCAGAGCTGCTTTCCAATAGGTCAGCCCCCAGCCTGTACTGCCTGGGGTTATTCTTCCCCAGGTGCAGGACCCTGCACTTGCCTTTGTTGAATTTCAGGAGTTTCCTTTCTGCCCACCTCTCCAGCCTGTTGAGGTCCTTCTGAAGCAGTGCAGAGCATCCTAGGGTATCAGCCATTCCTCCCAGCCTTTATTTTTTAAAAATGTATAAAGTTTTCTCTCTATTTCATGTCTGACATTCAGAGAAGGTGTGCCAGAGGACTGGTTTTAGGCACTTTTCCTAATATTTGTTCTTAGTGAAACCTTCCCTTTAAACATAAATCTTTGATGAGGGCAAGGTGGGAGTGTTAGGAGGTCTTAATGTGAATTCTGTTTACAAAATCATCTGTAGCATAAGTGATTTGGGGGGAACTAGAAAGGATTCTGCAAAAATGCTTTTGACAGGGAAATTTAAGTGAGAAGCTGAACATGTCCCTACAGAGTCACTTATACAGTGTCTTTTGATCGTCATGAATGAAAGAACCTGTAACATACTGCTATTTTTGCTACGTACAGCAGAGGACACTCTGGCATTAAGTAGAATTGGCCAGTGAAGTAAAATTAAGACAGATCTAGCTAACATAGATGCACCCATTAGAAAAATGAAATATGAATGGTATTCTAGTAACCAACATCCAAATACCAGGTTTTGGAGGTATATATATATATATATATTCTGTTGTTAGGAGAAAACTGTGGGCAACTATGGAAAAATAAATATTTCTCTCATGTACAGACTAGACTATAAAGTAAATAGCAACAAACAGTAAAATTTACATGTTAAAGCAACAAAAATAAAAAGGAAGAAAAGGCAGAAAATTGGTAGAGAATTTTAGTAATGTTTGTAGAAATATGAATACCAAGAGATCTTTTATGTGTTACATACTGTATAATACACTATACAGCAAAATAGAGATTTCACTTTTCCCATAAATCTTTATAGCACATTTAAAAATTTGCAGTAATGTTTACATCAGTAACCTAATTTAAAATCTATGCTTTATCCAGTAGTGAATGGAAATTTGCCATGAGACTTACTCAAAGCAAAGTGACTGTCAGAGAGGAAGTATTGCACCATGAAGGGTTCATTTGTTGCAGAGCTTGGAAAACCTCAGTATTCATTCCGAAACAATTCATACATTAGTCACCTGCCTTTAAAAAATTCACCCACACCCACAGCAGTGGAGCTGCCAACAGATAGCAAGATTTCTTCCACACATTCCTGTGTTCGAACCGTAAGAGCATCTTCCCTCTGATTTCCTAAGAACAAAGTTCTCTGTTGCTTCTCTTCTGTCTGGGTAGTCCACTATATTCTCCCCCTCTGGAAGAAAGGAGCCACATGCAAGTGTAAGACAATGGCTGTGAATAAATTACTCGGTTGATGTTTTTGTAGAACATGGGACTGGGAAGCTCTAAGTAGTTCAAAGATGTAATTACTGTCACCAAGAGGCTGTACAGCATGCTTACTTCATGTGCAGGTTGCAGATTTTTTGTTTCTTTACCCCCTCACCCAAGGACATCCACATAAAACCCTTCATAAGAAGGAAGTTTAACCCTAGTAAAAGTTGGAAGTTTTCACATCTGTTACCTTGAAGGAATCGTAGGAAGTGTTTAAACTCATCTGTGTCTAAAATATCTATGCTTACGGTGCATTTTGGGAAAGGTAAAAAAATATCAAACCAAAGTAATACATCAGTCCACATACTTGCTTTTTTTTTTTTCACTTTTTTTCCCTTACCAAATATCTGAACATTTATATTATCCAGTTGTAATTCAAAGAGAAAGCTTGCTTCTACTGAGATGCTACATCTTGATTCAACTGTAGGGTTCTCTCAAAAGCAATTATTCCAAGGCACAAACGTGTATGTGATTGTCAGAACATTGAGCCCTGTTTCTTGGACTGTCTGCAGCAAATCTGGCTAGCTTAGCTCCCAGTACATTTGAAGGCATGATCAATGAAACTGCCTCAAGACAGGAACGTTTTGTTATCACTAAGCATTTTAAAGGTAATAGATCATAGGGGTTTAGATATTTTCCCTGAAACAGGCAAGAAAAAGCTAAATTTAAAGTGAAGTCAGCATCAAGGCAGATTGTCTGTGCTGAGTATCTCTCATCTTTCAAGCAGGGCCAAAAGAATGGCATGGGTAGCAGTTTGTGTTGGTTAACAGTGCCAAGAGAGGCAAAATGGGCAAAGCCCTGGTGAAACTGGCTTGCCTGTACTCCAGTGGTCTCGTGGTTTAGTGTGAATCAGCTGCTATTGCTCTACAGAACAACACTCTGCCTGCCAAATCCAAGAGGCATAGGCTACATTAAAAATATACACCACCCGACTACTTTGTTGTTCACCGAGCCTTCCTATCTCACTTCATGTTTTGTTGATGTGTACATGTCTTAGTCTCAGAGTCGATTTTAACTTTAGTTGTTTCCTCCAGGGCACTCCCCCAAACAGCTGTCACCTTTAGAAGTCATTTTCTCTTGAAGCTTAGAGATGCAACTGATTGATTTATTTATCCTTAGTAATATTCTATGCTTCACTGGAAGTTTTTCAGGAACCCTTATTTTACACCACTACACAGAGCAATAAAACAATCTATGTATATACTGGTTTACTGGTTTACTGAACATTGCTCATCAGCTATGTGGGGTATGAGTTGAAAACAGCTCTTGCACCAGAAAAGACCAGATATTTCTGTATAAGGATGGCGTTTTCTCATTTTAATCTTTCTCGTAGCTCTTTCTCAAATAGTGTCACCCAGGAGATGCAATAATATTAAAGGAAAAGTGAGATTTCTCTAGTCTTGTTTCATGTCTCAAGCTTTGTGTTAGTCATACCAATATCTACCTGGATCTCAAAAATACAACACTGGCAGATCAGTTCTTTTTTATTTTTCCAGGTCTGGTCCATCCACTGTAACAGTTTCTGAAGTTTTGCACTTAAAAATATTTTTCCATCTATCACAATATGCTTGTGCATCTCACAACTGAATTCTGTGTAAATGATCCTACTTCCTTATCCCAGTAAGAAAATGAAAATTGTAGATATGCAAAAAAACCACCCTGAAATATAGCTGAAGTCATTCTTGACTGAGTGACGGTAATTCAGCTGCAAATTTCTTCAGAAGCACTAAACACCATTTGTTATCTGAATAACAAGAGGGCATATCCCTGGCAGAAATTATAAATAAATAAATGCAGGATGATAAAAAAATAATAGTTGAATCGTTGTGAAGTCCTGCAGACAGAGAACAAAAGAAAGCTTAAATGGAGGGAAGAAGCCCTCTGAAGTACCATACAGGAGCTGCCTACTGGAGCCAAAAACTTCAGGTTGATTAATTGTGCTTTTATATGAGTTCCTGCCACTAAGCACTTCACCTTCTAATGTGATTCATTAAAGGCAGAAATTATTTGCTACTTAGGAGATTAACAAAAACCACTCTCTGAGATATGATCCAGTAAGGCATTCCCATATATTATGGAGAAAGATAGATTGTACAATCTTAAAAAAATATTTCCAGCATTTCTGTGATTTCTTTGGCCCTCTGTGGAGATCTAAAGATGTTTGTAGAAAGCCTTCCTTTTTTCCTAAGTCAGGCATTCAGCCAGACAGTTATGTACATCCAGCTTCTTCATCATTACGCTATTAAGTGAAGTCATATTATGTAAACATACACTGTGATTAATATATGGATGCAATCAAGTCCCAGTTTTCCTTAGTAGAGAGTGCTGTAACTAAGCAAGAAAGCACTCCGGGGTATGTATTAACTCAGGTGTGCAGAAAGGCATGTAACATTAGGCTGAGTAATTTTAAACATCTGAGCAATATATTAATGGGTCATTAATATATTGTGGATATAGCTCTTAGTCACAGCATAGAATTAATAAAGCACATTCTTGACGATAACTAATGTTATCTCTCAAGGAAAAGGAAAACACTGCAATATGCTGACATACTGTGTGAAGAACCTTCTTGAAATTACTGAAGATACAAATTTAAATTTGACTTTAAATCATAGGAAATGGGATGATTCACCTTTATGATTCAGTAGAGGACACAATGTCCCAGAAGCCATTTAACTGTAGGAAGCAGACACTGTATTTTTGTTATTTGTGTACTCAGATCATGGTTTTGGAGATGGTCGTTACCAGCATACTGTGCTACACTACCACAAGCACAGCCAGAGGGCTGAGGGAAGCACTTTTTCACCTTTACTCCAGACTCATTCAACCACATCTGGAATAGTACACTCAGTTTTGGTCTCCCTTAGTATAGGAAAAATATTTATATGCTTGAGTAAGTCCAGCAGAAGGCCACCAAGATGATCAGATGATTGGAACAGAGAAACCAGATGGGGAGAAAAAGGATACTAGGCTTGCTTCACCTGGAGAAGTGAAGGCTTTGGTGCAACCTAATGGCAGCTTTCCACTTCTTACAAGGAGGTAACTGAAAAAATGGAGCAATTCATGGACATGTGTGATGAGAAGCTGACAAACAGTGGGGATAAACTGAAATGGAAGTTCCAACTGAAAAAGATTTTTCAGGACAGGGACAGTCAGGGAGTGGAACAGAAACATTTTGCAGTCTCTATCCTTGGATATTTTCAAGACTAGACTGGACAAAATTCTTACCACCTTGTCTGACCTCATATGTGACGCTGCTTTGAGCAGGAGGATGATGGAGTAATGCTCAAGACTATGTCTCTATACTGTACCATTCACATTTGCAATGTATTTGTACAGCTTAGTTTGTACTTGTACAAGTTCAAATACATACCACACTATAGGGCATAGCTTGCTTGGCTTGCATCAGTTGGATCCACACAGGAGAGGAGGTTGTCCAGCTACACAACATTACTCTTCTATCATTTAGAGCACCTCAGGTTAACTTGAATGTCAGTGTGATCCTTCATGCAGAGGGTACTTGTCTTCTGGAGTGTGCTTACCCCCAAACTCCTACTTGAGCAGTGAGCAGGCAGAGTGGGATAGAAAGGTCTGCAATTAGAATTGTTACTTCACAGCCATCAGATGTATCTTCTACATATTAGCTGCCGGTTATGTTGTCAAAAACATCAGTTACTTTAGTAGCCACAGTTTTCTCAAATGGATGGGTGTCCATAGGTAAAATTCATGTATATTTTCATGCATACTCAATCTTCTCACTTCCTTAAACTGAAAAGAACATCTGAGAGTTGCCAGAATGGTAGGTGGCTGTTCCCAATGAATGTTTATTTGTTCACCCAAAAACCATATTTTTGAGCCCACTTTTTGAGAAAAGAACAATAAATGAAGAGAGTTTATGAAGAAAGGAAGATTGTGCAGGCAGTAGGAGCTCTTAGTTTGCTCTTGCAACATCTTCAGGAACATGACTTAAGCACAGTAATTTTGCCAGTCATTGTTGATGACAAGGTCCTCTCCTGTACTTATTCTCTGTGCCATTATTTTTTCATATCTGACTCAAAACCACATCAGAATTGGTAATGGATAAGCAGCTGTGTGCGGAAGTAAGCTGTGAATGCAATGGAAAGTCCATGTTTCTTCAGGCATCTGTGATTTATAAAATGGTGACCAGATGCACTGTCATGGTCTGATAGTGGTCCAAGGCCACCATATGCGTTATTGATAGGTGAATCGCCTATCCTATTACATCTGGCCACAGCTACTACCTAGTTCGAGGAAACCCCTTCATTTCTATGGAAGTGGGATTCTTATTTCTCTTAGCAAATGATGAGCAGGGAACAGGAAAGTTTGGAAGGTAGGTAAGGATGCTGTAGCTGAGAGTACTGTAGCAATGGTGGGAAACTGTGACTGCCCACAGGCATCGTCTGATGTTTTCCGTCTTCTGGCTGTCACAAACTGTAAGCTGTGTCACATGCCTGCAACTTTATGTCCCCAAGAGACATAATTTCCAAATCAATACATTTTACAGATGTTTGTTCTTGTCCCAGGAAGGAGAATCCAACCTTTTCATCCAGTACCCAGTGTGGAATTTGCTTTGCTTCTGTTTTAATTTGAACTGGGGACAGTGTGAGGGATAGGAGGCTCATGGCCTTCACAGTACTCTAGTGTCTTTGGAGTACTGTATAGCAGAGCAGGTCATGCCAGACCTGATTCAATTGCATCTCTCATGCCTGTGAGAATAGGACTTGCATGTGAGTAAGCTGCTTCCATGACAAGTCCAAGGTTTCCCGCCTGAGGAGCCAGATGGTACCACCCCAGAGTTGTCCGAGTGCACATCAATATGTACAGTATGCAGACAATCAGGGAGTCAGTTCTCAATGAAAAGTCCATGATTTAGCCTGACGGCACAGACACAGACATGGAAACATCTCAGTAGTGTGTTCTACTGAGAGGCCTGTGTTCTTCATTGGAGCAGAGATTTAATGCACAAGGTTTTGTTGTCAAGGTCTATTCATTTGGGGTTATGCTATGCAGAACTTTCAAATTACCCAACCTGTATCATTCTAAATGCAATCTGATGCATTTTTTTAAGTTGCAGTGCTAATGTAGCTACTGGTATTTTTCTTGGAAACTAGGTGTCACTAGTGGTTTAGAAATAGCAGAAACAGTTTCATTCCTATGTGCTTATTTTTCCTGAAACTCGTTTATAGCTTCTCAGACTCTCCCCATGCACCTCCAAAAGAGCATGGAGCTGTCTTCTCTGTAACTGAAGACTGAAATTAGATCCTTCTGTAGCCTTCTTTTCACCAAGCCAAAGAAACATGGGTCCTTTGTCCTTGTTTGTGTGTCATCTTAATCATCCTGGTCTCTCTTTGTGAAATTTCCTCAGTTTTTTGCTTTACTCTTTGTACTGCAGGACCCAAAACCAGACTCAGTTCTCCAGGCATGGTCTTAAAAGTGCCAAGCAGAAGGCAAGAACTGCGTCCTTGACCTGGCCATGTTGTAGTAATACTGCCCAGTATGGGATGATCCTCCATCCTCACTATTCATGCCTGTTCCACTTTCAGTCTCTAGGACTTGAAAGACCGTTCCTGCAGAGCTTCTCCTCAGGCAGTGCTCTGCAGCTCCAGCAGTCCACACAGAGCAGCTGCATTGCAGAGTCCTGGGACTCTGCACTTTTCTCTCTAGAGCTTCATGGCATTTCTGGCAGCCCACTGAGGCTCATCCAAAAGTCTGCCCTACTCACCAGTGCACTGACTGCCTTCCCCCACCTCCCCATCTGCCCACCGGTGTGCTGTTAACTGCAGATTTGCTGAGGGTACGTGCTGTCTCCTTGCCTAGGTCATTCATAGGCATTAACCAGTATTGATCCTGCTACTGGCCTCAGGTCCCTCCAGTGGGGCACACCTAGTGATTGCCCATCATTTGAACTTTGTACCACTGATGACAAACCTTGGAGCCTGGTGATCCAGCCATTGTTCAGCACCTAGTAGTCTGCTTCTCTAGTCTTATGTCTCACTGAGTTCCTAGAAAGATATTGTGGGACACTGTGCTAGGCCTTCATGTTCCTGGATATATTTTCCAGGAGGATTTGTTCCATAAACTTTCTAGAGACTGAGGTTAGCCTGACTAGCTGGTAGCCTATGGTTTCCCCCTTCTTACCAACCTTGAAGGGTTGGTAAGATTCTCTATCCTCTCATGGTGATAATAGCCAAGATTGTAATCAAGTATTACATCTTCAACCACTATTTCCTTGTCCGTGAGTAAGGAACCCAGCAGAAGCACCTCCAGCGCTTCACCCATCCAGAAGCTGTATGAAAGAATTGCATCTAAATTCTGGAAATTTCCTGAATTCTTGTGCTTTGCCGTGTTGATCTGACAGTGGATACCCAACAATAACAGTATTATACAGTGCTGAAAATAAAAAATGTCATATAATACATTCTTATTTTCAAGGTGGGTTATCAAAGTTCGCTTAAAAATCAAAGCATGGAAGAAATTCAAGACCAGCATAGTCCTTTTAAGTAAGGAACTTGTCACGTAATCATTATATACTAAAAATCCTTCGTTAAGTTTCGTAGTATATGTATAAATCCATTTTTTAAACACTTCTCAAAGAAAATGTACAGATTCAATAAAGTGTTCATAACACTATGGTCTGCAGTATTGTTCTGTATGATCAAGGGATGGATGCATATGAATGAGTCATGCTGTTAAGATACATATAAGCTGTTTTTCTTTGCAGAAAGGAACTCCACTGCTGTGAAAGGCCTGAAGTAAACTTCACTGTGGTCCAGGCAGAAAATGGCAGAAAGAATGTCCCCCCAGGGAAGCCTTATATCAGTGATGGAAATTTAAGCAGCTCCTTACAATTTCAGCTTGCACAGAATGATGGTACTGATCATCAACAATTCAGAACTAATTTCCTGATCATTCTACCATCTCTGTTCAGGGCCAAGATAAAAAAAAAAAAAAAGGCATATTTAAATAATGTAGAAGCAATTCCTCATTGTATTGTTCTTGGTTACTGCCTGGTATTTTCAATCAGACCTATTTAGTTGTGATCAAAGTAATTCTTGTTTCATGAATAAATGAATGAAATAACCCAGCTGTCTGACCCAGGAATTGCTCAAAGCATTTTAAGAAAGAAAGATGATCAGTTGTATGTTTGAATACAGTCCTCGTGGCACAGGTAGATGAGATTTCCTGCAGATAAATACATATCCTAATGAGATTAAACAACACTTTAGAGTTATATTGTTTTCAAATCACAACAATTAATCACATAACTGATTTCTCCATGTTGAGACAGATATCGGTTTGCTTGTACTCAACAGACTATCTTTCCAGCACCCCTTCCCACCCTGGATATTCCAAAAAGCTCTATGAAGTCCTCTAGGCATCATCAGTATGAAATAGTGTCAGAAGAATTTGGCAGGATGGGGACGTACTGATTGCCAGAACTGCCTGTACTGCTGCTTTTATAAGGAAGGAGCTTGAGTTCTCTCAGTTCCATTGGTCTCGTGAGGTACCAGGACTATGCCAACAGACTTCATATAATATCATCAAGAAATTTGGGTCACTTCAAGCAATCAATGCTTGCTGTTGTATAGTGTATGATTTGTACTGAAAATGAACTGAAGTTCCACCCTCCCAGTGACTGAAAACTTGTGCTGTTGTTTAGTATTTTTTAAATCTGAATCTTGCTATGTGCAGTGGGGCTAGCCACACACCACAGACAACTGTCCTGAGTTAACCCCTGCTATACCTATATGGTAAGCACCTCATTGTAATGCAGGTATCCCTCTCGGGATCCAATGCATGGCTGCCAAATGTACTTATTTTGATGTGTCTGTATTTGCTGTTGGCCACCATGTCATTTACTCCTTACCATTCTCCACCTGTCTTTAAGTCTCAAAGCTTAAAGGGCCTGCCAAAAGTTCCTAAGGGTCGTCTCCCATTCAGCATGAAAAATACCACAAAATCAATCCTTCCCTCTCTACCCCCAAACTTTGACTTTATAGAGCAGAAAATATACCTGCCAAAGACCAATTTACTACTTGAACTGGGAATCACTCAGGTACTGAAACACTACTTGCAGGTCTATTTTCATCCTAACACATGGGAATTAGATAAACAGTTGAAAAAGAGTGGAAATTTTACAGATCCATGTGATCTATAGCATAGCATAGATGCATAGCAAAATGGTTTCAGTCTTAGTATAGGGTTGGTAAACCAATGAAAACCATATTTTGCCACAAATGGCTTCTGGCAGAATGTGGAATGTCCTCATTGTAAGTGCAATTTTAACCTGTTCCCAGCGTGGCAAGGCCAGACTTAGGTCTCCAGGCCTTTTTCCTCCCTTTTGTTTTTTAAACTCGTAAATTCATGATCTGAGTTTCTTGTTTATAGCAAAGGTGATTCTCATCTTTCTTATACTGTGCCAATATACCATCAGTGAGCTCAGCAGAACATACCAGTGTATAGCAGTCCTACAGCAGGGTTTGGAGGTCACCTCCAGTTTGCACAGCCCGTGACTCTCTCACTGATATCACTGTGCAGTCACTGACAAGCTTAAATGCGTATCCTTGCCCACCAGATTTAAGATAAAATGGAATTCAACTGACGTTTTTGGAGCTTTCCCTATACTCATGGTTATTATTCTGATCTGGATGTGGATAGACACATGATGCTGTGAACACTGCAGCGCGATGAACTGCACATTGAGGCACACTGAGAACTACTTTGGCTTTTGCTCATGTCAGTACTTGCCAAGAGAGTAGGAGCAATCTTTTCAAATGAGCCCTTATTGATTTGAGTGATTGTATTTTCTATTTTGTAATTGCATTTTGCATAATCTAAGAAATACTTTCCAGAAGTTCAAATTACATACAACTAATATTCACTGATTCTTTACATTTGCCTTTGGCCTTGATTACAAACTATTCTCAGTTTAAAATACAGCTTTAATATTACAGTATATATTATCACAGTAAGATTGCTAACTATGTATTTCTTCCAATCTGCTGTAAAAAGATCCATTCAGTCCCATATTTTCTGTTTGGACTGTAAAATTTATCTGATAGAGTACAAAAAGCCAGGAGAAACAGCAGTCAACATGCCACTAACTGTATTGGTGCCACAGAACAGATCTTAAACATCAATGTCAAAATTAAAAGTGATATAAAGGTAGCTGCCAGTGAAAGAATTTCTTGGAAAAAAATGGACTGTGAAACAAATGAAAGAACTTGCACAGAAGTCAGAGCTGGTATCATCTTAAAAATGAAAAGAAAGAGCAAAATGCAAGCAAGGCAAAACAAGATTATTATTTTGCAACTTAGGCTCTCAAGAGTCTCCAGAATAAATTTTCCCATTTCTACGCTCATTTGTTTAACAAATGTTTTTTGTTCTGTTCATGTGCGTGTAGTAAATGAGAGTTTCTGATGACACATCTCAGCTAAATGCTTTGTGTGCCACCATGTGTTACCCAGGTAGAACCTCTGATTGCAGCTCCCATTTATCATTTGATAAGTTAGATGTAACCACTGGATTTTGTTTTCATTAAGGAGTGATGCATGGAAAGTTGATCTCTATAGCAAGACTGGTTGGTATTTCACTTTGTTCTGCAACTACTGGTTTATAGGTTGCCATTTTTTCCTTTTTATCAACTATTTTCCTTTCTCCATTAATAAGAAAATGGATCTTTTCTAGGTTACAAGTGCTCTTCTATACTGCTGAACAAATTCAGCATAGAAGAAAAACCCATCTGCTTTATTTTCTCATAAATGAGTATAAGAAACTAACAAGGCTGAGATTAAATCTTATTACCCTCACCAGTAAATTTCAGACCTTATCACAGCCCTCACAAAGCTTAGGCAGATCTTGCAGTGTGCCTTGCAATTCAACTCTGAATGCCTATTCAGTCCAAGAGGAAAGCAGGTGCCAAAACAAAGCATTTGCCTTGGAAAAGCAGAGAAGTGAGCAGCTCCCATCTAATTGTAGTAAGAGAGGCCACCTTTGCTGCCTGCAGCTACCTGCATTCACAGCTTCACTAGAGTTACAGCCTTTGCAGTAACAATCTCCTCTGAGATGAGCATTTGGCCACACCTTCTGGTAAAGCTACACTTTCTTCCTCCATCCACTTCCAGCCATAGCCAACCCCACTGGCATAGTGACTGGGTGTCACTTCTGTGATGAGATCTCAGAGACTCTCATAACCTTTGTGTCTTAGGAAGAGCAATGCAAAATTATGCTTTAAGAAAGGGAAAAGCTATTCTAGGGAAAAGCATTCAGAGTGAAACAATAAAATAGAGACCCTGAAAGTAGTCTTTGGACAAAATAACCCAGAAGAAAACCAAGAGCTTCCAAACAAACCTCTTCTGAAAACAGCAGATTGAAAAGAAAGTTTTTTCTTTATTCTTTAAGCAGGCCTGTAATAGTTGAAGATATGTAATAAATACCAATTCAGTTGAAAGATTAAGTTATTGACTAACCATTCTGCATGTAGATTGTTTTCAGAATATTTTAGCAGTTTCTGTGTTAAACTTCTTTACCGGCATTGCCTCTTGGGGTGGTGGGAGCTCCAGGAGCTAGGCTTGTGAAAGGTAAAAGTGGCTCCTAATTTAAGGGCTGTGTGATACAGCTATAAATTTATTCTTCAAAAAGGAACTACCCAGATGCACAAAACTGCAGTGAGATAGCCATACCAGCAGAGATCATGATAGATAAACAGCAAAGTTCCTTTTCTGCCATGAACACCAACTGTTAACAGACTTGGTGGCATGTGACTGCTGAAAGGACTGCAAAAATATGATAATTTTTTTAATGTTTCTGATTTGAGTGAGTGTAAATGTAAAGCTAAGCCTTTTTATTCTTTTTACCAACCCTGGGGCAAGAAACCAGACCTTGCTTCTACCTAGCACTACAGCAGGGTTGTTGTGGTTCAGTTTCAGAGGAGCAGGTCTACTGGCTAGGAATCAGCAGAGCACCTCAGGTTCTGCTCTGCCACTTCTAGACTTACCCTTCGCACTTGCCGCAGGAGACAACCTTGCTCTTGCCAGAGGCACATTTTCTCTGACAAGAAGATGGCTTCCTTAGACAGAGCGTGTGTGAAGTTCATTTTTCTTTCACGTCTCTACTCCCCAGGCGATTCAAGTGGTGCGGTTTCCTACAGCATGGCATTTAATTTTTGTTCCAGAGGGACCCTTCACCTCCACTGCTTCTCCAACCATTTTGTTTGAAGTTATTTATTTCTTTCCCCAGCACAAGCTTCAGTGCTTAGTTCACTCTTGTCTGGATAAAGGGATTACCAGGAATTTTAATACAAAATGATTTTCTGAAGAAGAGCCTTGTGCCGCATGCCAAGAGAACAATTAAGGAATCACTGTTAGACTGCAGCCGAGTTTGATGCCATGAACATGGAGTGTTTGCTTTTGGATGTCTGCAGAACATCATTAATCATGGTGTTTCTGGCTCCCACAGCCCTGTTCTCGTGGTGTTCCTCCTCCGACTCCTCTGAGCAATCTGTTTACTAATGACTAGCTCCAGTGCAAGAGGTTTAAAGGCTGAGAGGCTGAGCTCAGGACCCCGTCAGGCTACAGGCTTTTATCATCTTCTCTGGGAATTCTTTTTTGACAGTGTCTGTCTCTCCTCTCCTCTGTCAACAACTGATTGAGTTATGATTTGGGCACCTCTCTTCCAACTGCAGTTAGGAATGGTCCTCTAGGGTTTTCCTCTCACATCAGTACCGTTATATTTCTTTTCCACTGTGATTTTCTTTAGTTTTCTTAAAAAAAAAAGAAGGAACCCACCCCTACTTCCTTGCTTGGTAGCTTTTACAATTTTTTGGAAAAAATTAAATTGCCAGAAAAACCCTCAAACCAAAACCCTCTAAACCAAATCAAAACTAAGAAAACAGAGAATAAAATGGAAAAAATTGGGTTGCAGAAATGTTTTCCTCTTTATATTCAGCAGCAAAAATGAAAAAAGGAAGAAAGGAAAAAAAACCTGACCCCAAAAGGCAACTTAAAAAATATTTTCTATTAGATCGTAAAAAATAGTGATCTATAAAACAGTATGTTACAAAAATGTCTATATTTAGTGTGAAGCAATTTTAGGAACAGGTATAATCTAGTCACAAATAGAAAAGATATTTTCTTTCTTAAAATAATCTATACAAATAACAATTCCAGTAGCAAAATATTTCCTGTCTGAAGTTATATCCTTGTGTTTGATAGATTTTCCCCTTGAATTTTTCTAATTCTTTTTTAAATCCAATTTTACTTTGATGCTTGCAATTAACCTATAACAATGGATTCTGGAGTTTAATTTTATTCTGTGTTAAAACTTACTTCCTTTTGAGTTGCTGGTAACTTTAGTAAATCCCTCCTATTTTCTGTATTAAACACTTCCTACCCATTTTCTCCCTTTCTACTGCAACTCACAGAATTCTGTTATCACCACTCTGTCATCACTCCTCGAGGCTGGCAAATCCTGGCCTGTATGCATCTGGTACAGCAGTTTTTGTCATAAAAGCCGAAGTGATATTAAGCCTCTGTAACCTAAATAACTTGCATTGTACAAACCACCTGGAAGACTAATTCCCACTCATTTACACTTGAGACCCTAAGTAATTTTACATAAGTCACTCCTGTAACAACTGCAGTCATTTAACCCCTCAGTATATGACCTCTTCTCTTAAAAAAATTACTGATGCCAATACTACTAAGGCCTGTAGTTCATTCCTGAAAGTTAGCATCATTTTAGATGCTCACAGTTGCTCCTCTATTGCTACTAGTAGTACTCAAGATTGGTGTGATGTACACTACAAGATATATCTGTAAGCTTGAAACCTGAAGGCATAGATTGTACACTACTGGTATACCATAACTGTCAATTTGAGAAATATATCCTGTCCTTGATCCTAAGACTTTACCTACCTTAATGGACAAAAGTGTGGCACAAAGACCTTTTGCAGGAGTACCTTCTTATTCTTGGAAAACAATTCTGCATTAGCTCAGCTGAAAATGTATAATTTAGTAATGATGTCTTGAGTAATCATTCTTGTAAATATCCTTAGCTGCATTTTTGTCTATAAAGTCAGAAGGGAGAAATGTCAAGGGAAAACCCCCAAAATTTTAACATACTTTAAAAATTGTAACTGTTTTAAATTAAATACTGTGTTTTGACTGGGAGAGTTAGTCCTCTTTCTCTCTCAATCACAAGATATTAGTTCTTGTAATGCTCTAGACAAAATATTCTATCATTTGCTTATGTGCAATCTTCATTAATTGGTAATGAGACTATATTGAATTGAAAAAGAACTACCTTTTATGGAGGAAAATTTCTATTATATGCTCTACTTCAAGTGAACACATTCCATCTTTGTCAAAGGCAGACGTATGTACAGGGTAGTAACAGAATATGTTCTGCTGTACCACATTACTCACATATGAATTTGGTTTTACATGTACAGAAGACTGAGTGCCAGATCCTGCTAAGGTTGCTTATGTGAATTGTACTATTTATTTTGTACTTGACTGTACAAGGAAAGCTGAATATAGCTCACTGTATTTTTAAAGCACAAAGGAAAACTTACTTCTCCACTTCCTAGTAGTTTTATTTCAACGTAAGAAATCACAAACAAAAAAGAATTAATTTCCATGAGTGTGAAAGAGCAGAGAGTTTTTAGCTATATTTTGCAGCCAGTTTTTCTCTGATGTTAGGAAGAAGAAGAAAATTCTGCATTATCTGGTTTTCCCAGTACATTTAGCAGGGCTTTAAGGTAGGACCTCCCTGTGTGATAATTTTCTATGCTTCCTTGTGTTACAAGCTGCTCTTGAGGCAGGGTAACTGAGGTTCTTGTTAATAGGTCCCTTGGGGCAGATTAGAGTGAAACAACACTGAGCGTCTAGAGTTTATACACACACACACACACATACGTACATATAGACATGGCAGGTTTATTTTGGAACAATTTGGTTGCAATAGAAAGGAGGTATGTAGCCCTTTTGGTTATTATCTATAGAAAGAAAATGATATGAAAGTATAAAAATATCACTTAAGAAAATATATAAGGAAAAGAAAGAGAGAAAGAAAGAGAGAAAGAGAGAAGGAGAGGAAGGAAGGAAGGAGGGAAGAAAGGATAAGGGTAGATAGCAGAAAGGAATGATATCACCACTGGTATATCCAGCAATGAGATGATTGTTGCAATTTAGATGTCTATTGGTTGAAGTGATGGCCGCAGTCTTGATCTGTTGGGAGTGGGCGAAGCCCAGGAAACACAAACCTCAGTGGGTTAACATACTTTCAGGTTTAGGTGGGAACACCCAGGTGCCTCTCCTGGGGAGAAGTTTTACACTGGCTGTTGCAACACTGTAGATCAGTCCTCTGGTGGACGGCCCCATAAATGAGTCTGGGGCGCTTTGGGGGTCTTTGATGTGATGCCTTAAGGTCCTTTTAGTTTTTTGATTTTTCTAATTTTTATAAGTTTTACAAGTAGTTATATAGCAGAAGTAGATTTAGAAGCGGCAGCATTTCATTCCTTTACCCTTAACACAGAAGCTACATAGATTTCCAACCCTCTAACCCCATTCTATGCTCCCCATATCAATTCTACCCCTGGATTCCATTAGAACATGTTTAGTCTCACTCTAAGATAGGCCTGTTCTGTTTGGAGAATTCTTGTATCTTGGCCTAAACCGCAGAGTACAGTCAAACTCTAGGTAACTATGTGCCCCCCGTACCCCGAAGAAGATGAAGATTGATGAAGACAGGGTCCCAAAAAGACCCCCACCTCAATTCCCCAGGGGCAGGCCGAGGGTGGTCCAGGGCAAAAGCCACAGGGTGGGAAAACCTGGGATTGGACAGGCAGTATTATAAATTGCAACATCTGAGACATAGGGATTGGTGTGCATCTTGTAATCTTATGCCTCAGAGGCACAAATTAAAACCCTTTCCTTATCTCACCTTCAAAACTAAAATGTCTCAGAGTTTTTTCTCCCTGAATTTTATTTTAGGCATCAGGTGGTTTATGACACCTGTGACATGACCACTGTTTCTCACGCCAGTGTAATCGAGCTAGTTATGCCCCATCAGAAGGGAAGAATACCTTCAGGCCTATGTGTGAAGGTCCCAATATTTTCCCTAGAGGAGGGTTTTACACCTGAGCCAGCTGTGTAAGGGAGGACAGTGGCATGATAAAAAGCAGTATCTTACCTCTCAGGATCTGCTTCTTATTGGCCTTTACCCTCCTCTGGCTCAAAAACCAGCTTGCTAAACAAAGGTCGGTTTGTTATGGTCATCCTCTGCTGGTGGGTGCACAATCCCCCTGCTGGAGGGCTGTTCTTCTACAGATCAGAGGTTTCACCACCACACACCGAAAACTACTCCTTTCTTTCAGTTACTGGGTGCAAACCTGGCCTCAGCAAAGCACCCTGCTGGTTTTGCAAATGGCCAGTTGTTTGAGTCATTAACCTTTAACATTTCAGTCTCTCACACCTTGTTTTTCCAGTGCATACTAGAATTGTCTAATCAGTTAGAGCTGGGCAGATACCTGAACCGTGCTTTTGGGCAGACATCAGGCACTGAGTGACACAGCTCCACACTAACACTCTGTCACAGTCAGGGTACTGTCACATGCTGCTTACAACAGCTGCAGTTCTGCACCATGTTACTACAGGTTGTTAGCTATTACACTGAGCTAGGTAAAGAGGATGAATCATTGTGTTCTTGAGAAATGCTCTGGCACAAAATGTCTTGTCACAAAACGTTATTAAATGGACACTCAGACAGTTTAAAGCTGTCTCCAGGTTCACTGGCTCTGACTGATTTCGAAACATCACATCGATTAGCTTTTACAAAGTAATTTGCAGAAAGCATTACTCAAAATACATAGGAATGCGTCAAAGTCACTGAGACGTGTAATGTTCTTTATATAGTACACCATTTAAAAATAAACATGCTTTCAGCTTATCTGCCTTCCAATAGCTCCAAAGTATTATAATTATTTTTGGATGGTTGGCCTATAAACCGGGATAGGATATTTTAAACAACTGTTCTCTTTAAAAGAATCACATTATTTTCATGCCTTGGCATGATTTCTCACATAGTGACAGAGCCAGGTATTTCTAGTGTAAAGGTCCAAACAATGATCTGACAGAATATTATCATGTCTTATTGGATTCATACATGGCTTGCTGTTACAGCTCTGTATCAACAGGAATCCAAATCCTGCTAGTGATAGAAATATGTTTATTATTTACAAGACAGAAAGGAGATTTCAGACAAAGTTATTTGCACCAAAAGCAAGACTCGGTTTGTTTTGATTTCTGAAGTGTTTTGTTCACATTTTTCCATGGGTTTTTTTTGTGTTATACATTGTCATCAACTTTTTTTTCCTGTGAATTTCTAATGGGAATAATGATAAATAACTGCTAATGTATTATTATAATACATTTATAGAAGTTTTCAGTTTGTCCTATCTGTTCCATCCTGTTGCTACTACCTGATGACCCTTTTGAAATGGCAGAACTCCGAAATACTTTTTGGCAATGAAAATGGATGATTAGAGGCTTTCCTGCCATTGCATATACATGTAGCTTTCTGAAATTTAGCTTGATTTAATCCTTATGTTCATTCATCTAGAAAAGCCTGGGTGTAACAGATGTAGTCTACACACATATCCTTTGGATTTTAACAACGAAGTTAATAGGACTTTTCATGCTTCATCCATTTCTCTGATTGTGGACCAATTCACAGTAATGCACAGTTACAGTTTTGCATAACTTTATTACAATGAGGCTCTCTGATTCTAAGTGCATCTTGGAGTGAAATCCTTTCTCCACTGGAGCACATAATAAAACTTCCACTGATTTCTGTAAGGTTCATTGACTTCACCTCTGTTTATTTTATTAGGCTTCAACTGTGTAATTCAGATCTTGTTCTGGATTTCAAACACTGCAAAATTTGAGAAAATCTAAATCCCAGGTTTAACAATTGCCCATCTTTCATGAACGTGTACTCACTAAAAAAAGGCATTTTGGGACCGAATACAAAAAATACTATTTTTTCATTGGTATTTGGTTGAGCAGATTTTTTGCTTGGATAGGGACTATCCAGCTTACTGCAGTATCTCTGTGATTTAAAGTGAGAGTATTTTATCACATCATTCAAACTTTAAAGTCCTGCTGGCAAGCTACACAAAAGGTATCATACCAGTTTCCTGACAATTGCCCCAGAATCCTATTAACTTCCCTGCACATAATAATGTATAAATCCTAGTATGATTCATACAGGTTCTCTAACCATTAAACACCACTACAGTGGTTGACATAAGTTTTGTCCAGAATTGTACATTTAGTCCTGACCTGGTTCAAATAATGGAAAAATAATTTTGTAATATGTATTGTCATTCTGAAGTTTCTTTGATTCTGAAGGCTTAAGAGGAGAGATTTTTGTTTTTCCACCCACATGTTTGTGACCTTTCAGAAGAGAATATTCAAATAGTTATTTTTTCCTGTTTGTACTTTTTTCCTTTGAGTATAAAAAATGAACAAAGCTCAAGGTTTATTTTGGGTTGCTTTTTTTTTCCAACTACTTTTCTTCTTTGCTATTCTACAACTACTCAAAATGACTCCAATTCTGAAGCAGTTATCAGATCTGCACTCACATATTTTTTCAAATGTATGGAAGTGCTGAAAAATTCCTGGCACAAAGAAGAGAGTATAAAAATAAAAAGATAGAGGAAAGATGGTAGACAACAATTTTTTATACAAGGAGGAAGAAAAGAGAAAAAAAATTGTTTGCCATTCAAATTAAGTTTATTTCTGTGAAAATGAAAAGAAAATGAAAAAATGAGAAGTAAATTTTTAATTAAAAAAAGATTTTTTAATGAAAAATTTGATAGTTTTGCTTCTGAGGCTGTTGGTGATGACTCAGTTTCACTAGAGAGCTACCAGAACCCAAACCAAAGCTGTACATCAGCTAGCTAGCCAATTTACATAAACCAAAATAAATTGTAATATTTTGATTTTGGGATAATATATTTTCTACTAAAACAAGGCAGAATCTGTCACCTACAGGAAGGTAAAACATCCAGAAACATCTGTTAAGAATCAGAAGACATTCAACCATGCCATCTCTCCAGGATTCCTTATGGTTTGGGAGAGGCAAGTGCTCCTCTAGACACTCATTGTTCTACTTTGATTGCCACAATGGGGACTTGAGAACACAGAGGAACTGTTTCAATATATAGTGCTTGTATTGGGGATAAGGAAAAATATCGCTTTTGGCTACAAATGGACTTCTCTCTGTCTTGGATTCACTCATATAAGACAAGTTCAATAGCACTTCCCTGGGTTACACCCATTACTGTGCTAAAGCAAACCTGTAAAGTTTAAAATTACACTCTTATTGTTTTGCCGACATAATGTATATGTCATTAATAATAACAATTGTCAAGGCATTATTGTTCAGCCAGTTTATCATTTTTATCAGATTGCATTAGAAAGATTAGGCAATGCAATATTTACATTAGTGATTCCTCACACCTCTCTGTAGAACCTCTTTCCAGGTGTACCTTGCTATAAATTTTTCCAGATACACCTGGATACAGCAAGAAATTTCAGCTTCTCACTCCTGCTTCAGAACATTATCTTGGAGATGAGTTGTTTATCATTTATATTATTATATATGTTATTATATTATTTATATTATTATATAAAATGGTAAAGATGAATGATTTATGATAATCACTCAACAGCAGTGAAGTTAGTACTGCGTAATGTGTGGGTTGTTGTACCAGCTGAGTAAACCTATTAACTGTGCAGAATAACTGCATAATACTCCAGTCATTGAATTGTTTAATGATACACTTATAATAGAAGCTGTCCCAGATGTCTGTGTCTTAAAAATTATGCTCAGACATCATATTTAAGAGGTTTTATATTTTTATGCAAGAATAAAAGAAAGCAAAGGCTGAATGCAGTGGCTTAAAGTATTAATTTAGCAAGATACCCAACTGTGTGCCCATAAGTATAAATATCTCTGTCAAAATCAATGGGGCTTAAGAATCATTGCAGAATTGCTCTTACCCTGGAAGAGCATGGATGCAGCAATGTCATCAGAATTCAGAAAGGAGGAAGAATGGAACAAATAATATCAAAGTGTAAGCCTGCTGTATCAGTACTCATTTGGGATGAAGTATTATCAATGAATAAGTAATCAGTACTGCTTAGTAAACAGCAAGTAAGCTGTTTGCAAGCACATGCAAATCAAAATAAGATGATTTATTGTCTTGGATGCCCTCTGGAATGCAATGTTAATTTGTTTCTGTTTTACAGTAATTATAGTCTTGCAATACAGACCTGAATACAATGTGGTGGAATATTGATGTGTCGTGCTGTTTCAGAGCCCATAAAAGAAAGAACAGAATTGAAGATTACTGAGATTGTTGAAAAAGTTCCTCTATGCCCATCCCTCATAATTAGGCTCCTCTGAAGTTTCTTTAAATCAGAAATTAAAGTCTTGCCCCAAATTTTGAAACTAGACTGTACAAGGATCACTCTGCTTCCCAAAAACTGGCAATAAAATTCTCTCTTAATTATAATCTGAACACGAGCAGGTCCTAAAATGGCTGTTCCTGAACTGTTTAAGCAGAGAGCTCAGCTATACATCTATTTTTTCAGAGATAGTCTTTTGTCACAGCATTCAGATTCTTTTCAGCTGACCCCAGAAGCTGGCACTGTACATGAAATTGCTGTTGCAAAGCCAAAATACCAGTAAAAAAGGGTATTAGAAGGGCTTTCAAACAAACAAGGAGAGGAGCAAAAGGTAAAATCAGACACTGGTACTGGAGAAATAAACCACACAATAATATCTGGATTCTGCATCTGCCCAGCATTTGTAATTTCTGGCAATGAGTAACTGCTGTTGGAGAAGTAAATAAAGAAGGACGACAAAAGAATCAAGCTCAACACCATGACTGTAAAGATCAGACAGGGCCAAGTTAATAATGAAATAACATTGATGGGCAAAGACTGTAACAGCTTTTTTGACTCTTCCTGTTTTTTAAAAAAAGAGTCAGTCCTGCACATGCTGCAGACAGGGTAATGGTGATATGCCAAAAGCAAAATTGTATTTTGGTCTACCAAAGCTAATTTAGCATACAGATGTGTCAAAATAACACAGGTAAACATCTTTCACTCTGCTTATGAAGTTGACATTTTAGCTTGTTCTTTTCATTCCGCAAAAGGAAAACATGCTGTCTAGACCAAAAGGTGTATAGATGCCAGACAGTGCCAGAAAACTGTTTGTATTTAGCACAGAGATGCAGTTCTTTATCCTGGGTGGATCGTAAAGACTCAATTTGAAAAGATGTGGAGTAGAGAAATTATGTCCTCATGATTTATCTTTTTATAAAATTCTTCTGAGCTTCAACTTAAACATGTTCCAATGTTATTTTGAGACCCAGGAAGAGTGCTGTAGGGTACTACAGAACAGTCACATCATATTCTTCTAATGACAGAGGATAATTTTGGCCATTTAGTACAAAGTCTTGTGCTGGGAGAAGGAAGAATTGCTTCATCCCAGTGGAACAGTATCTTCTATTGGGCCCAATCCTAACTAAGAGTGTAAAAAGAGTGCTCCAGTGTTTTCCAGGACACCTCCCAAGTGTCCCAAGTGAAGTCAAACAACTAGAGTGAGGATGTCCTTTTCTTCTTTATGGGAATAAGCTGCAGAAAGTAGCTTCAACATGCACTTTCTGCTCTGTGTCACAGACAAATGGTTTTATAATTCCAGGGGAACACAACTACCTTGGAAACTGGTAGTCATACAAAGAGAGATAATACCTGAAGCATCTACATCTCAACTGATAGAAAGTTTTATGTGTCTAGGACAGATATCTTAAATGTCAGTCTATTACATTGGGGGCTTCATGTAGGAGAAAGCAGTAATATATAATTTTCCAAGCAATCTGTCCTGCTACCAAGTTGGCTGCCATATCTCATACAGCATATGGGTCTCCCTGAGTTTCTGTGGCTTCATATTAACCATGAATCATTATGGCTAATTCTGACCCCAATAGGAAATGATGCAATGTCTGGGTCTTTTGTAAATTATCACCATTATTTTTGCCTCTCCACAAGACATGTTCTCATATGAAAGTTAAAGGAGTCCAGCAGGTCAAAAGTCTGTACAATGACCTGACCTAAGGCCCAGTGCTGGATATAGATGACATCTTACATGAGACAAGTCCTTCTTTTGATCAGCATCATCTATTAGATGTGGTATTTCATTAGCCATAGAGGGAGCCAGAAGGCAATGCTGGTCATGTTTGCAGTAAAAAAAAAAAGATGCTGAGTAGTAGATCTTGCCAACAATAGACCTACTCTGTTCCTCCTGCGTAACTGCTGTGGATCTGCACCTGTGTGGGTACAGTCACTGCCTCTGTCTGCCTTGGTGTGACACTTGGTTGATGTTGTCCTAAACATGTAACAGCTTTCTGAAACTCAGATCTGTTTTATCTTTTGTCATATGAAATGTGTAGAATGGGTTTCGAGACAACAGGTAGTCCACAGCATCCTACAAAGCCTTTATCTTACTATATTGCTACTCATTAACCTGTGCTTGCTGGGTCTTTCCGAATCCTAACGCCGCAGACACCTGGAATTACAGCCAGCATAGAACATACTTGGGAATTTGCCACCTATCCAGCGGAGAAAGTCTCATTAAGTGCTTGGAAATTAGGAGGGCAGATGAAAAGATAATGTAATATTATTTTTTTAAAAGTATTTTGATTTTAAACTAGTCTGATGGGGTTTTAAGTGACCTGGGGGAGAAAGAAGTGTCAGCTATGAATTTGGGGCTAAAAAGCAGGATACAGAACTTCCTATTCTAAACAAAATGAACATAAAGCAAAGCAAGGGTGTTAAGCAGGCAAAAAATGCAGAACGAAGTTTGAAAATTCTGCTTTAATTCCAACCTTTGTATTTATGCATTAAAGTAAAGCTATGCATTGCATGTTTTAAAATGATTTATGAAATAATAAGATTCACAGTTTACTGCAACCTGGAATTGTTTATAAAATCTCACAAACAGCAATCCTGTGGGCAACAGCTGCGCTCAGCTGTGAGCAAAAGCTCTTCACTCTGAAAAAGTGACACTTTGAGAAATCTATGCATTTCCCCCCACCCCCCCACCCAGAGCCTGCAGAAAAAAAGTGTTAGGACAGTCTGTTGGAAGACAAAATTTATATGCTTTCCTTAAAAAAAAAACTTCCATAGTACCCCTGGGAAATTGAGGGCTGGGGAAGGAAGAAGGTGTGAAATGTGTGGAAATGTTTATGAAACTGCATATTCATTTCACTCAGTTGGAATTTCTCTCAGTCTTCATCACACAGAGCAGCAGGAGTAAAGAAGCTAGTTTAAGCTCAATAGAAGTCAATGAACTCATCATCTGTGATCCTTCTGTGTGTGGCCAGTCTTCGCGAACGAAGATTTTGGGAAAGGTCTTTTACCGTTCAAGCCTGTGCAATGGATTTTTTAGGTGAGACACAGCCTGCGCTGAACTGAGCCCACCCTTTAATCCTAAGGTTCATCTGCCGGGGCCAAGCAAGCTTGAACAATGGCAGTGAGGTCCTCAGGACGTAGGTTTGTTTAGAGTGACCTTCTCATAGATGGATGCCCTTACAGGGCTGACAGCTCCATCTGCCCGGGGGAGTTCCCTGATCCTTCTGTAGTCAATGGAGAAAGGCAAAAGGTCTACCAGACAAAGGCAGCAGAGAAGGAGCTCATTTTATGCCCTCTGGGCAACTCTCTTTCCTTATCAACTATAGACACCTAGGAGGTCCCAAGACTACTAATTTTGGCATCTAAGATCCCTGAAGCATGAAAGTGTGATTATAGCCACAGAATGATTTATGTCCTGGAGACTGGGGAACATTAACAGGACTGGGTCTGTTCATGGTGCCCCAGGTGGCCTCGTCCTTGCTGTGTTTCCAAGAACAGTTTTTTCCTCTGGAAAACAGCATTAAATTTTTCCCTTTTTTTGAATTGATTAGTTGACATAGTCTGGATGGGTGTCAGAGGATGAACCCTACTCTCTGGAACCAGTAATTGGCTCCAAGGAGAAGTCTCTCCCCTTTTCACTCATACACTGGAGAACATGAAGGAGCTTTACCCCACTGAATTAAGCTCTTATCCTAATTCTTATCTACAAGATTTCAAACATGACAAAGCAGGAGCTTGAGACATTTTACAGTTTCAGATTGCAGATGGATTTTGGGAATCACTTTCCATCTCATTTTGATTTCGTTCTACCAAGGGCTTCTGATGATTTTGGACTTTTCAATTGTCCATGCAGTCTTCTTACAGTTTTGCAGGGGAGAAAAGAACACTGTTCGTTTTTTGGAGAGTCTCTTTCCAATTTATTGTGGAAAAGGAGAAATGCTGGAAAAGGCTCAGAAGAACATATGCAACCTTTGCTGTTTCCTTAATAAGCCTTGCAACAAACTTACAGGGAGACAGGGATACAGTGCTCTTTCTCTGCTACTGTCTCCTGACCAAATGCCTAAGCTCACTGTGCAAGTTTTCCATGCTGCAGTCCCTCTCTGGGAAACTCTCTCAAACTCTTAAAGGCTGTTTTAGTAGGTTGAACTCTAGCATGTGTTCTGTGCTGTGCTGATCACCTTCCAAACACTGAGATACTGTAAGGAAGCCAGTCAACTGTCAGGCTTTAGGGCTTATGATGATTAGGGCCAACAGCACTCTGTGTTCTTTATGGAATTCAACCATAGAAAGCTGCAAAAGAACAGGCACAGGTGATAAAAAAATCTTGTGTGTTCAATATTTTCATGACATTTTTGTCTTTGTTGGGGAGAGCTTGTACTGATACACTGGCAAACAAGCCAATTTGAAAATGAGACTGAAAGTAAATCATTACTGATTTTTATGTCTGCCCTCTTCTTAGTTCGAAAACTTTTTTCTTTGGAGTACTTTTCCTCCAGATAAAAGCCTCATCTGAAATTCAGACATATTTGGGTTTGAATTCCAGACATTGACTTGGAAAATCTTGCATTGCACTTGGAAAAAGTGATACCTGATTCAAGTGGCTCACTGTAGCTCTATCATGCTCTCATCTGGTGGCAATGCTTTCTAGCCTACTGTGCTTAACAAAGTTCTCTTTAGTGCGGGACAGCAAATGTTTTGCAAGTCCTGTGAGAAGTCCAAAGTTTGCTTCACACAGTTGCTATCAGAGTTGAATGCTAATGTGGCTGCAGTATGAAAACCTACTCTTCAAGATATGTTGGGGGGGGGGTGAGTACAAAGACATCTCTTCCTACCCCTGTGCTGCTTATTGCCAGCTGATTTTCCAGTCTGCTTTCTCTCAAGCTTGCAGCCAGTTAGCCATCTTCAGTGTGGACAAAAGAGCTTGGAAACTGATGCATTTGCAGAAAGTCAGTTAGCAAACTTAGTGTCCCCTTAGTTTCACTGCCCTGTGTGGCTTTCTTCTTTCCTCATCCTAACCATTTAAATTAATAGGATTGTAAAATGTTCTTAGAAATTGCTTGAAAATATAAGGAATGGAGGTCATTAGAAACAGCATCTGGAGCACAGGAGAAATCATTAAATGAATCTAAGCCTAAATTCTCAGTTACTGAGGCATTTACTTCTGTAGTGCAATTTTTGGCAAATCAAATTTTTACTGAAAAATGTAAACAAGCATTGTCAGGACCTCACTCTTTGGATGCTGTTTTACAGGAGCAAAACAGGTTCTGCCAATATCTCTCTCACATTGTTATGGAGATTTGAAGCAACACGTTCAGTTTGGAGCATTGTGCTTTTTCTTTCCAAAGACTATTCCAATAGATCAAAGGGAAAAATCTCCCTACAGTGCTTGGTTTGGTCCCATTTAAAAGGAAAAATCTGTAAACTTTATTTGCAATTTGTCATTTCAATCAATCTCTTCCTGACAGAAAAGAATAGCTGTTGGCTGAGGTGCCTCATACTGAGGCCAAATGAGATTAGGGAAGGTAATATTTGCTTGCATATCCCAGAACAGTTCATAGTTCATGATAACCATTGAATAACCAGGGTCAAATCAGTGCTTTGATAAAATGCTGTTCACATACAGTGAAAGTGAACTCGGGTTCTATATTCAATGAAAGTATATTCCTTCTTTATTTTTTCACATTAATCCAGCAAGGTGCTGAACTCCTAAAAGACTAAAATAATGAAAAAATGAAAAAACTCTGGGAGGTAGGAAGATGATCCCTTAGATCTATTTGTAAGTATCAAAGACAGGCAAAGTTGCTACTCATATTTTCTAACATAATGAGGTGCTTAAAGATTCAGAAAGGCACTTTGCAGAATTGTCAGATGAACACAGGCCCTTAGATCCCTAAGATTTAGAAAGTACAGAGATTGAAGCCCATAAGGAACATGGGGGCTGTGGCATGTGATACAAGAGTACCCTCAAGCAGAACCTGCACTTCAAGCTAGATTCTGGGACTCATCACATATTGCACAGAGTTGGGAGCTTCAGTTCAAGAAAATAATGAAATTAACAATAAAAAGGCAGTCAGACAGCAGCAAGCCTTAAGTCCTTCTTTTAGTGGGGTGATCTTTTCTACTTTGGATTCTGTAATGAACTGCAGTCTTTTGAAGGGTGGTGTGTGAGGCCATAATTCAGAAAAACAGAGGAGAGTCACTCTGTTTCTTTCTGACACCAGTTATTTATTCAGTATGTGGCTTTCTCAGCACCCGTGATGCTTTATATCAGAAGCCTGAGGACAGACAGACTTTAACACAGAAATATCTACTGAGAATTTTTAGAATCTACACTTTAGAGTTAGGTGTCATAGCCAAACTACGTATCTAAGTCCTCTTAGTACCCAAACTTAAGTGGTACTTTTTGAAATTTCCTAAAGCTTTGAAGTTCTTATTAGGTGGTTATGTATATCTTGGGGTAACACAAGACTTTTGCAATTCTGGGTATGGTTGGGATGTACAAACAAATGGGGAGTTGAAGTACAGATGTGAACCAAAGGCCCCTCTGATCTGAGTAGTTACATATGAAGTCTAGTTTTCATGAACCCTAATATGTTAGTATATATGACCTCAAAAATTTGTTCCCACAAACGTAAGTGCTTCTAGAACTCCATCACTTTTATGTTTCCAAAGAAACAAATGTAAAAGGAGTGTGAGATTGACCCATGCACCATTTAAAACTTTATAGGGTTATTTACATTAAAAATGTGCAGTATTTACCCAACTGTAACTATAAATGTAGCTTTTAAAGTCTCTGAGACCCTGGACTAGTTATTTATTGTTCTAGGAAATTACTTTTATGAGAGCTGCAAAGAAACTAGCAACGTTTGATTCTAAGTCTAGACTAAAGCTCAGCAAATAGTCCAGAGACAGTGACTTTCTGACTTCTTGCCCAATGGGGAGGGACAGCTTCAGTGACAAAAAGAATTACCTCAGATGAGAGAGTCAGTTGTCACCACTACGAGATCTGTTTTCAGAGGCCATGCATACTCTGCAATGTCAAGCAAATTTCTCTGAGGGGCCTGCCACCAGTTTTCCTGATTTAGTGGCCACTATGTGCTGAATCATGTGAAAACTCTTCACCAGAATTGTCCCTTTCATCCCACTTTTCAGGCTCTCAGTACTGTAAAACTAACAGATTAACAGAGTCAAAAAGATGTTACTGATCCACAAACAGACAACATTGCTTGTTTCTCTAGTCTTTGAAATAGATGGGGCAGGACATGATGTTACAAAAAAGCAAAACAGAACCCAACACCCAGGGCAGGCAATTAGTGATAAGGCTTCCTTATGCAATAAGACTCTACCGTGGCAGTGTCCATCTGTGAAGGTAGGCAATATAAGAACAGTTCGTCCAGGGCAGACCAGAAACCTTTCTTTTCCAGTACCCCATCCCTGGCAGTGGCCTCCAGGGGATGCCTAGAGAAAGGAGCACAAGAATGGGACAATCCTACAATGGTACTCATCAGCACACCTTCTCTGCCTTCCCTGCTTTACAGCTGATTGCTACTTTCTTTGTACTCTGTAGCCTTCAAGGGGGCTTCTGACACAAATTTCTTCAGTTACATTTTCAAACTCATACAGTATTTGGCAATCAGGATTTGGATTTTGAAGTCAGGGCACTCTCAAGTTCTGTGCCTGATGTGGAGAAGAAACATACTATCTGTTTAGAGCAGTACCCTTCAGTCCTGTTTGATTTGCAGATCCTTACACATTTTTCAGTGGAACTGCATTTTGCTGTATAGTAAATATAATCCTGTTACTGATAGACTTATTGTTCTTAGTTACAGCTTGTGGCTTCATTACCAACAGTCTGTGGACTCCCAGAAGTCTACTAACGCCTGGTTTTACTCTCTAATGTCACTCTGACCCCTCTCAGAAAATAGCCTGTTAGTCTACCGTATAATTTTCTCAAAAAGACCTCTTATCACTACATTACTGGACCTTTATGGTGGAACTATTCATGTTTCCAAAAGACATTCCAGTTGTGTAATAATGTATTAATTACCCTTAGCAGTATGTAAGAATATTAATTATTCTTGAAAAACTTCTGTCCTAAATTAAACTTGATTTTTCACAGCAAATTTAATTAAGAATACACATGAATTTTGCAAGTCAATATTCAAGCATGACAAACAGAAAAAGTAGTTAGATTAGTTTAAGAAACCTGTATTTTATTTGTAATCTGTAACACTAAAAGAATTGAGTTGTTCCTTTAAGTCTTAGCTTCTCTATTAATAAATTTTATGTCGAAAGTATTTTGATATATGAATACAAAGTCTTACATAAAGACTGAATACTGTTCTGCTACTTAGTTGGCAAAGGCACATTGTAATAAGCATATCAAAATATAGAAATATAAGAATTTTCTATGGCAGGCTGAATCATAGCATGAAACTAATTTCTTGAGAAGGCCCCTACCAACTCCTGTAGACAGAAATAAATTTCAAATGCAGCAGGCAGAAAAGCCTGCCCAATGCTCCATTGCTGTTTTCTGAAGTACAGAATACTAAAGAGCATCTTCGTTCTCTCTGGTTATAATACTGAAACTGTACTATTTCTTGAAGACTCAGTAGTATCTTATGGCAGCGACTTCCAGAGGTTAGTCAGGCATTGTGAAGAAGATCTGGTTTTTGTCAAGGGTAAATGTGTTGCTATCGCATTCAGTGGCTTCCTTTACCTTCTCAGGATTATAAAATGGAAAACTGGAGCACCTGATGTATAGAGAACCTTAATTATTTTCTAAATGGTTTGCAACAATTACCTACTGGAGCTCTTCTATATTTTATCTTTGTTTGCAAAGAGAAGCCAAAACAAATATCTTGAATAAGAGTAATATGTTTGGTTGTCTTCTACAGCTGAAAACTTGTTGTGGGGTAAAGATTTTAAATTGCCCGGACAATGGTTGGGGCATAGGAACTTAAACTTCACCTTGTTTACAGAAAACCACTAAGAGCTGCATCAGAAAGGGTTATGTTTTGATACTAAATAATCTATATACTTTCCTGGTGTTAGGGGCTGTTTAATGATTGATTATCCAAGACCTGAAAAGGGGAAAATTACAATCCTTGAGTGGGCTGGTGATGGGGGTGACTGTGCACTGGTAAGCAGAGGCAGTAAAAATGGAATAAAAGAAAAATGTACCAAACAAGTGACTCAAAATCACATCACTCATTGGAAAGCCCTCTTAATTTCAACAGGCACATACATAGGCCAGCTAAAGCCTTATGTGGGTCAATCGGCAAATTCTTCCATTAATATGAATGACCTAATGATGATTTAATCTATCTGAGGATCTGGCCCCGAGCATTCAGCTGCAGGTTAGATCTGGTTTTGTCAGTTTTTCAGCCTAATTTTCTTGCCTGGACAGTTGGAATGACTCTCCTCTAAGCACACAGTGTTTTGTGTATCATCATTTCAAACTAGCCAGCAAGTTCTGTATGGCACCAAAACTAGTGCTGGAACGTGGTGCAAGCCAGAGATCCCAGCTAAGACAAGCAAATGGTTCTGAACTCACAAGCTCATTGTCCAGAGTTTGAGCTAAAAAACAAGCCCAGAACACCTGCCAAAAATCATAAGACACTTGTACAGCTAGAAAGAAAAAGGAAAATAGAAAGAAGAAACAAAATCCCCAGACTAAAAAGTCTTAAAACTATTTTGAAAATATTAAATAAAATCACTCCCTCTTCAGGCTGGATTTTCCCCCCCCCCTAAAGCAGCTATTTAAAACACATCAACCCTCTACAAATACTGTCTTCCATTATGATGCTTCCCATTTTGGGGGCCATTTTTGAAGAAAAGCATCAAATCAGGCAAGTGCAGATGACTCAGGACAGAAAAGGTTGCTTCCAAGGTGAAAGCTCAAGGGTATTTCATGACTGTAAATTCTTTTCCTCTTACACACAGGCCTGGTGAGAACTTACAGGAGACCAAAATTGTTCTCATCTTGGACTATCTTTTCTTATCTCAAATATTGTCATTTCAAGCCCATTTAGTTTAAAAAGCTAGAGGACTGCCATAGCAGTCCTTGCTTGGGCAAGCAGTAGTTACTGCAACATCAGGTTGAAGGTGCTGGTAGGGAAAGTCTGGGAGCAGCCCAAGCTGTGTCCTCCCTCTGTCCCACCCTCCCTCCACATGCTGAGTGGCTGAGTTGCACAAGAACAACCTGGATAAAACATGCTCATGCTTTGTATATTTTTGTCTTTACAGGTATAGTGATTGAGCAACCCTCAGTGCTTTGTGGTGCTAAAACAGGAGGTTTTGGGTGGAATATGGGAGGCAACACAGCACTTTGCCTTTGATGGTTAAACCCTTGTTGGGTAGTCATGATCCATCAGCCTTCCATTAGAAGGAACTTAAGTATGATACTAAATAAGAAAGCGAGCCTTTCTCTATACAGAGAAGCCTGAAAGAGGCAAGATGTACATTTGCATTTCACTCGGCTGGCACCAACCATCTTTGTGCCCTTTGTTATCCAAAATGTCAGCAGTTCACAGCCTTTTGTCTCGGGTTCCCACTCAGAGCTAAAGATGCATCTCAATCTGCAGCTTGCAAACCAAGCTGCCTGCACCAGATGTATTCCTCAACACGTAGAGTAACTCATCTCCATTTTTCCAAAGGAATAATTATTTAAAACTACTACTACTTAAAACAAGAATTTGAGAAAAAGTAGTGGTATACATAAGAGGAGAAGTGAAACCTGAGTATTCCACATTGCTTTGGCTTTCGTTATCACTGTATACTTGAAAAATGAGTACAGCAGAAGTGTACCAACTGAGCGGGTTCATGAAATCAGAATGTAGAAATGCTATGGAAATGAACAGATCGCAGAATTTCGCAAAAGAGCATTTATGAAATAAATGAGAGAAAAGGTTGTCACGGTAACATCCCAAATCCACAACCACATTTCATGAAGGACTGAAGTTTATAAATTGGATATTTTTTAGATCCTGATGGAAGAATTTGGAATTTCTGACACAGGCTTAGAAAGGAAGCAAAATGAAAATATGAACACTGACAGGATTATGTGTAGTGGACAAGAGATATTAGAGAAGACATAGACAAGCCATGGGAAATCCTTAAGTTTTGTAAGAAATATGTAAGAAAATAAAAATGTCGTTAGACACTAAAGGTCAAAATTCTGGAAAAGCAAGAGACCAGCCACCCTAAGGTAAATGTTTGAGACCTGTCATATGAAATCAGGAAAAGTGAAAGAGGAATTAATTTATGAAGACAGAGACAAAAGATGTGGAAACTCAAAGAGCCATTGGAAACCCACCATAGGATGTGGAGATAGGTTCATGAACAAAACATATTTGAAGTCCTACCATGAATGGATATGGTTGGAATCCATCAAGTAGCACCAAAAAAGCATGAAATTGCAGGAAAAAGCACATTGTAATGAACCAACAATTTGGAACAAATGCGACAAAAACTGAGACATATTCATTTTTTGAAGGGTGATATTGATGAATACATCGCTTTCAGATTATGTAACTTTGGTTACTAAAACAGTGTCAAAGCTTACCAAAGGAGAAAAATGTGGGATGCTGAGTGGTGATCTGGGCTTTCAGAAGGTGGGGTTTTATTTGTAACTGACAGGAGTGCAGTGCAAAGTAGCAAAATAAAATAGTTTTTTAAACAAATCAGGACCAGAGGCAAAGGAGGATGAGAACACAAAAATGAGGACACTATGCCTGTGAGAAATCAGTGCTAAGGTACAAAATTTTCCCCAGAGTGCGACAGGCATGTCAGGACTAGAAAAGTACTATTTTGCACGATGGTGTTTACAGAATAAAAACGTGATTGAAACTCTTCAAGCAGAAGAAACCATATACAGAAGTAAAGATAGTAAGCTGTTAGGAGCACATAGTTCAGAAGTCACTCCTAATTGCCCAAAACACCTTAATGACAGGCTACTGATATGGCAATGCCACAGCTTATAAGCAGGGAGGATGTGGGGTGAAGTTGTAGCCCCACAATTAAAGTTTGAGGTAGTGCAAAAGTTAGGCCGTGTTCCATGGGAGCAGTGGAGCTGGTTAGATGGTTTCCATGGACACGGCCTTGGGTTGCAGGGAGTACAAGGTTAAGATGGTTTGATAATGTGCAGGTGCTTGGATTCCTGGGTGTTGTGGGAATATGTTTGTGTCGTGTGTGAAGTTGGCAAACTCAATAAAGGCTGCCTGCTGTGCTGAGCAGACAGACATCTCTTGTCTCACCAAACTAGTGTGTCTTGTGTGTCCTTCTTTTCCCCTCGGACCAAGACCTCACGACAGGTACCCCACGACAGGAGGAGCTGAAAAATTTGTAAAAGTTTTATACAATTAGCCTTGTGGCATGAAAATATGGTGGCAAGATAGGAAAATGAAACCTGTAACGTGATAAAATCAGCATGTGTGTGGCAAACGTCAATATAGGCCAGTTTCTGTGCAGTGGTTAGCAGGAAACTACGAAAAGCAAATGTAGATTTACAAGTGCTTATATCCATCATATTGCCGTAATGTCCAGACATCAGGAAGAAGTCTTGCCTACTGCCTAAGGATACTGGACTCCTAAGAAGTGTCCAACACAGCGTCATATATACAAGCACCTGAGTAATCATATCTGGGTTACTGGGAAGAGGAATAAATCTCAAAAATACTTGTAAGCCAGCTCAGAGAGGGGAGTTTCTTGCAAAATCCAGGTGCACTACCTACTTTCCTGATGTGGTCAAAGGTGAGCAGGGTTGTTGTGTGGGGCAGTGCAGGCTGACAAGCAGCAGAGAAAATCCAGACCAACGTATCAGAACACCCATCCTCCCTCTTCCCAGCATACATAGCTTTGAAGAAAAAGTGGGAAACACTCCTACAGCTACCATTAAAGAAAATATTAAAGCTTTTCAACTGCTTTTCAGCCCAAGAAATAGGACTCAGAGGAATGTAATTCCCGTGAACTTGTACAGTTTCCCAGTGAATGGGAATTGAATCACATCACAGGCAAAGGCCAAGGTGCACAAATCTTTGATCAATAAAAGAAGGACACAAACCCATGCCAAAATACTCTTTGGAAGGTATACATGACATTTTGTATGATATTGTGTTGTGTACCTTTGAAAACTCTCCAGCAATTAAGAACTGCCTAATAAAATCTATTTTCAATTTCAATACATCTGGGTCATAGCTGTATTAGATGCAGACCTTGAAATCTACATCTATGGGTGAGTTTGGAAAACAACACTCTTAGGAAGTGCTGTATGAAAGGGATATGTTTTCAGAAGAACAGGACCTGGGGGACAGACATAGAGTTTTGGGCCAAGGTTTGGTGCCAGCTGAGTTGTGCTCACCTGGCTTTGGGCTCATCCCCTCCAGAGAGCCTGTGTAGAAGTGGAGGACTGAGAGGAGGGAAATTGATACAGAAGGGAGCATGTGAGGAGTGCATGGAAGAAGGATGGAGGAGGAAGAAGAAGAAGCATATGTAGAAATAATGTGACAGAGGGAAGCAACCTGATGAGCAGAACTTTTGTAGCAAAGCAGAGAATAACAGTTTGGACAGAGATGGGAGTTCAAATATGCTGCAGAGCACAACAAATGGAGTTTACTAGTGACAATGTGGGTAAGTGGCATATAATTGTATCCTGTTGCAGGCATGGAACACAAACCACTTTTTGTCTATCTCCACGACACTGGAGTGACTGCTGTGGTGCTGTGTGCCAAGTCTGCATTTCCATATGCCACTTGCCACGAGCCTGCTGCCTATTTGTGCTGATTGAGCGCCCCGACCACTTGTGTAATTACCATTAGGTGAATCCAGGCTTACAGGCAGGCCATGCTGAATTGAGCGGAAAGGACTTGAGCTGTGTAAGGAGAACTACATTGCATCAGGCATTTTGAAAAGTTATGAGAAAATGAAAGTAGCATCTTACTCCCATTTATTTTCAGCTGTGGAAAGGTTCAGAGAATCTACTCCTGATCCAGAAAAGAATAAATATAGAAAATAGTTGTTTTGGACCAAGAATAGAGCTTCCTGTGGAATTAGACTTCTACAAGCTGTTTTTGCTTTGTAGGAAAAAAAAGTTGGAGTCTTTCAATAACCTCTCTTTCCAGTTATTTAAAAATTAGATACCTTCATCACAAATATGTATGTTTGAGAATGGGCCACTGTCATTCTGACTTTGAAGAAGGTCCCAGGTAGATTAACTCCTTTGCTAGTTGTCTGAAAGATGACTCATGGAGGGACCAGCTAGTGTGTTAGATCAGAGAGTATTATGTGCTTTTTTTCTTCCTGCTCTAACTCCCATCCTTGGTTTCTGATTAAGAGTTATCCTCTCTCCTGCTTTCTCTAGAGATAACTGTTGAATCCCTAAGCTCTTGAGCCTGGCAAGCTTTATCTGCTATAATATCTCACATGCTCACCACACAGATTTTCCCAGGCTGTCTTTGCTCTAGTCAAAATATTTGCAGGAAAACTGACTAGACTTCTGTCTCTCTTTTACCTTACCTGACCTAAATTAGTACCTAGTTATACTCTTCTTAGTGGTATAATGTGGTGAAGGCAATTTATGTGCCATTTCCTAGCATGTTTGGTTTTCATTAGTGTAACTAAGAGATACTAAAAGACTTCCAATTGGAGACATATAATTTTTACCGGGGGAAAGACCAAGAATCCTTTAAATCACATGTAAGCTGTTGCATATGGATGCATTTAGGCTTTTAGAGGGCTAGACATTTCTTTACAGTTAATGTGTTACTATGGCAACAGCAGTACTTATTCTGGTTCCTTTTAACATTCAGGCTTTGACTGCTGACAGCATATTGGATGGGTTGTTTGGGACTTTTGTTCCCCCATACATGATTTTGCCTTGTTAATAACAATGCAAATTAAGTATTGGGACAGATTCTGTTCATGTTTAGAGATTTGCAACCTTGTTCTCTGCTGAGGAATTGCACAATGTGATCAGTAGCAAAACCTGGCCTGTTTAAACTATATTGGGAAAATTTCTGGAGAAGATGAGCCCTTACCTTGCAGCTTTATGAAACGAGCAGCATCAGAGAGCTAAAAAGAAAAGATTCTTTAGCTTTTCCTGAAAACATGTTTATCTCAGTAAAAGTGAAGCTTGTCCCCACTGTCTTTTCTTTGTAGAATGGAAAGTAGTTTATGAAAATGGGATTGAAATTACTGTTTGGTATCATGATTAGATATTATCATGTTCACTACTTTGTGGATTAGAACTTATGGATGTTCAGATGTCTAACAAAGCAATTTGGGAAACAGCCAGATAATACTTGGCAGAACTTGGTGATTAAGGCAGGGAATAACCATTTGCCCCTGAAATGATGATGATGATGGCCATGGTGACTATAACAAGCTGCCCTTCCATACTAAGAAGGCTTAGCATTCACCTGGAACAAAGAACTGGCTATAGAGAAATACTGTAACTTTTACCTGTGTATATTTTCACCATTTGTAACACACAGATATATGCAGCTACACTACCATTCTAGTTTACCAAACAAAAAATCTCCAATAATAGCATAGAAAAAGGCATCTGTAAACATATCAAAACAATGTCTGTGTATGCGATGCAATATCATTTCAAGGCCTTTTACTGATAGCACAATAACTCTGTTCATGTTTCTGGCAGAGCTTTTAGAGTACATAACACAGAATAGGAAACAGGTGGGACAGTAATTTAATAGTCTTAGTGGCGTACTTCAATATCAGAAGAGGCCACTGAGAGTCTTCAAAGAAGTCTTGGAACAAGAACCATTTACTGAAATGATGTGTAGTGTCTGCAATACTTTGCATCAAAGAACAGTTTTAAAGACCACTATAAAAAGGAGAAAACACCACTTTTATTGGGAAATCTATCTTTACAAAGGAAAAAGTCCATCATCATTGCATTATCTAGGCAGCAGCAAGGAAGTGTTCCAAGGTCTGGGATAAGTTTACAGAATGGTAGGTAAAACATTTAGCCATGTAGTTTGCATTAACACTGACATCTGTCAAGCGGTGCAGACACTTCCCAACTTATTAGAAAGCGGTCTTTTTAATTCTAAATTTATATTGAAAATCTTAAAACAAAAAAAGGTAAATTATTAAAATGAGGGGTGAGGAGATGAATGCTAATTTCCTGTTTAAAAACAGCAGGAGCTGTATGTCTGATTCCCTGCTGTAGTAGCAGTGCCATTGTAAAAACGATGACTTGGGAATCTAAGTGATTTGTAAGGCAAAATAATGTATTTGTAGGCTATAAGGCACTGTTGGTAGCTTAAAAAACATAAAGACTTTCAGCCTTTCATGTGTGACTGCATGGGACAACAGCTAGTGGTTAAGTCATGGGCATGTAATCTTGTTTGCAACCCGCCAACCTTGTTTGCCTTCAAATGACAGTGCTAATGCTGTCCCTCAAGGCAGTATGCCTTCTTTCTCACCAGATGGTTTGCTTTAGCCTCAGTTTATGCCCCCGTATCTATTTCTGCACTGAAGGAGGCCAAGGTAAGGCTTTATTAAGGCCTGGTGGTTATATGAAAGAAATACACTGGATTTTTCAGTTGGAAGAGAGTCTCCTCCATGTACAGTTCTACTGTGAGCAGCTACTTAGATGAAAGGTGTGGTAGGATTCCTTTTTTATTGCCCCTCATTTCCTTCTGATTGAAATATTTTCCATTTGCTTACACAAATCTCTAATGAACCATCTAACCGTGAACTGTGAAACACAGCTTCCTGGTCAACACCCCCCATTTAAAGAGGAAATAGATCTGTCACAAACCCAGGACTAGGAGAAATATTTCTGTGGTCTGTGACAGTTGCCGGCCTTTTCCCTTGGCAAACAGGCATTTTGCTCAGTTTTGCCACAGAGCCTTGCTTCGAGCTGGGAGCTGAAACAGCCTCACAGTTGTTGTCGAGTTGGTAACTACAAAGAGCTGCACAAGCCCAGTGATATAGATGATATTCAAGCCTCTCCATCATCAACAACAAAAATTCTGTGACCTGCAACTAATCATCGAATCCTGGTATTTCTGCCAGGCAGAAATTTGACAATTTGACAGGCAAAATTGGATATATTTTGGCTCAGTATCCAAACCTGTGTTGCTTTTGCCAAATTAACAGGCCTTAATCCTTAACCACTATTACTTAAACATTTGGAAAAAATGTATTTGCTTTTGTGAATATATAAAATAATCAATTATGATAGAGAGTACTATTATTTACTGGTAGATTTTCAGGTATGAGCAGAGCTTTAAAGGACAATGCGCAGCTGAATATTATCTCTTTTAAAAACTTAATCTACACAAAGTTAGGGCAAAGTTCATAGACTTTATTTAAGCTTTAAGGTTCCATGAGCCAACTAGTGACAATAGATCTGCACCATGTAACATTGGAGTATCATAGCAATATCTCAAGCTTTTTATTGTTAAAAAACCATTTTATTATTAAACAAAAAGTATATATTTACATTCCAGTAGAGCTTAAAGGGTTTAAAGGATTCAGGAGAGAGATGCAATGTGCATTAGGTAGTTCTCAGGGAAAACCTTTTTCTCAAAAATTCAGAGATTTGCCTAGTAAAGGTATCCTGAAATTAGCAAGTTATTTTTGTCAGTTACTTCTTGACCATGCAAATCACAAACTTCTAGTGTCTATTTGCAAGAAAAGAAGACTGAAAATCATTTTTTTCAGTGATCAATGTTGGAAGACTTTGTAGTCTGACCAAAAATTCTGGAGAAGGAAGGAAAAGGGAGTGATTTTATGTCTAACAAAATTTTGAAATACATTTAAGTGTAGGTGGATTTTTATGCATTTCCATATCTGTGGTGGAGGAGAAGTGGAATAAGGTACTTTCCTTATATGGTTTGTAGTCTAACCTGAGAATTAGAGCACTGCTGTTCTGGCACCTTTGGAAACAGGAAACTTAAACTGGTTCAGAACCAGCAGAAGATACTGCACATTCACTTACCTGAAGCAAGCCTCATGGATTATATATTGCACCCAATCAGAATAAATGTGAGATGAGATGTATTTGCATGCTGCTCTTCAGATGACCAAAAAGACCAAAGTCAAATTTGAGTACAAGTATAGTCTGAAATGAGAAACTTTTTAATTCCTAATCTATTCCAGCAAAACTGAAGAAACAAAAGGAAGAAGAGCTGAATGCAAGAATTCAGTACAGAGTATGGGAAATAGAAACACAAGGTTCCTAAGAGGTCACACTGACTTTTTGCATCTTCATAGATTGTATCAGTCAAAGCTAAAATCTGTAAAACCTCATGGACTCTTTTCACTTCATTAACCTGAGAAATCATCAGACTTCATTTTAGTGTCACATGCATTGCCTCAATTGCCAGCCAGTGGCAAAGATACATATCTGGAAGCCTGTTTTTTCCTAAAAAGTACTCTGTTTCTCAGGCAAACCATATAAATATGTGCACTGACCACGTCCAAAGTAGGCATTAGCCTAAACATCATCAGCTGGGATGTGGTCTGCACACAGGCTAATGTACCAAGGGAACTGGATAAATATTAAGATGTCTGTCAAACACTATTGGTGAGTGTGTTGTTGATCCATCTCAGTGACTAGCCTCAGTTTATTAAACTGTGAAAGATTGAATTTATACAAGTAATGGGCAAGATATCCTTCCCAAGTGCGGTAATTATAAGAGAAGATAACCACCAAAGCCTATAAAATCTTTGGGAAAGCTGCAATGTGGGTTTCAACCTCCCATGCCTCTCCCCACTCCTCTTCCTTTTTTGAAACCTGCTTTGTAAAAAAGATTGTAATATAACATTAAAATAGTAATTGTCTTTAAAAAAAATCAGTTTGAGATTCCACATTTGAATAACAAGTCATATTCAGAGTGCAGTTCCCAGCAAGCTAATGCCAAAACATTGGAGTTGATTTGCAAGTGCAGCATAGTGCTGTGTTCATCAATGCCTCCTCTGGATATTTCCACACTTATCTTCTGCCAAAATATTGGCATTACCTCACCCACCAAAATGTTCATTGCAGGTAAAATGATTAACAAACATATGGTGTAGATGACATATAGCATCTATTGTAAATTAAATTTAATAATCAGGAAAAAACCCAACAAAACCATTAAAACTTTACAGCATAAAATTCTATTACTTTTTCCAATGTGGGGTAAATCAGCTAAGAAGTCAACAGAGTAGTAGTTTCTTGCTGCCTGAAAGGCATTCAAAGCATCTATATACTGTGATCTGCTCTGAGAAAGAGTAGCAGATGGATAGGCATTGCAATGAAGTCATTACCCCCCTCATAAGGTGGGGAAACTTCCAAGGATGGAGGCAAGCTGGGTATGTACCTCTGCATCACTCACAGCAGTATTTTTTGTGGGGTCAACATGAGCTTTCCTAGAGCTGGCCCATCATCATGGAGTGGTAGGTGCAGAGCAAGGCCATCTGGTCAGTTCACGGCATGTCTGGAGTAACAGTGACTTTCTTGTCTTAATTTGGAACATTCAGATTTGTCATTCTGTGATGAGAAAGGGCCTGCCTCCTCTAACTCTATATAAAATTGGTAGAATTCCCTTCTGACTTTCAGCGATCTCCCTTAGAAAGACATATGTGCCAATGCTCTGTGATACCAACCAGTTACAGTACTTCATAAATGCCAGAATGTTTTCCACTGGCTGTATAAGGGCATATTGTTGCATCTCAGCTACTTCTGATGGTATCAGTAAGCCAGTGCCAAGCAGATACAGAGCAAGTGCACCATAAGTCTTTGCTGTTTATACCAGCTCAGCACCTTCACTACCTGTAATTTTTAAGGCATTCACAATACAATAACAATTTGCTGCCTGTTTCTTCATCACCAATTTGTTAATTGGCCTGCGCAGGGCTATGAGAGGCTGGAGACCAGCCCTGCTGTGGCATCATAGGCAAAAAGGCTAACACCACAGAGGCTGACCTGGCCTTGGGCAGGACAGGGGGAGCCCCGGGGAAAAAGAGGCAGCAGAGCCTGTATTGCCCTCTGGGCACAGACACTCTGGTCCAAATGAAGGCACAGAGACTTCTGAATCCAGCCTGATGCAGCAGCATATTTGGGGACTTTCAGATTTAGACTGAAAATAAAGAGAAAATAAAAAAAATCTGAGGCCAAGGTTTCTTTTCAATGTGATAGCCTTTCTTGCCAGACAGGATATTCTAATGATGTTCTCCTGCTGAACAATATGAAACATCAAACAAGTCACTTTACAATAACATGGGTGGATCTAACTGTCTCCATATGCACATTTTTAGAGCATCATTGTTCAATTAATACTTCATATGGTAAAAAAAAGTAACAAAAATATTTCATCTGGAAGTATGATCAAAGGTCAGTTTTTTGCTGCTGAATATGGTGAGAGTATATAATACAGGACAAAAGTCAACTTTTTTTTCCAAAAATGTCCTTTGATTTAATATTTTGAAAGTCTTTTATTGCAAAGACTATATAAAATGCCTGGGGAGGGGAAATATATAAATGTATGTCTCAAATCATCCTGAAATGCTACAAAGAGGGAGGGAAAAATAGAAAGTTGCAGGATTGTTCTCAGCTTTAGGAATGAAATGAGCATGATGTAATATTGAATAGGGTTACTGAGTAAAAAAAAACTATCTTAAAAGACAAACTCCTGGATTTCTTGACTTCCGGCTCTTGAAGTTATACCTTCTAGTAAAGAGTGGGAATATCTTATTATCACAGCAATAATAAGCCTGTATATTAGAAACATGAAAATGCGTTGTTAACATTTATTTTCAGCTACTCGTATTTCAATAAAATAATATAGATCAGAATTACAGCAGAAAACCACTTCTCTCCATGTAACATTTCTTATTCTATGCCACATTTTACATATACTCAGAGTGAATGACAAAGGTTATGGCTACCTGAAATTCCCAATGATACTGCAGCAGAGACAGTACCAGTTCTGTGGTCTCCTTCCAAGCACTACAAAGATCTTGTGGGTTAAAGGCTGGCCTGGGATTCCAGATTTCTGCATTCAATGCTTTGCTCTATCACCAAGGTGCTACAGGGAGCCAATATACTCCATGCTTTCCAACTGTGAGTCGATAAAATATGATAAATATTTCTCTGTGCCATTGTGGTGAGATATAAAAGGAAAAAAAAATCATCCATTGTGAAAATGAAGAGCAGAGAAACAGACTGACAAAATGTAACTGAACTTCAACTGAACCCAAAGGTTATCCTTATCTTTAAATAGATGCAAATGCATATAACCTGCAGCCTTCCTTTAAGCTACAGCCACTGAAGCAGATCCCTTGGCATAAATTGCTACCGAGGCAAACACATTTGTTTACCTCACCCCACTGTTCACCCACACAGCTACAAACTGTGCAACTTAGAGGCAGTGACAGCCTGTACCTCTTATGCCTGCATTTCCTGTAGTGTAGGTCTGAGGGTCCTCTCCTACGTTGATGTAGGACAAAAATTATAGAGCCTGGAAGGTTAGAGTAACACAGTGGACTTGCCCTACCATCACCCTGCCAATTCATTTTTTTCAAGTAGGGAGAAGAATTTCTAGAGACATGTCTACTTGGTGGATTCAGTAAACGCAGGCATCTCCTATAACTGGAATCAGTTTCTTCCAGGGAGGGACAAACCCATGTTTGAAACAAAGGAAAGACAACAGCTTTCCAGTTCCATTTTTTTCCCTGGAAGTCCACAGGGGGAGACATATGGTTGCATCAAAAATCCTGAAATAACAGAACAAAATAAAGATGACTGATCCAGAAGCCTTACTGTGGTGAAAATGAGTGAAGCAGATAATTGCTAAAAACAAAAAAAAACACCCCCAAAACCAACAACTATAAATCTAACTTTCTTTCTTTTGTTAAGGGATAAGCATCTTTTAATATACGTATGCACACATATATCAGTACTTCCTGTCCCCCTTGGTGTCTGTCCCTAGTGAAGATGTATGTTTCTCAGAATTTTTCTTTTGTTCTCTGTGGTCTTACAACTTTTAATTTTGCACTTCTGGGGGTTTCATTTATTTTGCTTAAGTCACAATTCTGAATTCCTTGTAACAATAAGCATCTTTTTGCTATGTTATCAAAAATGTAATGGGAAAAGCTTTATGTTCTAACCACAGGCAAGATGACAGACTTTTGTCTGCTGTGGACAAAAAGCACGGGTCTAAACAGAGCTGGAGAAACATTTATTTTCTCCTCCTAGGAAGAGTATGAATTCAGCTGCATTTAAGGCAGTAAAGCTGAGGTACCCCAGAAAATAACCCTGTTCAGTACAGGCACTACAATGTGCAATTACAGAATCTTTTTACTGTGCTCTATTGAATCTCAGTTCTAGACATGTCTAATACTCAAACAAGGTCAGGGTGTCTAGAAACCATGTGTATTCAGAAATTTTTTTAGTGTTTCACCTGACAAAAACTCCTGCATCACAAGGAGAACAATACTCTTTAATTTCCCACCTTAACCTAAGGCCAGTTTGTAGCTGAAGCAGAGAAAAAAATAATTTGGATTTTTTTTTAACTGAATAAGAATGCATTTAGTATGTTAAATACTTTCTAATTCAACACTTCTCTTGAAAACTTCAGTTGAAAATTTTTCCTCCCCTCTGAACATCCTTGGGTTGGGCAACTTACAATATGTGAGATATGCACTCCTCAACACGTTCCAAAATAAAGACTATCTATCTCATTTATTGGCCCAAGCTTTCTGGCATCCAAATCTGTATTGCACCTGAGTAGACATTTCCCTCCTGCAGACATCTGTCTGCATCTCTATTGCAGGAAAGCCAGTCGTGTAAATCAAGTGAATGAATGTCATGCATTGGACCTGCTCTTCAATTGTGCATCCTTCTCCATATAAAGAAAAGAGAGACCATATGGAGGAGACTGCCAGAAATGGTGTACATAACTACAACATACTGTTGGCATCAGGTTAAAGCTGCCCTTCAAAAAATACCCGGGGAAGGGAGGTAGAGAGAAATGAAAGCCCTGCCATTGGCATCACCCAAGCCTTTCTTTCCCTTCAGTAGAGTCAGGGTTTACATACAAATGGAAGTTTAAAAGCTTTAACAATTGAAACATTTCTAACTCAGCTAAGTATGGAAATTTGCTCCTTATGTTGTGCTAGTATTTTCATTTCCAAAAAGGAGGAGACAATGCAGGCATAACTTAATTTTTGCTATTTTAAAGACTTTTTCTTTATTGTGATTGAAAAAAATATCTGTGACAGAAATTGATGAGTGTGATACCTAATGTGACTCATGGTGAATTATGACTTTGGATATCTCTCTCTTGTGGCAGAGCACCCTTGAGCTTCTCATACACTCCAAGTGAATGTAAATACATAGGAACTATCTGTCAGGTTTTGGTGATGGCTGCTGCTGGTTTTCACCCCTTTTTCACACATATAACCATAGAAAGACCACAGAAGTCTTTTAAAATGCACTATATAATAATTACAGAAGAAAATATACATTTTTCCAAAGCAAATATGATCTTAAAGAAGATTTATTGTTTTACTCCTGCAAGAATGACAATTTCAATAAAATATAAGTAGGATTGTTCCCATCATGGCAAGTTTGTCTTAAAGACAACAGCATGCAATGGAGTGGTGGGGAGCATCTGGGCCATCTTCTATACGGTCACAGAAGTGATCAGGGCCACTTGAGGGACATGAGTCTTTACTGGCGTTGATTTAACTGCTTATGGGACATATCAAATACTTTTTTTCTCCTCACGTTATTCTTAACACTTAAAATCAAGATTTCCAGATGGATGTTTTTAATGCTTTTAAAATTGAGGCTCCTGACATGCCAACAAATAGAATGGCCCATGATAGCCTTTGCCAAATGTAGCAAAGAAAGTGGGGCAGCCCCATGACCCAAAATTTGTACAAAGTAGCTCTGAAATGAGTTGTCTTCTGGATGAACACTTCTTGCAGATACTCTTTCTTTATGTTGCTGTGCAAATGACTTTTCTGATGGGGCTTGTCATAGCAACAAAAATATGTTACTATGTGTTCCAAATATTGTCATTCTAGTTCTGCTGTAAGTGGGATGGCAGAGTAGACAGCACATACAAATGGTTGAGCCCTGAAGCATGTTTAAAAAATTTCCCTTCAGCGGAATGAAAATATTGCTCTGCTATGCAATCTATTTTAATACTAATTTAAATATGATTCTCCAAGATTAAGACAAAAGTCACTAAGACCTTTCTTCTTCTTAATCTAGCAGCTTACTAGGGTTGTTTCCAGTGCCGATCTACATCCCCTATTTACTTTACACAAAAATAAAATAAAAATGTAATCCATCTCTGAAAATATTTTTGATGTTACATCCACTTGGAGTTACAATAAAGGAGGAAATATTTTCTTCATAATATCTGTTATTTTTTTCAAAGTTCTTCAGCTATAGTTTATACTACAGAAGTGAAGACTTGTTTATCTGTATCACTCACATGCACTGACATGTCTTAATTCTCAAGAATCTTTTACCAGAGAAGTAAAAGGAATTTAAACCACTGAAAAAAAACCCAAAACGTTTGTTGTGTAACTATGGAATCTGATTCCTAACAGAAACTAGGAAAATTGGAGGTGAGACTTCACATCAGTTCTTTAACCCCAAGTATATCAAAAGAAAGAGGGAAAATTTAGACTTTAATTTGGCATTAATATCCTTCTGTTGAAGTGATCTTCATTGTTCCTCATACAGTTTGTACTTTAGGATGAATGTGCTTACAATACACGATTGAAGCACTGTCTAGAAGTTAATAAAAATGGACTGTGATTTTTGTGTGTGCATTAATTGATTGCTTTTTCTGATGTCTGTTTACCTTAATTTCTTGAAGTAGCATTCAAAAGAAAAAAGTTTTTAAGCACCTGAATTCAAGATTCTTTTGGACTTGTCAACACATTGCTACACATGGGAAGATTCAACATAAGAATCTGGCACAGGGTCAATGAAGCATTTACAGTACATCTCTACCTTTCAAGATCTGAGACACATATGGAGCCATATGTTTTTTTTTAAAAAAACTTTATAAGACAAACTCTACTCATTTTCTAAACATATTCTAACAAAAAAAATAGACCTACAAGTCACCTATATAATAGGATAGGAGTCTTTTTAAAGAGATGCTTACATGCAGAACCAAGACATATCAGATTGTATGTGAGACGAACTTTGAATGAGTCTTCACCTCATCAAGTGCAGCATATGGCTGATTTACAGTACAAAATAGCAGGGCTCATTTAGTTAAGTACAACTTTCCAGAGTTTCCACCAACCCTGTTTCTTGTATGCTTTTCCTTGATGACATGGCCCATGAGAAAAAAAGTGGGGTTTCTTAGTCTAAGGAGAGTAGTCTTCAGATACTTTTGGGCATGCATTATTTTCATCTGTACAGTAAATAAAATGTAACAATGTAAGGTAGTCATTGGCACAACTCCACAAATGAAGCTAACAAACCTCCAGGAAGGCTTGTTTGGGAGGCAGTGACATCTCTGGAGACAGAAGAACAGGCTAGATACAGGCATGGTTCAGGAAAGATTGATCCTGCTGTGGGGTAGAGGGTTAGACAGGATGGTTTTTTTCCTATTTTGTAAAACTTTTTGTCTCATGGTTCCACAAACTTGATCAGTTTTCTGTATGGCAACATAAAATTGTCTGCGTTACTTCTGCTGTATCCTGATTTACTTCATGCCACCAGCTTGGAACGGGCTACAAACACACAAAAAATATTGAGAAGAAACTTGACAAATTTGTTTGCTAATTGACTGCTCATCTTGTGTCTTACTTCTACAAAACAGTGCTTTAGGTGCAATTTAAAGTACACTTCCATCTTTTTTCTCTCCACTTCAACTATTAGTTCCGTGCAACTACTGCTGCTCTCATATCTGTGATGAAAGTATCAACGTGGTGAGAACCTGCCAAATGCTTTATGTCTCCTATCCCAAACTTTTCTAGGAAAGAAAACTCTTGTCTGCCTTCAAATTCAGGACAAAGCACACAGGAGATTTAAATGGGATAGAGATCTTTCGAGACTATTCTTCAGATTTTCATCCATTTTAAAGAAATGGTGCAAATGATAGAAAAAGTGTGCCGAGGTGTGCATGAGCATCCCTTACCCCAATGTTTTTTCCTCAGAGCTCTGAAGATATGATATGCAAGTGCTGAACAAGGTTCCAGAAACTGCTGGCAACATGCTGCAGTGTGTTTATTTCCTTTGCGTAGGCTTATTACCAATTTTGCACATAACTTGTGACCTACTGTTTCCCTTCACGGCAAGCAACCAAAGGGAATGCAGGTCCTTAATAAGAAACAATCCATTCTGCAAATGGACCTCAGAGTAGCTTTTACAGGCAGCAGGACTGCAAGTGTTAATGCTGTGAAGATGCCCAGGAAACATGCATCGCTACATATTTTTGGGTGTTAAGTACTTAAAAAAAAACCAAAAAGAAGAGACACTTTGGCTGTCATCAGGTATGAGCCATAATAAGGTTGTTTCTGCCATTTGTTGCTAGACAGAACCCCAAAGCTATTCAGTGAGATTATCCAAATAACTTTGTCTTTAGAAAGCAGCTGTTCACCAGATGTTGTGCAACCCTTACAGTAAACTTACAGGTAGTTATATCCATTTCTTTTTAAACCACAAAAAAGTCAGAGTACTGATAAGTTTGAAATCTGACTTTAACCATCCTCTTAATATTGCCTTCTGTAGAAAAAAAAATAACATTTACAGCATAGTATCCACAAGCAGTCACATAAAAACATGTATACATGCTAATTACTTCAAATATCCTATGAAGATGCCTTTCATAATGTGCTAGCTACTGTAAATATGAAACTGATTAATGTATGAAAACTCTTGTGTGACTCCAGAGATATCTGCCTACAACATTAGGATTCATTCTGCAACTGTCAACAAGGGAAGACCAGCCAATGTCACCTACCTCGACTTCTGTAAGGCCTTCGACAGTGTCGAAGAAGGGAAGGCTTCAGGGAGACCTCATTACAGCCTTCCAGAACCTAAAGAGTGGCTTATAAAAAAGAGGGAGAGTGATTTTTTACACAAGCAGATAGTGACAGAAAAAGGGAGAATATTTTTAAACTGAAGAAATTTTTCACTGAAAAAGGTTGCCCAGAGAAGTTGTGGATGCCCCATTCCTGGAAGTGTTCAAAGCCAGGCTGGATGGAGCTGGTCTAGTGGAAGGTGTCCATGCCCATGGCAGAGAGTTGGAACTAGATGATCTTTAAGGTCCCTTCCAACCCAAGCCTTTCTATGTTTCTATAATTCTATGAGGCTCTTAATTCTGTAAAAAAATCCCCTTTTGATGTGTACATTTTTTCCCATGCAATACAACATATTTTATGGCCAAATCCTGACAGAAAAAAGTATTGAAGACATGCAAATTGCCTGAACAATGTTATATGGACTTGTTTAAAGTCAATTAGTGATTTATCAGTAATCACTTAGAAGTTAAGAGCAATGATGCATCATATAAAATTAAGAATTGTTTTGTAGAAGACAAAAGTGTGACAGAAGTGGTCAGAGAGATAATTTTTCAGAAACAGAAGCTATTCACCAGACTAAGCCAAGAATACCTAACCTTGACAATTTATAAGGTATGTGTATCATGGTGTGTTAGGAAAACATATTTGTTTACAGTAATTCAATTTTTCCCCTTATTTTATCTTTCTTAAGATTATTGTTGTAAGTCTGAAATTTCAAAGTCCTTGTGTAATAAAATGAAAGATCTGTAGCATCTAAAAAAAGGCATAAAAAAATTGAGCAGTTGCTAGAAAATCAAAATGAGAAATCTTCAGAGGATAATTAAGTCAACTGGACAGAGATATCATCTATCAATGAATGAAGTTGTCAGTGGGCTGAAGAAGATGCTTGTAAGAGAAAGGTCCAAAGGTTGGTGATGAACTCAGGTTGTCCATGGACACATTGGGGCCATTCCTGCAAGAATATCTAGAAACCATTCAGAGGAAGATATTATGCTTGCGGTGGGATGATGAATGACAAGGTATCCCAATTCAGTAAATCTTACAACAGGTTTCTATTGTATTTTTGTTTTAGAAGTCAGGGTCAGAGGGGCTGACACCAGCAAAATCAGCCTGGCCGAAATTTCTTGTTCAGAAATTTGCAAGGCAACTACATACCTGATGAAATACATCTTTGCCACCAAGAATCCTGCAGGAATTACCCTAAAGGGAAATACACATTGCAGTAGGAAATTTTAGTGTAGGAATTCAAGAAATGTTCAGAAAAGCTTTGGTCTATGCAGACTTTAAGAAGCTTTTGCTTCAAGGAATCCTTGTCTACCCACCTGGCACAGCCTGGCATAGGTTGAACGAGGTGACTACAGAGCCTGTTCCTCCATAATCCACATGTGTAGCTGGCAATCCTTGAGCACCATAGTCAGACTCAGCGTGTGGGTGTGTGTATGATCAATTTTTCCTAGATCTCTGCAAGACACAGGCACTGGATAAAAGAGAAAGTGTCATATTTTGGAAAGGTATTTGCCAAACATGTTTGATGATATAAGGCCCTCATTTCTACCTTATCATGGAAATAAATTATAGCAAGGCCCCTTTGCATGCAAGAAAGTATGCAAAGAATAAAACAGAAGTATGGAAAGGCCAAAATCTTGCTCCAGGTGGGGGCCTTGTAGAAGAGTTGGAGGACAGCACATTGTATAGCTATGCAGAAACATAGGTTTATGGTTTTCCTCAGTTCATCTTAAAAATGGAGCAGACTAACCTTCATCATAGTAACAGGTACAGTGTAAAACATAAGGCAGATGAATGTCTGAAAGGCCAGGTTTGGCCACGGTGGAACTAGGGAAGAATTCTGGCAGTAACGCCCCCAGACTCAATTAGGAAAGACCCCCAAAGCATACTGCGCATGTGGCCAAAGTACTCACACATGTGCTGAAGTGATGCACTTATATAACCAAGGGGGTGGGACTAACCACCTCTGGTGGGGCGGTGCTGACCACACCTGCCTAGGCAGAGGTCACTCAGTTAATTCTATAAAAGCAGATAGCGCTTTCTTGGAGGGAAGCTAGCTTCGCACCAAGGACAATGTTGCCTTTTGGCGGGAACACCCGCGAATTTTTGAACTTACTGACTTTCCAAGGATGCAGCTTCTGCTATGGGTAATTATAGGAGCTCTAGGTCAGTAAGATAACTTTATGGGCAACAGCTGGGTGCCTGGGGAGGTCGTGCTGGGGGCTTATTTCTCTCCTTCTTCCTCTCTTTTGGGTTTGTTTGTTTTGTTGGCCACCTGTTGGTAATAAATATCATCTTCCAATGGTCTCATGGTTTTCAAGCTTCAGTATGATCCGAACTCCTCCCTAATACACACCGATATGTGTGTGTGTGTGTGTGTACATTTGCGTCTACACACATGTACTTAAGCACAGGCTCTAAACAAAAGTCTGTTCTCTACTCAGAATGCTAGAGTTGTCTGATTAAAGTGGAACTGAAGAAAAGTATCAGGCATGTGGACTTGTCACAGATTTTATATGCATTGGAAAATAACATATCACCACCTACTTACTGCCAAAAAAGAAAATATTATAATTTAAAGTATGAATGAAGTATAAAATGTAAGGGGAAATCATGGACCTTATTCATGTAGAGTCCAGCACAAGAAAACAGGCACATGTCTACTTTTGCATCCTAGGTTTAGTACAGGCCAGTAGTCATGGAGTGAGGGTCTGCCCTTCTGTTGCTGAAGTCACATCCCATCCTCAAAACATCAATTAATTTTACATGATGTATTAATTTCCTTATGCAAAAGACAGGTAGCATTAAACTGAATCATCTGTGAATATATTTGCCATACCCCAGTTACCCTGTCTTCTCCAATGGTTTGGCTCAAGCACACCTTCTTCCAGACCTTCTGCCTGTGGTCAGTGTCAATATTATCAACACAAATAGTTCGTGAGCTACTAACATGGCAAAACCCAGTTTGTGTGTTTGTCAACAGTCTCTGCCATCCAAAGAGTCAAATTAACACTAGACATTGGCAGTCTGGACAATCCTAGCTAAATGAGAAAGTCTAGTGTAGGCAATTCAGTTTCACAAAAGCCAGACTATAGCAGAATAAATAAGATGACATGCTTTCTTCCCCAGGAGGTCGCACTGAGATCATCCATCTGTTCTTCAAGGAAATTGCAAGGCCATCTTTCAGGGCAGATATACAAGTGATGGAAAGCTAAATCAACTTCTACATTAATTTTCTGCTGTTGCTATCAAAATAGCAGAAGCAGAACATCATGATATAACTGTACATTTGGTAAAGTATATACACACTCTGAATTTTAGCATTCTTTTCTCTGATATTTTTGCTTCTTTGAGCGAGAGTTTTAATAAAAGCATTTGAAGGATGGGATAGAGTTTTCTGAAGATTATAAATTCCCAGTCAGAGACTATCACGACACAACCGTAATTAAACAGGATTCTTGAAAAGTTCCCACACATGTACCTGTTTCAAGACTTCAGGCACTCAAGGTTATAGCCCTAGCATAAAACCAGAAGATAGTTGTAGGCTTGCATTTGAACAGTAACTAATAAAGTGACATTTTGTGAAACCTCTACTTCCCATTACAGTGGTTGCTACTGAAGAGATGCCTGGTATTTTTCTCTCCAGCTGGGTTCTGAGGGGCAGACAATTTTTTCACTATTCTGTGTTGCTACTACAGAAATGGGTGCACTGTACTGCAGGGAAGGTTGCAGATGTGCAAATTTAGGTAAGTCTAGCTTATGTGCATGGTGTAGGTCAGAGATCAGCGGTTGGGCTTTCTCTTAGCAATTGGGTGAAAGAAACATCCAGATTTTGAGTCTGATCAAAGCTTGTCAAAGAAGCAGATGCAGGCAGTAGTTATACCTTCAGGACCCTCCAGACATCCTCATGAGCAAAAGTTTGTAACGAGGTAAACACCACGAATGTGTACATGCCTCTACTGGGGGAGATTATCAGGGCCAAGCTTTAATGCAAGGAGAACATATGCCCAAAATGTCATTATATCACACATAACTGACAGCAAAAGTGTAATTAAATACTTGTGTTACTTGGTAAGTTTTGATGGTAAATAAAGCAACCTGACACAGGAATTATCTTACTAAAAGAGGAACCAGTTAAAATATTTAAACTTCCAAATTTTCATCTTATATGCAGAAATAGACTGTCTTTTATGTGTAGTTTAGTAGGAGACTGAGGTGACAGCTTCCAGGCTGCATAAAAATGAATTGTATCAACAGAACTTTTTCCACACTTAAACCTGTTAGGATACTAAATGTTGAAGAAAACATACACAGAGGACAACTGTGGTTCAGAAACACATGGTCCACATGGTCCTTGGGGGTTCAGTTCCCTAATACTTGAGAAATGAGGTTTACAAGTGGTGTGTGTGAACAACTTCAAGTTGGCATATCTATGCAAACATGAAAGAGAAGTGAAAAATTTCCCAGGAAACACCTGGGAATTAGAGACCTGCGTAATGCTCTCTTCATTATGACAGAATAAAAAGAAACCCAGCAAATTGTTTTTAAACCAGAAAAGAGTGCATGTGAATTTATTTTAAACATATTTCATACCATGTTTATGTTCACCTTGCTATCTGCTTATAACAGTCCTTCTTTCTACATATGGGGTCTTGCGTGCATTGAGATCAGCATGATTCCCCTCTCCAACAGCCAGCTCCTCTCTGGAAAGAAGGACTCCTTTTGTTTTTGTCAGTTCTTGGGCTGCTGCCCTTCTAGACAAAACCAGTCCAATAGCCTCAGCAGGAAATCACACCAGTGCGGTCGGAGCCAGTTGGTCTCTATTATCCTATTCCTGTGGAACGGCTTATCTTGAGTCATTGTTTCCTTACAGCCTCTTTGTAGACTTAGTCAATGTACTCATACAGTGACTACCCTATAATAAGGTCAGCATTGTTTTTATACATTATTATGTCCCACTCAAAATCCATCACAATAGTTAACTTCAGAGATTTCTGTCATTGTAGAGATGGGCCTTAAGCCCATAGCTTCTTGGCTGAACTAAAAAATATCTATTAGAAAGATACCCAAAGCTTAAATAATTTTTGGAAAATATGATCAAATACTGCATAAAAACAAATGTGTAATGAAGCAAAGAAATACAACCAGAAGAAGATGAAAGACTGGGCAATCTTTTTTGTTCAGGAGATGTGAATGTGATGTTTGAGATAATAAATAATATTAGAAAACAATTTTAACAACAAAGTAATAAAAAGGACCAGGAAGAACACCCTGGAGATCATCTTAGTTGAATCTGGTTTCAACATCAATTCTTGAATCCATTAATGTTACTCACTCCTGTCCTAAAGCTGCCCCCTCCAAATAAGATGCAGTTCTTTGTAACCCCATTAATCGCCCACATCCCCTCTCTGCTGATTAAGTGGCTTAAAGAAGTTTATTTAGTCTCTCTAGCTTTCAAGATGAAAGACCTTTCCCTCAAATACTGAAGGCTTGAAGATACAGAAGGTTCGAGCTTCATTCCATATACTAGACTGGAATATCCTTGGCCAAGGACACCCTCAGAGTACAATCATCAATGCACAGTGCACCAGGAAGTGCTAAATTGAGAAGGGATAACATGACACCGCTTATAGTGACACCTCTTTAATTCAGATCACCGTTCTTGTAATACTGGCCTCCAAGATAACAAAGAGAAAAAGAGAGGGAGGAAGGCAAAAGACAGCAACCTTCTGCTTGGATTGTCAGCTTCATCCAGAGCAAACGAATGAAGGAGAATCCACCCTCAGTACCAAGTGACAGAGCTGGTTAGTATTTCAGTAAAATTAAGGTAATATTCATGCAACAGCCAAAGAAGATCTCAAAGGCTGTCACAGATTGGAAATATTCTTTATTTTGCATGGACATTCCTCTAGTCTTGAGCCCTCTGGAGGATCTAGCTCCTGAGATGTAAAGCTGGTGATTTTTTTCTTTTTGCCATTGCAGCAGTAAGGTGCCCTCAATGTGCTCTGGCAGCCATGGAAACACAGTGAGAACAAGCATCCTCCTCTCTGAAATGTTCCTTGTGTCATATGAAGGAGGTGGATAACACCTCTGAGAGCCATGAGCGGAAAAGTCCAATCTTAAACTTAATGGGTGGGAGGAGGAATCAGAAGTCAACAGATTGCTATCAACTTGGTAATAATGTTTTGAGCAGTCAGTGTGGTCAAAGGTAGGTGAGACAGTATAAGAGTTCCCAGTCTGGTGGTCAGAGGTGATGATTTTTTGTTTGGTTGATTTTAAGCAAGCGTGCAGAGGAAACGAAAGGTACAAAAACAATCAGCTTATGAGCCAATTTATTAATGCTGCCCCAACCTGGATGCAGACCAACCTGTCTAGCTTGCCTAGAAGCCAAGGAATCCACTTTCTCTCAAGCATTTCAAACTGCAGAAATGTTCACTTGAAAAATTCAGAAAGGATAATAGAGTAGTGTCAAGAGAGAGCTTGCAGTCTGGCAAGAAGCCGGAGTATCTTCCATGCTCCTCTCTCCCTGGAGAGGTGCCCATGTGAACTGGCTGGTGTCCCCTGCACGCATCCCACCTGCTGCACCAATGTCCCATGAGAAGAAGATGCTTATCTTCCACTTGATGGCAAGATTTGTCAATTAACTCTGCCAGCAGCCAAAAGCCAGGAAAGAGTGAAAGAGGGGAGAAAGGAAGTGAGCAATAGAAAAAAAGGAGGTGACAGGAGGAGGGGCAGGAGCAGAGAGCCCAGGTTTGCTTAGGCAATGCGTGATTGGGCTTGGAAGCAAGTGGTGGTCTGGAAGAACACTAACTGTGATAAATATAAAAACATTTTGGTTTAAATGTGAAATATTCAAAGTTAAACTCTAAGACTTGCATCTGGTATAGAACTCCAACATGAGTCATCTTGTCTGGAGGTCCCTGGGCAGAGGAAAGAGATCAGGTGCTTTTCCTAGTGCACATGGATCTCTGCATGGGCAAACCTGGACCATAAGCAACAGGTTGGGTCCAAGAAGGAGCCCTCTCATTCAGTGCACAGAAGCAAAAGTTTTGTCTTGGTGATAATATCTGCAGTGGCATTCTTCAATTGAAGGCAAGAGCATCAAGCTTTCATTGGGTGCATCACCAAAGTGCATCTCTGACTTGTACAGGACTGGTACACAGAAATAGAAACTTGCTTTTATCATGATTCTAACCATGCCTTCTTCTATCAGCAAGGACGGACCAATAAAGACAATTCTACTGTTCTGTGAGGACAGACTGATACTCCATGCATCTTTTAAGCTATTATTTCTATACTTCACCTTCTCCCCAGGTCAGTAGGGTCACAAAATATATGAATCTAACTGGCAGGCTTGCAAATTGACTGGACTGAAGACTGGGTAGTTGCTGCATTTATGACAGACAGCATGTATGTGGAGCCATATTGAGAAACATACACTATGATTACTGACACTTTTGCAATTTAAATTTTTCTCAATAAATCTCATAGTGGATAAGTATAGGAATTTGTTGAAGAACCTTGCCATGTTCATTATTTACAACTGCAATTTTTTTGGATATTCACTGTAACGGAATCCCTGTTTGCCTCTTCATCATGGCTAGGCTTCGTGAACGAAGATTTAGGAAGGCTCTATCCACGTTTGTTACAAGCACGCTGGTGGCTAATGAGGCCAACACGAGGTAGACAAGTCCGGTTGCAAAAGGCACAGCAGAAAGACTCCTTAGGTGGTATATTCTGCAAGACACGATTCTTTCTGCGTTGTCTTTTCTCCTCGAGAGTGATCCTGCGTGCGTTCTCAAAGGAAACAACAGCGTTATAGATGGTGTGTCTCCAGGCCTCCCGATTTGAGGCCAGAGTAGACCAGTTATGGTGATCAATATGGCCAAGGCTGAGATGTTGTTTCAGGGAGTCCTTGTATCTTTTCTTCGGGGCTCCTCTCTTGCGGCAGCCGGTAGCAAGTTCACCATAAAGCAAGATCTTAGGGAGGCGGTGGTCCTTCATCCTTGAGACGTGTCCTGCCTAACACAGCTGTGTTCTCAGCAACATGGCCTCAATACTTGTGACTGCTGCTTGTTCTAGAGCAGATGTATTGGTCACATAATCTGACCAGTGGATGTTTAGGATTGTACAGAGACAGCGTTGATGGAAGCGTTCTAGGAGACGTAGGTGGTGGCGGTAGACGACCCATGATTCGGAACCATATAAGAGAGTAGACAGCACTATGGCTTTGTAAACACTGATCTTGGTACTTTTCTTCAAGTGTTTGTTACGCCATACTCTTTTATGGAGTTTTGCAAAAGCACTATATGCCTTTGCTAACCTGCTCTCTAACACTTTCTAATTTTTGTTTCTAACTTTTAATGACAGGTAAAAATATATGAAATTACTGTGATCATAGCCAGCTTATATATGCAGGGAGAACACTCCATGTAGGATTATTTTTGGTATTTAAGTCTGAAAAATGTGGAAGAGGAAATGAAGTGAAATGGAAAATTTAGAGAGAAAACTGTGAATGAAAATTTAGAGTTCTGTGAGAGCTGTTGATTAGATAATTGGTTTTCCTGATTTTCCAAAGAGGAAAGAAGATAACTTTGGCTAAAAACTCATAATTGTTTTAATGGTAAGGTGAAATCTGTAAGGTGACAAATGTCAAATGAAAAATAAGATGATGGTAGAAACAGAAGTGATGACTACCAAAGCTATGAATGTTAAGAAGAAATTTGAATATACTAGTCATTAATTTTTGCTATAGGGTAGCTCAGTACAACTATTAATGTAGGAATGCTGATGGAGAAAAGACAGAGGTATGGCATTAATATTTCTGTTCTGTATTTGAAAAGCAGAACAAGACACTCATAATAGAAAAGAAAGGTTGTAACCACCTGGCTAAGCAGTATTCAGTAAGAGAGAAACTAGGAAAAAATCATCAGACTTGAGATTCTTGAATGCAAAAGTTCTGAAAATTTTTGCTGTGGGATCTTTAGTCCAGGGGAATGAACTTCTAATAATACTTTGAATACCATCAGGATTCAAGAATTCAAACTGTGCAGGAGTCAGGGAGGGCAAGGGGGATAACCCAGTGGACTACAGCAGGCTCCTGTTAAACCCCCAGAAACTAAATGGAAAAATCAATATGATATTGGCCCAACTAGAGGTATTCAAGAAGAGTGAGATAACATGTGCTGTAGGAATCAAGTTCATTTGTAGCAGATATATCTAAGCAGATATAATCTATATTAGGCATTCTGAAAGGCATTTAACTCTTTAAAATGCATTTAATTTCATATTAACACAAATGGAAGCATCAATACCCACTGTGGTCCCTTTCAACTCTACCCATTCTGTGATGTTGTAAATAGATCAGTTCCAATGCATTAAGAACTGGTTTTCTGATGTGCCATATTCCAACAGACCAAACTATCAATGAAGCAGCAGTTGCCATGTTAGTGGCAAAGCAAACACATGTGACAGCAAAGCATTAATATAACAGAGCTGTATTTGTGACCAGTGGTACCTGGACCCACTGTCTACCCACTTGGAACATGGACCCTGCGAGATTCCTGACAACATCAGGTAAAGGTGCTGTGGTAAACCCACAAGTGAATTGAATCACCCCATCACTGCCCCACATCCTGTACTGTTTTCCTTGGTTCTACTGAATAATGCAGGTACAATGCAGGCAGCTGTATTTACTTGATTTTCTGCTATCATGCAAAGCAAATGCAGTATCAAATTTCTTACCTCCTCAAGTCAAGGACTATCTTTGCCTTACTTACCTGTACAGTGCCAAGCGCCACGGTTGATGCCTGTTTACAAAGGTGTTTTTATGCATGCAGGTCATCTGCTGGTACATGTTAAAGGCTGGGTCAGTGAAAAGAACAATATTCATTTATGCTAAGTGATGATTACCTGTTCTGAGCTGGGCTTTTCATGTTCTAAAGGCACTAGTTAAGCCCTTCCTTCAGACCCACATTTCCTGATTTCCTCAGACTTTTGGGAGCTACTCACATGTAAGCACAGCAAAATTTGGTCTTCTGCTTGTCCCTGGTCAAGATATGATCTGCAATAGACAGAGAGGGTATCACTCACTTAATGATAGATGCCTTTCAGCTTCATAAAGCCTTGCCTAAGTGCTCTAGCATGTCTCTTCTGGGTGCTGCTCCAGGTGGTCTGGATGACTTGAAATGTCCTACCACCAGTATGAGGGGTGGTATCAGCTTTGCATTTCAGAAGCCTCTTTTTTGAGAAGCTAATAAAATGTGCAGTATATTGTGGTGTGAATTTCCCATGGTCCCTGGGGAAGTTTTCAGGACCACCTTCTAGAATTACTGGGTTTGCTGGGTTTGGTGGTTTGGTAGGGATGGGTTTGGGTTTTTTTTTTGTTTGTTTGTTTCTTTTTCATTTCAGCTACACTGTATGAACATCTGGGCACTAATGTGCTCAAACAGTCATTGGCATACTGTATTGAGATGCAGCTGGTCTATAAATAAATACTTGTTTACACACGCAATGAAATCATCACAGTTGCAACTACTCCACCTGGTCAGCAGTAATCAGTCCATTATAATGTAAAAGACACACATTTTAAATGGCAATGATATTTTGTAGCCTCATATACCTACTTTAAAATTTCAGAGGTGACAGATAGAGAAAACTATCATGATTTAAAAAAAAAAAAGTCTCCAAAGGCTCACGGTCTACTTCAACTCCAATTACCCTCTGGGCATAACTATATTCATAAGGTTGATCACAGCCAGAAACTTCAGCCAAAAGTTCTTTCCAAAGCTGTGGATAATGCAATTTCTGCCAAGCATAAGTAAGCATAAGACTTTGAAAATACATGTCACAAGGCAGTTATTCTGCAACCACAGTCCTCTCAGTTAAGAGACCTGAATTGGTTGTTTGCAACATTTAAAATGTTGACAGGGCTGCTCTTAAGGACCATATATTTTTTAAGAAGTCATTTGCTATCATGTGCTACAAAGTCAAAGCATCTCAGAAAAGTATCTGTAGTTGAAAATTCACTTAAGAATAAGACAGGGTTTACTGACAGCCAGAAATTTTCTGACATCAGTGCACTCAAGATTGCATTCACATTTTACAATGGGAACAAGGAAAGATTGTCTCTTTTCCTTGTGGTTGTAGCAAAGTGCTGTTTTATACTGTAGTCATATTGAGTGGAAGCATCCGTTGGTCTGAGTCAACACTGAACTCTCGATAAGTAACCCTGACTAAATAATATAGAAATAATTCTCTATGTAATGGTACCACAGTCTATTCTGAAATGCATTTACAGTTCCAAGTTGCAAAGACATCTAATGTTGTTCAAAGTGCAAGGAAGAAAGCCTCTTCTCCATCAGTTTGTGCTGTGAGGTCAAATTTCAACTTAAACCTATAGCTCATAAAAGTGTAAGAAAATCTTATGATATCACAATAAAGGAGTAGTAATTGAAACTCAGATTCTGTTTTCTGGTTATCTGCCAACTCAACAGAGATGAGTACATATAATTGCCTACAAAATTTAGTCCATCACCTATTCAAAAATTACAAATCCATTTGCATAATCCCAAAGCATCATGTCAAAGCAATACATTTTAAACCCCCTTTTTCTGAGAGAGTTCTTGAACTCTTACCATGAGTATTGATATTAGCAGTAGCACCTTATATTCTTTTTGAAGCACAAGTGGTTCCTATAATCTTCCATATTGTCTTGATTTTTCTACCGGATTTCAACAGCTTCACTCTAGCGAACATAGATTTCTAAATTTGACCTTTATTATTCCAGCTTCACTTTCTTAGGTCTCAAATTCCCAATGAAGGTATCCCAATAAGCAAACTGTAGATAATAAGTAATTATCCCTTTACATGAGCAATTTATATTCCTCTGTGTCCTTATATCAAAATCAACTTGGCTTTCCAATCTATCATCTCCATAACTTGACAGAAAGTTATTTTGCTGTCCTATTAATACCTTTGAGGTATTAGAATGGTCCCAGGGTCTTAATTAGTACAAAGAAAGTAAAAAGTTTCAAACTTTTTGAAAAATTATTTGATTTTTTCCAGATTTTTGACACTTTCTTTTATATTTACCAGAATTTCAAAATTAATCTATTTTTGAATTTTAAAAACATACATTTTTGTTGAAAACATAGAAACAGATTTTTTAAAACTCTCCTTTTTTTCCCCCCCAGGAAGCTCATCAAGACTGATCACCTTTCCAAACAGCACTGGTTTTACTTTCATCAAGTAATTCCAAATCAGTTCTAGTTACTTTGATTTTGCAGACTGGATTCCTTGTGTGTTGTCATGTCCTGCCTCTCCCCCACTCTAAATTTTATCTTCTTCTCTTTAACAGTCTGAGTTTTTTTATAAATTCTGCATTGAAGTTCTCCTTTTCAGAGTCCCTACATTTGTCTGTGCCAGTAATCATAGAACCTGGTCAGAAAGGAAGGAAACACAGAAAGGGAGTGCAGTGATATTAGCTGGCAAATGGTGTGTATGGTGTGTTGTCAGGGTTCTGCTCTGAGGAGCCTGTTCTTACTCCTGGGTCAGCACTCTGGCGTCAGAGACCACACAAGGAAATTTCTAGATCACATGCAATTAATTCCTGGAACCAGTGCCAAAAAAAATTTAACAGAAACATAAGACAATGAGTAACTGGAACCTTTAAGCTGACCAAAGAGAAAGCAAACCACTACCTACCTGGACTTAGAAACAGTTCTCAAGGTCTTTTATTCTCTTTGCCATCTCTGCTGTATTCAGGGATAGTTTTCTTGCAAAGTCAATGTTGTCAGAAACAATATACCTTCTGTAAAGATTTTTTTAGAATTTCCTGCAAAATGTGGTCCTTATATGCAGAAAACATATATATTTTCTACATTGCAGCACGCCAGCTTTCTCTCCACAATTACACCCTTTTCACTGCCAAGGAGAAAGTTAAGCTGCTAACAGTCTGACAGGGGAGACCACAGAGCTATTTAACTCTCATCTTCCTATTTCCTCTCATCAGATTTGGCAGCTGGGGATGAATTGCATTAAAGCCTGTATCTGCTGACCCAAATGGTTTATTATGAAGAGAATAACTTCATCAGGGTGGACAAAGAGTGACTGACAGAAAACCGCAGTTTTGACCAAAGGTTCTGTGAGATCCCTGGCTACAAGGGAAGTGATCAACATCACATTTCATTCAGCATTCAGAACCACCAACATAATCCCATTTTAACTTCTGCTTGTTTAGGGGAGATATGCATTTGCAAATCCTCCCAGCTGTTGACTGAAATACTTATCAAGGTCTGGTGCAATATTAAAAACACTGCAGCCATATTCAACCTGACTTGAGATTCAACCTCCTTCTATGCCCTCTTGCTGGGGTTAGAAGGCTCTTTGGCATCTTGTCTGCAGCCTCCAACTTGTCCTTGCCCTCATCAGTTTTAGTAGCATGTATCCATTTTTAGCCATCCTAAGGGTATAAAATGTTACTTGAAATAGCCCTAACACTACTTGGTGTGAGGAAAAGGAAAGAGCATTCCTTACCAAGAAGAATTGCTGGTTATTTCTGTGTCCACTGTTGCTTCAATATAGATATTGACAACAGGTCACAAAGCTGATGACGCTCACAGCAGCAAGACTTCTGTACAGTGATCCCAGAGGCTGAGGAATACAAGCTCCTACTGACACACACAGAAGTGCAACACCAGCTGAACTACAGCTTATCCCACATACCTCCATTGGAATTTTACCATAGACAAACAAGAGGTGATGCCCTCCTTGCCACACACAAAAGTAATTTGTGACTGTCGGAAGACAGTGAAGCCCAGAATGGCTCATTTCTGTGACTCTTACCTAATTTATGTTGCACTTCTATTTTTGGTGCTCACAGCAAAAAAGAAGTATTGGAAATTATCAAACTCTTTAAACAGACTTTAGATAGTTTGCTTAAGGCAAATCCACTTAACACTTAGGAAAGGTATGATGTCCTCTTTCTTACCTTCTCTCTTTTTACACACTGTCTTGCTCTCCCTATAGTGACAGAGGTCATAATCCATTCCCTTCTTGTTTTCATGTAGTTCAATACAGAGCTTCTCTAAAAGTCAGCCTTTCTACCTTGCACATTCAGTTACGTGTCCCCTTCCTAGCCTTCAAACTTACTTCTGCATCAGGGCTTTACTTGAAGTGTTGCTACTAAAATGATCTCTGCACTTTTCTTTGCTGGGTTCACCTGTATATCAAAATAAGAATCTTGTCTTTGTCATTAAGGCTTTCCCTTGTTTATTTTTACCCTATATTGCTGATTTGGGTGTTGATGTTACTTTTCTTTCTGTTACCCAAATTGCCTTTTCTCCCAATTTCCTCTCTGCAGCAGAACCTTTGATGGAGTCTGAATTTTCCACACGTGCCTCAGTGTTCCCCTTTAGTGGGACCTTGCGAGCTTACGATGTCTAAATATGTAAGAAGTTGCGACTCTAGAAGTGAACACTAGGAATGTGTAAGAAACAGGTAACAAACTGCTGATAATTCTTCAGGAAATCCATATCCCAGGGTAATAGGTCTCTTGCCTCGTTGTTTGGAGAGCTCATTCTCTGAAAGATACAAAGAAGAATGAGCCTTGTTGCTTTCTGAACTGTCTATCTCCCTTACCAATAAATACTTTGCACAAGTTAAACCACTCATATAACCATCGCATTGCCTTTCCACCTTGAAAAATATGTTCAGAAGTCAAAATAACATGTTACCAGATTATAGAATCCACTTGCATATTCAAAAATCCACTTGCAATGTGCCATAAGCATAAATATGAACACAAAATTACTCCCTGCAAATAATTTATATGATGCTGTTGAGAGGTATTTGAAAATAAAAATATTTATCTTTTACATACTGTAATGTAAGGCCCACTCTCATATTAACTAATATCAAGTAATCACAACTTTATGAATATCCAGATTACCTTTGGAAAGATGTATAGGGCATTACCAAATAATAAATGATTAACACATTGTGTATGCCAACTAACTCATTCCCATCATAGGAAAGTAAAAAAACCTATGAATTGTGTAAGTTAACATTGCATGGAGGATGCAAGTTTGGAGAAGGAACTATTACAGTAATCAAAATTGCATGGCTAGGAACTTTTTACCATTTTTAAGACCAGCCTTAAACTTCCTAGTTTCTAGTAACTTGTCTACCAGTGTCTGTCCGTAAAGAAATGGTAATGAATTTTGTAACAGTGATAGAGTTTCTACTAAAGTTTTATTTTCCTATGAGGAAATTTAATGGTTTTCACATTTCATATATAAAAAAAAATTGCAATTGACTGCTTTAGGTTGTTTTGTTTTCAGACTTTGCAGTGTTTTGGCTTCTAAAAAGATGTGGAATTTCCAGACTATATAATTTTGGATGCTGTGTTTCATCCCACATGCTTGTAATCTGAACACATTTGAGATAATTTCTCTGGAAACAAGGATTCACTTTTGGTTTTCAGGCTATGGTGTGCTGTCCATTCTGGAAAGAAAATTCCCCAGTGTAATTAGTGAGGTTAAAATGATTTGAGACCTTTTTTTTCAGAGAAGAAATTCCATTTTCCATCTAGTTTAACATTCTAATAGTTATCTTTGGGGGCTTGATTCAACCTTGTTGAAGTCTATCAGGTTCTTTCCACTGCTCACAGAGCCAATAGCATCAAATTTTCATTTGGCTTTGGTCACTACTGCCTGATTTTCAATACACTTTCTTTATCATTATACTCACAGCTAGTTTTATTTAGATCATCACTGTTGACACTGTGAATATTTAGATTTTTATTTATTAACCTGCACATCTATTGCTCCCTATAATTAAGGCAGTATATCTGGGAGGTGTTCCAGACAAACCTATGTGAAGGCAGTCTAGTTCATGTTCAAATGGGTATCTTGCCATATTTCAAGGTTTCTTTCTGTCTTGACTTTGCTATGAGGTCAATAATTTTCCATAAGTTTATGTGGGGAAAAAGTTTGTTGAAACGATATCCAGGGCCTCTTTTTAACAATAATTTTCCTTTGCTATATCTTGCCAAAATTATTTAAGCCTCCCAGTGCATATTTATAGGAAGTCTGGACAAGGATAGAAGGAGGATTCCTTTTTTTTCTCATTCAAGAGTCTTAAGATTTCATTGCTTTATTAAAAAGGAGAATTTTCACCCTGCTGTAGCTTTTGGATACCTGTGACAAATGTGTTTTCACAGGTTAGTCCAAGGTTTATAGTAAAAACATTTATATCCATACGCAGACATGGCACATGCCTCTGTGGTGGTGGATATATTCCAGAACCTTTGCCACCTGTTGGCCCCTCACCTGAGCCCTGCCCGGCTCTGGAAGTGGTTTGTCCTCTCTGTTCAAGGGATAAGATTTCAAACCACTGCTCTTAAGCAAATTCAGAGCTCTTCCAAGACAGGCTTTGCTAATGTTGCCTTGAGATGGAACCAGTAGAATGTTTACTGGAGGCTATGACATGGCTTTGACCTCACCTTTGTCTTCAAGTTTGTCCAGTTTCAAGTGCTGTGGATTTAATTGGTATTTTATTTTCTTTGTCGCTTGTTAACTGTTGTTCTTCTTTTATTACATTAAGTATGGAACAAACAAAGGAAAATATACGTAAAAGTCAAGATTAGTCATTTTGTCCGTTGTCTAGGCAAAGAGATCTGAACGCTCACCAAGTGAGGGCCATAAAATTTATTTGCAAGATTTTGGCATATGCTTAAAGCATTTCTGCTCATTATAACATAAATAATGAAACAGGATATGCCCAAGGATCCTGTGAGTCCTATCTGGGAAGCTGAAAGGGTCTCACCCTCCCCAGTGCTGGTATGCATCTTCTGTACATTGACATGCTCCATGGTGTTTTCCAGATAAATAACAAATTAAAAGCTCTGGACTCGGCTCAATCAAGAGATCAAGCTTGGCAGAGCTGTGGAAGAGAGGTGGGTACTGGAGAGGAGAACTGGATTTTGACTACTGGAAACTGAAAACCAGTATTTTTGAGCAGAATGCCTCCACAGATGGGTGAGTCCTGCTCCTGCTCAAAAATCACTCAGGAAAAGCCATTCAAAGGCCTTCACTGGCATGACACTTCACATAGTCTGTGCTCCTTTTGGGATTTCCCAGCAGAGGTCTGTCTCATCAGATAGTTCCCTAATGGAGTACAGACGTCATTTTTAATTTCCTGCAAAGAAACTTGCAAGAGGTAAAGCTTTGAGGACAGCCCTTTCCCTTTACCAAACTGCATTCCCATCAGAAAACTTGGAGAACTTATAATAGGAAAAAAATGTATTTTTTTAAATTTAGTTGTGTGTTCTCAAACTGTTCTGAAGGGTCCATAAACTAGGGCATGCAGCTGCACAATGGATAATCTGCATACTAACTCATTCCCTGACTATAGGCCAAAGGCTTCTCTGTGACAACATATGAGTTCTGACTGGGCACCAGGTCTAAAAAATATATGTACGCATTGTCATTGCACATCTGGAATTTAGAACTGCTAATGGATATGCTGTGATAGAAAAGAAAAGTGTCTGGCCAATAAACTTGGTTTATATATTTATTTCAAAAAGCATTACCACATTTCTGGCTAGTAGCCTTTCATCCTCTAGACTTTACACCAGTGCATCTGGAACGCTAAGCAGCTCTTTCAGGGGTGCAGCCATATCCCAAAAGGCACCTTTTTTATTTGAAATAGCTTTAAAAACTAATTAAAAAGGAGGAAGGTGGTGTTTTTCCCTATGAAGCCTTACATACCTAGCCTTTTATATCAGTTCCTACAGTCTCAGAAACCACAGTTGAAAATTCTCTCTCAGACTCTTCGTCAACCTACTTTATTTTCCAGGGTGCCGCTATAAACACGTGCAGCTGTCTTTGAATAATGTATTTGCACCCTATTACATGTGCAACTCAAAAGAGCAATTACTTGTGAGTAGCTTTTTGAAGGACTAGCAGTGGAAATCCGAGCATTTTGAGTTTCTTTGTGTCACTTTGACCCCCCTCCTCATCGTAGTCATTGAGCCTCTGGGCAGAGCAGATGCAAGAGTCCCTGTGCTACGACTTACCTTCCATAAGGTCAGAGATGCCCCATCTGTCTACTCAGTCTCTCTCAAGTGCTGAGAAATAGCAATAAAAGAAAGACTCAGACACCAGCAAACAGAGAAAACTTCAAGACCGCTGCCTGTCCAGGCATACTAATAGGTGGCCACCTGAAAATTACATTCCATGGTGATGCATGGAATGTATTTCAGCCAAGTTAAAGGCATGTCTCATTTACTGGCCACCTTTACAGCTATGAATCCCTGGCAGGCACAGTGTTTCACGTCGATGCAAAGGCAATGTGAAATGCTCTCCCACATGCAGGTAGTCTTTTATTTTATTAATGTTTGCTTCTATAAATCTCATACCTCTATGCAATGTGCTCTGTGCAGAGAGTATTTTTTAGGCAGGAACCAACTCCAAGCTGATGGCAGCAAGAAGCACCCATGTATGTTTAGTGAGGATTTGTAGGGCTGGATTACTGAAAACCTTGAGAACTAGAGAAACATTTTTATTTTCTTTACTCAAGATTAGGAATTAGGCTCAAACTGTGAAACAAGGCATAAAAGATCAGCTCTTTATAATCAGATCACCCAGATGGTTTAATGGGAGCTGCTTTGATGTCCACATAATGGCTTTGCAGGTACTTGGGGGACATGAGAAAAACAACCCATGACCCCCCCCTTCTCACTCATTTCTCACCCAAGCTCCCATGATTGGCTTCATCAACAAAACAAGAAGCAGCCCAGTCAGTGCTTTATAAAGCTTTATTGCAAGATGTGTTTACATAATGCTGTAGAGGTGAGCTTTTTAACTACTTATATCAAGAAATTTTGGACACAGGTCTGCGGTCAGTTTTCCATATTGACCCTGCATGGCACAGAAAAAACAAAAAGTGTCATTGGATCTTTCCAGACAGTAAAGTGGGAAGAGTGGGGGGAAGAAGAGGCAGATAAAAAGAAAATCCCCCTGTTTTACACTAAATGTGACACAACTTCTGAAGGATCAGTACAAATGGTAGGTGAGCTTCGTGTGTAATAAAATCTTAAAAGAGTAGTTCAAGTTCTTTATGAAATAAAACAGAAACAAAAATGCAGTTTCATGGACAATTAAATTTAACATAGAACGAATTCACCTAAAATGAGAAAACAACAAACAAAACCAAAAACTCAACCAAAAGGACCTGTAGATAACATCTCTGACCATGCATGGCTTTTTTTTAAATTACAATTCACAGAATAACACTGCTGGAGAGCCTATTTTACACTATGCTACACAGAACATGAAAAAACATGAGTAGTGACATTTACACAATTTTACAGTATGTCTCCTTTGTCTAAGAAACACGTCCTTTTCTACTTTACATTTTTTTACAGTTCCCAGCTCACAAAAAAAAGGACACTATACGCTCAAAGACAGTCTTTAAAAAGGAGAAATGCACCCAATGCTACAAATACACGTTTTCTTTCACAGAAGCCTCTGTATTAGATAGTGATTAAACAAAATATATCTCTATCTGCCACTCAGTGTGAAATGGACTAATTAGAAATAATTATAATTTTTTTTTGCATAAACATAAAACTATACAATCTCTGCAACTCCTTGCATTACTTTGCTATGTAACTATTAAACTCCTTGCTAAAAACTTCTTGGGATCACATCTGAAATGCCAATTGAGCCAGTTTCTGCCCCAGTTGAAGAAGGAAGGTGGGCCTTGTATGTTGTTCAAGTGTTTGCGAGTGATCTTCCAACGGTTGCCTATAACCAAACATTTTCTCTTTCAATAACGCCTCAGACTGTTTTCTTTCAGAGCCTGTAAATACCTGGCAGTTTTTCCTGCAGAGAAGCATCAACAACCATAGCCTTACAGCTTAGACAAGTGTTTTGTGCATCCCGATGCTGGAAGTACAGAGCCACCATCCGAATGTGTCACAGCCCACCTCAAATTCTCATTAGAGGACTGGAACATGTAGTGTTCGTACAGGAGTGAAAAAGAGAGACAAATATGCTCCTGCTTCTGTCTAACACCATATCCCTGTGCATCCTTTATATGGAGGCAGGCAGTGCGTATGCCTGCCTATGAGTTGCGGTGGAAGGAGGAAGGATGTGAAACTGGTGGGCTGCCACCTTCATCTCAGTGAAATCAAAGCATTGCAATAACCACAATGCACAGTGTACCTGAATCCAGACTCCTGCCATTGACCAAATGCCTTCTAAAGCATTTTGGACTGCTACTTGCTGTTGTTACATCACCAGGGAGGCTGCTGCAGGCCGAGTGCCTGACGAAAGGCATCATTCATGGACCTATAGTGACATCGCGACCCTTGGGGTTGCAGTACATGTTGAAGTCCTAGTGTTGGCCAGGCTACACTTAGAGCACAGCACAACAGGAATTCAAGGTGCTGTCATGCATGACCTTGCAGGAGGCCCTTGCTGTTCACTCACATCAAGACTCTAACTCCAAATTTCTGTTAAATCGGGACATTAACTCTTATCTTGATATTCACATGTGACTTTCTATTATGCTAAAGCCAAAGTCTTGTCTATCTACAAAACTGATGCCTTACTTTGCTGATGTAGTCAATCACTGCAGATATTTACTACAAAAGGGGGTCAAAACAGAAAAAGAAATTTATTTTGAAAACTGCTTTTAAGGCTGCTTCCAGTGTTTATCGGAGCAAGAAAGATTCTCATTAAACCAACACTTTTTTGTTGATTTTGGATTATAGACAGGGATCTACCAAACAGAAGGGTCACACATAGCAGCCCATGGGCTATAAAACATCTGGAATCCATGAGTCTGGTGCCTGGCCTGACTGAAAGGTGAACAGAGATGACTTTAATTTTTGTGATGGATCTTTCACTCTTGATCATGGCACACAAGCATTTCCTGGGGGTGTTTCTTCACTGTAGCCACATAACTGCTACTTAACGTTATCCCTAGGTTGGGAGTGAGGGAATACAAAGTAATTGTATGTAGTTTGCTTTTGAACACCACGCAAGATGAAAGGAAATTAGGATAGCTTCCCTTTGGCAGGTATTATGTATGCTAAAGTTTACCTCAGCATCCAGATCAGGAAGGCATTATGGTGGCAGACAAGTGCCAAGACAGACAAGTTATTGGCAGCAGATGGGTGCTGAAATGAACACTAGCAGTGACTATGAGAGCTTGGTGGAGATACAAAACTCTGGGCACTACATTTGCAGCTAATTGGTACTATGGAAAAGGGAAGAGAGGTAGTTATTATGGCCATAAGTGTTTAAAAACAGCCTTCATGTATCTCTAAGTGAGAAATGGGAACATGTGTTACTATATCGTGTATCCAAGACTTTTATATTTGTTACAAACCAATCCATATCTCACACATGTTTTAAAGCAAGTGTTACATCCTTATAGTGGGCACTTCTGATGATGGAGGGGCAGGCAGCAACCCAAAACCTGAAGGTTACAACCTCATTAGACAGACAGAGAGAGGTACGCAGATATTACGAATTCCTCCATTTCATCTAGAATCCACTAGTTAGGTGAAGGAGAACAAAAGTTATTCTCACAGTCAGGACATGTTGGCTGACTCCAGAAGAAATACTGCCACCTTATAGATTAGCATATAGGGCTGCTGGCCATTTTTATCAGGAACTGGAATGGAAATATTTTCTGTAGTTATTGAATTGTTACCGTGTCTGATGATCTTGTTGCAATAAACACTGAGGACAGTGGAATTAATCTTACTGTATACTACTGCATAAACAAGACCAAGTTATTCTTCAATAAAAAATGGCATTGGTTTTACAGATAGAGAGCACAAATGGAAAAACAAACATAATGGAAAAATGGACAAGGAAGAATATGCTTCACATGTAGGACATTTGCATCCAGAGAATCCAAAAGAAACCATCTTTTTTTTCCCCCCAACTTATTCTAACCCTTATTATTTCCCATATTTAATGTTCTCCTTGATAAGGAGCATATAAAGTTTTGCACATTTTTGCACAATTCTTGGAAAATACATATGCCCAACTACTAGTAATTCATCAGCTATGTTACGTCTCAGAGACAGATGTTGTACTTTGTCTAAAAAAACCAAAACTTTGCTCTCTGTTAGCAAGTGGTCACCAGTAGCCACCTATTTTGCATGTTAAGCATATTTTAATTAAAATATTCAGATTTAAAAACTTGTTTGATTTTCTCCTCCCAGTCAAACATAGGATCTCTGTCAGTATAAATGCATTTTGTTGCATTTCTGCTTCTTTTATCACTTAGCAAGTAGCACAGTTCAACATAACCATTACATTCAGGGCGTCTTCCTCTTGTTTCAGACTTCAAAGACCTGCACGAACCCCCATTACCTTCATTTCTTTGTTCTGAGTATCCTTAAGAGAGATTTTAAAAGTCCATAATGGTGAGCAGCACATAAAGATCCACTTTAAAATCCAGATGCTCATAGGTCCTGCATATTTTACAGTGAAATAAGTTACATGCCACTTCTGTTTCCCAACCAGCTTCCTCCTTTTCATGGCTTTCAAATACACAACATATTTTATTAATTACCCAACTACTGCCTTCTGCCTACCTGTAAAATTGGTTTTTTAACAAGTTGAGGGGAAAAAAACATTGAACTTAATGCTGTCCTTAAGAACCTTTGCTCATTAGTGACTTTTTACTCCATGGAAGATCCAAGGCATCAGCAGGTAAAGAATGAAATGTTATGATCAAGTGGGTGGGCACCATAGATGGGATGTTCAACCACAGATCTCATTGCAGTGTTGTCAGCTACCTGGTTCTCTCATCACTTGGATGATGTGCTCGATGCAATGTGATAGGTGACCAAGGTTTCAAAGGTTTATTGTGTTTGGTTCAACTATCCTGAACAATCTTCAGCAATTATCCTGTCCTTACTGAGAGCAGAGAAGAATATGTGAAGTGCCTGACCTCGCTTGGGTGCCAGAAGCAACACAGCTATGGCATTAGGACCCCAGCATAGACTCTTATTTAATTCTATTTTCCAAGTGTGTTTTGTAGTCAAAATTGAACCCTGTTACAATGACCAAACTGCAGCAGTTCCCTAGTTAACTAGCTTGAAGGAAGCCTCACCTGTTACTGCTCTGCAGACACACCCTTAATCTTAGAGGCTAAGGCAATGGAAAGACACAATCTTGTGCATTCTTGAGGATCAAATGGCCATATACAGACTTTGGCTTTAAAAGTTCCCTTTTCTGTTATTGTTGTTTGTAGTTATCTTCAAAATGCTTCAGCACTGGCTGGGTTGACTGTGTTCAATTCATCTTCACTGCTGCGTATGTCCTCCACTTAAAGGCAGATGAGTTGACAAAAGGTTCTTCAAACATGCTGAGGGCAGTTATAAAAGTCAGTTATAAAACAGTGAGATAAGGGCAAATATATTGGAGTTGTTTACTGTGGTACCCACTCCACTTGTATCAAGGATAATCACAAAAAACCAGTAAAGAACAGCAAAAACACAACAGGCTTTTTAGCAGGGCTATTTCATATTCAGTCATTAATTTGAAAAAAAAACCAAACCACCACATTATCTTGCAGCAGAGAAAAGCAGCATGAAGGGCACAGGCAAGTGAACAAAACTTCTTGAACTTAGCGTCCAAATTCATATATCGAGTATGTAAAATTGTTGACACAGATCTCTCTGAAACTGTACAAATGCACAGTACAGCCATAGCTCAACAAGAGGGAGGAATTGCATTCTCTCCTCTGTGTGCATGCTGCTATGTACAGTATGAGTGTGTATTCATACATATGAATTAAGGATCCTAAATTCTCCACTTGTATTGCAGGCCATCTCCTGCCCCACAGGGTGAATCCCACTGAACAACACTGAGTTCCTACAAAAAAGACATTCTTTTCCTCCTGTCCAGGTGGAACAGTAAGGCCCCACAGTGAAAATCGTGGTCCAGCTAGCTTCAGCAAGAGCATGATTTCACACCATGACTGTATATGTACAGATACACATACACATGTCCACACATTCATTCTGTA